>NW_003852419.1:18820369-18829315 GCF_000181295.1 Otolemur garnettii
GGCTGGGGATTCGAACCCGCCACCTTAGGTGTACATGGCTGGTGCCTTAGCCGGTTGAGCTATAGGCGCTGAGCCTTGAAATGTTTTTAAATCCAGAGCGTTCTGGGTCTCTCTCATACCTCTGCTCCTTCATGAGAGGGACCTACTTCCAACTCTCTTTGGAAGTACTCTAAATCTTCTCTTTGTTCTTTCTAAACAAAATTTCTCTTTGTTACACTGAAACAAAAAAATCTAAGGAGTTCTGAATACCTTCTAAGAGTTCACACACCCTAGATATGTGTGTTTAACAATTATACAGAGGGTGCTAAAAAAAATACACATTTTAAGAAAGGAAAAAATTGCATTAAAATTGTAATATTCAAACTACACTGATCACAAAGATGAACACAAGTCACATTGAGCACCTTTTGTAATTGCAGAAATCAAATGTGACTTGAGTATTACTTAAGAAAGTTTTTCCCTTGTTTAAAATTGGTATACATTTTTGTGGCACCCTCTGTGTGTGTGTGTGTGTGTGTGTGTGTGTACTGTAGATGTATAGTCTCATCTCTCCACAACATGGCATATGGCTAAAGCTTAAGAAGTGCATATGCACACGTACACACACCCCTAAGTTGTTCAGAGTAGCCAAAATAGCTGACAAAAAGGTATCACAATTCTTGTCTCATAGAAAAACCTCAGACTCACACTCAGATCCTGCCACTTGACATATAGTTCTCCTAGTCTCATACTTGACATACCGTTCTAATAAGCTTTGGTTATCTTCTTTCTAACCCTTGGCTGACTTGAAATAGAAGATTAGAAAGACAGGAAGGAAAGCTTTCGGCAGATAAACTGACTGAACTAAGAAGATGTGAAGAAACATGTCTCAGTCAATAATGTGCCTCATTTCTTGATTTAGTCAAATGAAATAAAATTATTCTAAATCTGTGCATACAGATTAGTATAGTTTTATTTAAAAAAAGAGGATAAGAAAGAAAAGGTGCTGTAAGTAGAATCTGTAATAATACTCAAGCCTTTGGCCAATCCCTTTGAGCTTTCACTTCTTCCTACAAAACAATGAAACATTTGCGTTATTTATTGGTCTCCAGTTTACTCCAGAAATCTGTGATTTCAGGTGAAAACAGATAGCTTGCTCAAGGAGTCAATCAGAAATTCTGTGTCTTGTGGTATATACTAGTCTTTTATATTCTATTTGCTACAGCTATGATTACTGCTAATACTTTACTGATACGTAAATGCCTCCAGTGTTTAAGTATCAGACAATTAAGAGTGTTGTAGGGTGGGTGCGGCGGCTCATGCCTATAATCTTGGCATTTTGGGAGGCTGGAGTGGAAGGAAAGCTTGAGCTCAAGAGTTCGAGACCAGCCTGAGCAACTGAGACTCTGTCTCAGAAAAAAAAAAGAAGCGTGAGGCAGACAGGGCAATGCATATTAATAGTGTCAGAGGCATCATGTTTTCATAATCAGAGCAATAACTAATATTTATGATGATTTAATCTAACCAGCAATGAATAAATAACTTCTATGTGCCAGGTAGTATTAGGTGCTAAGTCTTCATGAGAAATTAATTTATTTTCATGTTTCGTTAGACAGGCAGAAAGCAATTGGCATATCTTTTAAATACACTAATGTTTTGATCCAGAAATTCTTCCCAGAAGCTGTCCTTTTCTTGAATGTGCCCAGAGATACCTGTTTGAAGATGCTGACTTCCGCTTTGTTTGTAAAACACTGCAAATGATCTAAATGTCCATCAATAGAATGAGACCTATGTATACACCAGCAAGAGATACTGGTGAAGATACTGAAGATATAGCGCTAGATGATAAAGGAAAGTTATAAGACCATGTGTTTTTCTTTTGTTGATCTATAGAAAGAAGGATATGCATACAGTGTTTGAAGACATATACCACAAACCACTAATAAGGGGTAGGATTATGGAGATTTCTCTATGTTTTTTTAAGCAGGTTCCCTTAAAAATAATAAACACCAAAACTAATAACAAAAAGAATAATACAAAATAAAAGACAAGAATAAAATAATAAATTTTAGAAATATTTTCATGCGGGTGTATTGGCATTTTATTGAAAACAATGTTTTCCAAGAATTTGGAATGGATGAGTTGTTCCACCTGCAGTTTTCTGATTGCGTGAGAACTGTAGATGCTGTGAACTTTCACTTGGTTACCCCGGTCTTCATCTCCCTTGGTTTTGAGCTTTTAGTAAAGCTTCTCACCTGACGCAGGATAACAGTGTGCGCGCCGATTAGTTTACCATGGGTCTCTCGGAGGAAATCATGTGCATCTGTCTGTTTACTTTTCCGTGGAACCTAGAAGGTCACGTCTAAAAATAATCTTGCTCAGTGTCAGAGTTTCTGTGACATAGAGGTACATACCTCACATTCTCTCCACTGTTGGTGCCCTGAGCCAGGCATATCCAGTTCCCCAATAAAGCAGCTGCCAGCTAAACTGGCCAGCCACCAATTTCATTTAATAATGGATACAGAGGAAGCCCTTCAAAAATCAAAACACACTTTTTCTCATAGCTGCCACTCTAGACTAGTGATGTGGAGCTTTCAAATAGTTTCATTGGCTATTTGTATTACTTCATTTGTGAATTTCCAAAGGCGATATTAAGCGAATTTCTGAGTCCACACTTTGGTTATTTGACTTTGCAGTGGACACATTAGGAGTGTCCAACCAGCCTCTACCTCCTTGGAAGGGCCCTGAAGCCCTTGTTGGATGGTTGGGCCCAAGGAACTACACTTGTACTTGAGAAACATGCTCTGTTACACCCAACTCTGTCCCCACTCTTCCCTGATTGGAACTTTCATTATCTTGTGCTGGGCTGAGACCACATTGTGGAAGGCCTTGAAAACCAGCCTGCTGAATTGGAACAAGGGAGTAGGATGATGAGCTCTGCTTCAGGAAGATTAACCTGGCATTGCCATAAGATAGACTTGAGTGGGTAAAGGGAGGAGAGAGAGAGATCAGTTAGAAGTTCAATGTCCAAATCAGAAGTGATAAAAGCCTGAACTAAAGCAATGGGCAAGAGAGAAAAGTATAGAAAGATGGAAATTGAAGAAGTTAATCTATGAAATTAAAAAAAATAATAACTGAGACAGGGTCTAGCTCTATTTTCTGGGCTACAGTGCAGTGTCATGATCACAGACCTCCAGAGGGATCCTACCTCCTGATCAGTTTCTTGAGAAGCTGAGACTATAGGTGGAGAGTACCATGTCTGGATAATTTTTCAATATTTTTTGTAGAGGCAGTGTCATGACCTGTCGGCCCCCTAAGGCCCTGGTCTTGATCACCGCAGGAAGGAACCAGGCATGATGGGATTAGAAGTGCAAGCTTGAGGGAGGCAGGCTAGCCTTTCTTTGCAGGGTAGCCCCAAGCAACCTCTGCACTAGCCTTTTATTGAGACAGAACAATACAGGTGAGGGGAGTAATTAACAATGACTACATGCTGAAGGCTCGGGCTCTTCTTCCACAAGGAACACCTACAGACGACTGGCCCGAGGTCCACCCCTCAAGCTGCAAATCATCTTGCTCAGAAGTCATCTGGCTCTTGGCGTCCCCTACAGACAGATCTCCCTATGTTGCCCAAGCTGGTCTCAAACTCTGGCCTCTGGAGTTATCCTTCCACCTCAGACTCCCAAAGTGCTTACATAACATGCTTGAGCCACCACCCTCGGCTCTAGAATTTTATAACTGGTTGTATTCAGGGTGCAAAGGTGTTCAATTGGTCCCAGAAGATTCCAAGACTTGTGCTAGGAAATTGGTGGTGCCATTATGGAGAAGATGTTCCATACTGGGGTCTTCTGCCTTTCCAGGGACCTCATGCCAACAAACGTTTGGTCATCTGTCTTCAGTTGTTCACTTCCATTGATTCCTTTCCATTTAAAGCCTATTCAAGAATCTCCCACATTTCCTTTTGTTTGTTTGTTTTGAGACAGAGTCTCACTCTGCTGCCCAGGCTAGAGTGCCATGACATCAGCCTAGTTCACAACAACCTCAAACTCCTGGGTTTAAGTGATCCTCCTGCCCCAGCCTCCTTTTCTACCTTATTCTCTTCCTGTGTAATTCCTATTACTCCTTGGGTCAGCATAGATGTTTCTCTTTGGCAGAGCTTTTCTTGACCCCAAGACCCTAACATGGCACTTACCACGTTACTGTATTTACCTGTATCTTCTCTTCTCTCACTGAACTATAGACTTTGAGAGGACAGAGAGTATGAAATCTGCCCTGGCAGAGAGCTTCAGTCTGTTCAGTGAATCATGGGAGGAAGACCTATGGATGTAGCATGGAGTCTGGATAAAAACATGGTTTTCAGTTTCTTTCTCTTCTGAGTCTTGTTTTTTCTAGCTGTACAATGCAATTTCTTCATCCCAGAGTCATCATGAATGTTAAATAAGGTGCCTAGCACAGGAGGGAGCACATGGGAGCTTGTAGTTGCTATGTGTTCCCTTCGCCCTCCCACAGCCATGGGGAACCTGCCTGGTTTGAGGGGAATAGGATCAATTTAGTGATGGGCAGTGCAAGAGGAACAAGTTTGGGAGTCATGAGTTTAGGGCCACCAAGGTGAGGCCCAGGAGCAAATGAAATTGTCCAAGTGAGACTGTCGCTTGGAGAAGGCTCATGCCTAGGGACCAGTAAGAAGGAGAATGGCCTTTGAAAAAGCAGAAGAGGGGCTCAGCGCCTGTGGCTCAAGCAGCTAAGGCACCAGCCACATACACCTAAGGTGGCGGGTTCGAATCCAGTCTGGGCCCGCCAAACAACAATGACGGCTGCAACCAAAAAATAACCGGGCATTGTGGCGGGTACCTGTGGTCCCAGCTACTTGGGAGGCTGAGGCAGGAGACTCGCTTGAGCCCAGGAATTGGAGGTTGCTGTGAGCAGTGAAGCCATGGCACTCTACCCAGGGGGGACAGCTTGAGGCTCTGTTTCAAAAAAAAAAAAAGCAGAAGAGGAATGATCTGTGGGATGTTCTGGATGGGCCAGGCTGAGGGGGGCAGGGAGAAGGCCTGGTGTTACATGCTGCAGGGGTAAGGAGAAAATGTAGTGGGTTTGGACTCAATGAGGTCATTGGTGTGCTTAGAAAGAGTGCTGATGCCTTTTTTTGTTTGTTTGTTTTGTTTTTAGAGACAGAGTCTCATTTTGTCACCCTCAGTAGAATGCCATAGTGTCACAGCTCATGTTTTGTGTGGTTAATAATTTGTTCTAGTTCATAGAAGAAAGTGTGTGTGTGTGGAGGGGGGCAGGGGGCTGTGGGACTTGGAGTTCTGGAGCAAAAGCCACCTGAACTAATAAGCAGGGAAGGAAGAGCTGAAATTAGCAGCAGCAAGAATGCACTGTAAACTGACCAAGCCGGAGGCTTGCCCTGGGCCCTCCCCCAGTTACCAACCCACTGACACCTGAGCCAGCCTAAGAACACAAGGAAAGGCCAAGCAGGGGTGGCAGGAACGTGCTGTGGAAGCATATACAAAAGCCCATACAGAAGAGTCTGGGCTTTTTGTCTGATAATAACTACCATTCATTATTTTCTGTGTGTCAGGCATTGTGCTAAATACCTTGTGCACATTAGCTCACAGCCATCCTTTAAAATATGATTGTCGACTTATTAATGAAAACACTAAGGCTGAGAACAGTTAATTAACGTGTTGGAAGTCAAATAGCTGGTAAGTGATGAGCTGAGATTAAGCCTGGGATTTTCAAGACTCCAGAGTGCTTGCTCTTAACTGCCCTATGGCTGTGGAGGTGAGGACCTGGTAGGGGAGGCACCTTCAGCAGTGTTACTCAGGGAGTCTAGGGAGAGACATCCAAAGGCCTTCAGGAAGTTGGGGGACCTGTTTTGTGTACATAATTCACACTTCCTACTCTGCAGGATTGAGGCTGGAAGTATCTAGAGCTGGATAGTCCCAGGGCACTTTCTGCACTGCCAGAATGTTCTCTGTCAGTGTTGTCCAATGCAGGCGCCACCCATGGCCACTGAGCACTTGAAATGTGACTGCTGTGATTGAGGAACTGCATTTTATTAATTTAAATTAAAGAAATGACTACTTGATTCAGTTATTGGAAATTTTAAAGTATTATTTTTACCAACTATTTTAATTTCCAATTTTGTGAAATCTGGATATGGCTCAAGTATTTCTGGTGAGAATTTAATATCTGAATTGAAATTTGCTGGAAGTATAAAATGCCCTAGCATTCAAAGATACATAAAAAATGTAAAATAACTCATTAATAATTTTTTTTTTTTTGAGACAGAACCTCAAACTGTCACCCTGAGTAGAGTGCCATGGCATCACAGTTCACAGCAACCTCCAACTCCTAGGCTCAAGCGATTCTCCTGCCTCTGCCTCCCAAGTAGCTGGGACTACAGGCGCCGGCCAGAATGCCCAGCTATTTTTTGGTTGCAGCGGTCATTGCTGTTTGGTGGTCCCGGGCTGGATTCGAACCCACCAGCTCAGGTGTATGTGGCCGGTGCCTTAGCCACTTAACCACAGGTGCCGAACCCTCATTAATAATTTTTAATTGACCACTGGTTGAAGTAATATTTTTGATATATTGGAGTACATATATGTATTAAAATTAATTTCACGTGTTTTTAGGAAAAAGTTTTTTAATATGGCTACTAGAGAAAATTTTATGAAATATGTGACTCACATTATATTTCTAGAGGCAGAGTCCTGATAACAGAAGTTCTAGTTAATGGTGGGGTTGGAAGGCCTTTCCCCACCTTCTGCTACTTTAGGTAGTAGATTCAGCCCAGAATTTATCCCATCCTTTCTTCCTTCCTCTTCATCCTTCTTATTCTGGAGGTTGATACCTAATCATACCTTTCCAGAGTGTTTCAACTTTTTTTTTTTTTTTCTGAGACATAGTCTCCCTGGAGCGCAGTAACTGGATCATAGCTCACTATAACCTTGAACTGCTGGGCCCAAGTGATCCTCCCACCTCAGCCTCCTGAGTATCTGAGACTACAGATATACACCACCATATCCAGATAATTTTTTGAAAACATTTTGTAGATATAGGTTCTCACTATGTTGCCCAGGCAGTCTTGAACACCTACCCAGAAGCAATCCTCCTTCGGCCTCTCAAAGCGTTGGGATTACAGGTGTAAGCCATGATGCCCAATGAGAGTGGTTAATTTTTTTTGTTTCAGAGACAGAGTCTCTCTTTATTACCCTCAGGAGAGTGCCTTGGCGTCACAGCTCATGGCAACCTCCAATTCCTGGGCTTAGGCGATTCTCTTGCCTCAGCCTCCTGAGTAGATGGAACTATAGGTGCCCGCCACAATGCCCAGCTATTTTTTGTTATTGTTGCAGTTTGACTGGGGCCATGTTTGAACCCCCCTCAGTATATGGGGCCAGCGCTCTACCCACTGAGCCACAGGTGCTGCCCGAGTGGTTAATTTTTACAGAGAACAGAGGTCAAATGGATACTTCCCATAAAGAAATGGATCACTAACATGGGATTTCAGGCCTCTATGAGAGAAAGTATTTGACCTTTTAGGAGTTTCTATTGATAGGTGCCTGTGGCATCCTTACTTTTTGGATTCCCAAGATTGTTCCAATTTTTATGTTCTGATCATATAAGTACACATATTTGCCAAACTTTCAACCCCAATTTAAGGTTCAAAAATGTGGATATATGTTACCAGGGAATGGCCTGGAAAAAAAAAAAAAAACAGAAAAAAGCATTTTCTGTCTCCTGAATTTTGTGCCACAGGACATAGCTCAAGGAAATCATCTGGGTAGAGGTCACGAGATGGGGTTAATCCAAGTGGAGGCCACCAGACTGTTTTAGCCAAAGATGGGATGAATTCCAGGCTGAAGCCACAAGATTGTCTTGGC
Organism: Otolemur garnettii; assembly: GCF_000181295.1. NCBI lineage: Eukaryota > Metazoa > Chordata > Mammalia > Primates > Galagidae > Otolemur > Otolemur garnettii. The sequence goes on from NW_003852419.1 coordinate 18,828,232, forward strand.
CCAAAATGGGATTATGAGATCAGAACCTTTAAAAGTTCTGTGCTTCTGCTCAGAAGCAGGAATTTGGACTTGAGACGATCGTCATGTTCCTCCTTTGCTGGCAAAGTAACAAACTTCTCTTTCTCCTCAAACTGCTTGTCCCTCATTTTCTGATACAGCTTCAGAGGACAAGTGCCCAACTTTCAGTAACATATCTAAGAAATTATCAGTTCTACTTAAGCATAACACTGCTCTCCTTATTCCTAAAAATGGTCCTTTCTAAGGAGTTGAAGGATACCTGCAGGTGCAAACCTGTCTTGCTCATGCCACAAAGCAGAGATGTCATCTTGCTAAAACATGAAGGATTGCACATCTCTAAAGTCTTATTCTTTTTTTTTTGCAGTTTTTGGCCAAGGCTGAGTTTGAACCCACCACCTCTGGCATATGGGGCTGGTGCCTACTCCTTTGAGCCACAGGCACCGCCCTCTAAAATCTTATCTTGATTCTAAAATAAAGTAGCCTCAGTCTCTATATACGTAAATTGGGGAAAATAATAGCCAGAGAGTGGATTCATTGTTGCTAGGAAGGGTAAATGAATTCATATATGTAAAGTGTATAGCCTACTGTCTGGAGCATAATAAACCATCAGCTCACTCTATGTTAACTATTAATGTAAAATAGGTATAGGATATTTCCAAATGTGTGCCATAACTTGTTGGGTCACATGTGATAGCTGCTGATTCCAATTCGATTGTTTATTGGAGGCATACCAGACTGTCTAGCAATAGAAGGGATGGTTGCAACAGTCAAATCTCAGGAGAGCTAGTACAGTGGGACCTCAGAACTCAGGCACTCCCTGTCTTCTGTCCCCTGTCTCTGTGTATAAGGGTTTCATTCTTGCTCATTCCTATTTTTCTTCTTATTCATTTTATTGTTTTATTTTATTTTTGAATAGACAGGATCTTGCTCTGTCACCCAGGCTACAGTACAGTGGCATCATCATAGCTTACCATAGCCTTGAATTTCTGGGCTCAAGCGATCCTCCAGCCTCAGTTCAGAGGTAGCTGGGATTTTCTTTTTCTTTTTCTTTTTCTTTTTTTTTTTT
>NW_003852419.1:18829965-18830982 GCF_000181295.1 Otolemur garnettii
AAAAAAAAAAAAGATCATGATTGATCCTATTGGAACCCCATGGTTGGGGTTATGGGTTTTGGTAGCAAGTTCCCAAACATAAGGGAGAGTGCTGGCCAGATCCTTGCCCTGTTCAGTCATTGGCTGAGGACTGCTATAGAAAAATCACAGCCATAGCTCAAATACTGCTAATTGTCCTTATTGCAGTTGATCGTTAAGTTCTTTCTTGAGGGGAAATCTGAACAGTGTACCTGCCAGTGGATGCCACAATCCACCCTTTGTGCTGCAGAGATCTACTTCTCTGCATAAGTGGGAAGCGGCTCCTCCATTCCGAGGTATCTGAGGGTTTAGTGTCTACGTCCTTCACAGGCTGGGATTGGTACACTTGTCCACTCCCAGTCACAGTTCGACAACAGAGTGCCAGGATAACCCAAGTGGGGTGCTTGAGTTCCACCCATATTCCTCCCTGCCCCACTGTGTAACAGGAAACCTGCCTCCACTTACTGATCAAGGACAGACCTTTGCCAAGATGGTGACTTTTCTTGCCTGCTAGACCCTGGACACAAGGACTCCAAAATGCTCAGGAGGCAGCCATGGCTTGTAGCTCTCTGTGTCCACTGGTAAGAGTGCACTCCCTTACTAGGCCCTTCAGCCATGCAGAGAACCAAGATGCAGAGGTGGGAAATAAAATCCTCCAGTGGGCTATTGGGAGAGATGGTGGTGGAGCCACTTCTGCTTCTACTTCCTGGTTCCTAAACACATATTCTTCTTACCAGGACATACCACCATATAGAGGTCTCTGATTCAGTACATTTACTGCACCCCATTGGAACACCCTATCTTTAAGAGTCGTGCCTTTAGGTTGGCACCTTCTGGATGCTGCAGCGAATCCCCCAATTATGGCTCCATACTCATATCTCTTTGTTCAGAACTAATGTCTTAATTCAGAATGCTATAACAAAATACCATGGCATTACAGCTCACAGCAACCTCCAACTCCTGGGCTCAAGCGAGTCTCCTGCCTCAGCCTCCCAAGTA
>NW_003852419.1:18831824-18832460 GCF_000181295.1 Otolemur garnettii
GTGGCTGGAAAATAGCTCACTGTAACCTGGAATGTCTGGGCTTAAGAAACTCTCCTACCTCAGCTTCCTAAGTAACTGGGACTACAAGCATGCACCACCATGCCTAGCTAATTTTTTTACTTTTTGTAGAGGGGGGTTCTTGCTATGTTGCCCAGGCTACTCTCAAACTCCTAGCCCCAAGCAATTCTTCCAACTTGGCCTCTCAAACTAAAGTTTTTACAATGAAAAGTTAATACAGATGTTCCTCAACTTACAGTGGGATTGTGTGCCAAAAAATTCATCCTAAATTGAAAATAAGTTGAAAATGCATTTAAGACACTTTAACCTGCCAAACATCACAGCTCAGACTAGCCTACCTTAAACATGCTCAGAACACTTACACTTGGGCAAAGTCATCTGCAATACAGCCCACTGTACAGTATTAGTCATCGGCACTTGTGATCATGTGGCTATCTGGGGGCTATGACTCACTGCTGCTGCCCAGAGACAGTACTGAAAGGCACATTGCTAGCTGGGAAAAAGATTAAAATTCAAAATATGCTTTCTACTGGGGGCAGCGCCTGTGGCTCAAAGGAGTAGGGTGCCGATCCCATATGCCAGAGGTGGCAGGTTCAAACTCAGCCCCAGCCAAAAACT
>NW_003852419.1:18832541-18840431 GCF_000181295.1 Otolemur garnettii
ATATATGCATATACTTTCTACTGAATGCAAACTGTTTTTGCACCCTTGGAATAAAAATATCACACATTGAACCATCAAAAGTCAGGGACTGTTTTTCTAGTCAGAACGCTTCCTCTCAAAATTATTTAAAAATAAATAAATTGGGCCAGGTGCAGTGACTCACACCTGTAATCCTAACACTCTGGTAGGCCGAGGGGGAGGATTAGGTATTTGAGACCAGTCTGAGCAAGAGTGAGACCCCCCTCTCTACTATAATAAATAGAAAACTTAGCCGGGTGTGGGGGTAGGCACCTGTAGTCCTAGCTACTTGGGAGGCTGAGGCAGGAGGATTGCTTGAACCCAGAAGTTTTAGGTTGCCGGGAGCTGTGACACCATGGCACTGGGGCAACAGAGTGAGACTCTGTCTTTAAAAAAAAAAAAAAAAGGTGATGACTCCTGAATCATTACCTCTTCCATGAGTTTCTCCCAAACATTTAAAGCAGAAAACTTATTATTGACAACTAGACATTCCAAAGGCACGTGCAACAGAACAGAGCCAAATTTGAACTCTTTTTTCCACTAGCCTGTTCCTCCTTCTCCGTTTACTAAAGCTACCCATGCCAGAATCTTAGAAGTCATCCTAGGCATTTTCCTCAGTCTTCACATTCAACTCCTTACTAAATTTTGTTATTTCTATTTTTTCAATAGCTTTGGAATTTGATATTTCCTCCCCTTTATCTTCCTTATCATTGCCAAAATAACTTTTCCAACATGAAAATGTAATCATTCTTCTCTATTCCATAGATGGTCAAATATCTCCTCACTGCTGTAAGATAAAGCCCATATTCCTTGGTTAGTTAGCCTGGCTTACCAAGTCTTCCATGATTGGGTCTGGTCTACCTCTCTTACCTCCTCCCTAAAAGCTCTTGATGATGGGGACTGTATTATATTCACCTTTCACGCACATTCTAAATCTTCACCATTTTGAGAACCCAATAAAAGTTTCCTAAATGAATGAATGAGGTGATAAAACTTAAAATAAGTTTTGAAGATTAAAATAGAAAGATAAAATATAGGTAGAATGTCTATTCTGGATGTTTCAAACAATTATTAGGTGACAGTGCTGAGCTTATTGAAGAAAGAGATCCCTTGCTGTTAATATTTGTGTCTCCACAACCTGCCAATTCAGTAAACTTTGGATTACATATTAACGTAACTCAACAAATGGTATTACTACTTATTTGTCCAAGCAAACCATTTCATTTGGAAAATGTAAGGCTCAAAATTAGTTACAGAGCAACTTATCTGGAGAAGAGATGAAAACTTCATGCTTTGGGAAGGGACCACTATGCTGACTGGATAACCCAAGCAGACAGACCAGGCCTCAAGGCAATTTAATCAAACGCATTTCTTATTGCCTGGAATGTGGCCTGCTGTTGGAGAGGACACCTGTCTTCCTAAGGTCAGTGGCTCCAGCATTAGTTTTATTAACTGTAACCAGATAAGGCTACAGATGCTGCCAGAATAGGGATATCCCAATGTGCTATTACTGGATGCTAATTTTGGATAAATACCTCCTCGATTCTTTAAGTCTTTCAAAATGAAGATTGTATGTTCTCATAAATCATAAATACTATTGGAGTTTCCATTTCAGTGACTAAACACATTTTTTTTTTTTGTAGTTGGGATATATAATGGACATGCTGGCATTTTAATGCTTATACTGAGGTTCAGAATTTAATATTTTACAAGGTCCTAGGAACTTGTTTGCAATGTAACATGTTATGAAAAGTGACCCTGGTGCAACATAATCCCTCCCTTCGGAGAACTTGCAAGTACATTTAGTTAGTTAAAGCTTCTGCCAGTGTGTTTCTAGCCCAGAGGATAAAAAGGATTATCTCCAGTCACCAGTTGCTCTTATCTGTTGCCTCTCCTAATGCCTAATTTGAAGAAATTCTCCTTCACTGTAGGTTCACATCTCTGAATTATCTTACCCCTGAACCTTTCCCCAACTGTCAGAGTCTCTCCAGCTTCCAATGAAACTCTGTGATCCATGATACAGTGTCTTTCATTCAAAATACAAAGGGACAAGCTGGTTAAAATACCAGTAATCGAGATTTTGTAAAGCATGTTTTTTTATAGGACAGATATGAATCGACTTTATTAGTTACATGAAGAGGCTATTTAATAATACTCTTCCATCATTAAACAAACTGAAATGCTGCTAACCGCTCTCTATGATCATGCCAACATGAAATGATTTTTCTTGCTTTTAGTTTAACTAACTAGAAACTTTAAGAAACAAAGCTTAACTCTTAAAATGAGATGGTTTCCTTTTGACCCTCTAGGGCAGAAAGTGGCGAGATGAAAAGGAAGGAGGCTAATTTATTCGTCCAGTGAAAGGCTTGAATTTTAGGGAAAGATTTCCCCAGAGATAATAGGGTGTCATTTACAGTTCTCTAAAAAATTTATAAGGCAATTGGATTTTTGATGCTTCTGCAATCTTCGTGTAGTGGCTTTTTATAGCTCTGGGCTGTGTGTTTAAATGCACATCCCAACGTCAAAGTGGGTTTTATACACATCACCACTTCCTGCTGTTTCCAAAATGATTTTTTTCTTAACGATTTCCAGACTTAATTTCATTTGAGGTCAATGTAAAATGCCCCTGGATCAGTGCCTGTGGCTCAAGTGGCTAAGGCGCCAGCCACATAAACCTAAGGTGGCAGGTTCGAATCCAGCCTGGGCCACCAAACAACAATGACAGCTGCAACCAAAAAACAGCTGGGTGTCGTGGCAGGCACCTGTGGTCCCAGCTACTTGGGAGGCCGAGACAGGAGACATGCTTGAGCCCAGGAGTTGGAGGTTGCTGTGAGCTGTGAGGCCACTGCACTCTGCCCAGGGGGAGAGCTTGAGGCTCCTGTCTCAAAATAAATAAATAAATAAATAAATAAATAAAATAAAATAAAATACCCCTGACCAGTTGTTAGCAAAGCTGGGCCCCTGGTGCCTTCAAAGTGAAGAGCAGGGTGCAGCCTTGTTGGAGTTCGGTGCTTGGAATGTTGATGTGGGGGAGGGGAGTGAGGTAGCTAAGAGCCTCAGCTCTGGAATTTGGTAAACTGAGTTTTGAGTCCAGGATGCTCATTTACTATGAGATTTGTGCAAGTTATTTGGCGCTCATCTGTGAGAGCACCTACTGAGTGCAACACACTGCTAGGCACATAATAAATGCTTGGTAAATCTTATCAGCTAAAAAGAAAAACTAGCATTGGTAGCTGAACTTTATGCCTACAGCGTTTTGTAGTAGGCTGTGAGGATATAACAGTGTAGATGCTTGTTCCACCCTTCCCAGGTTGGTTGGGTAAAAGGGTATGTGTTTATGTATATGTTGTTGATGTATGTATATATATATGTGTGTGTGTGTGTATACATATATACATACATACACACACACACACACACACGTGATAAGTGTCCAGCCAGGTGTGGTGGCTCATGCCTGTAATCCTAGCACTCTGGGAGGCAGAGGTGAGTGGATTGCTTGAGCTTGGGAGTTTGAGTCCAGCCCTGAGCAAGAGTGAGAACCTGTGTCTACTAAAAATAGAAAAATTAGCAGGGTATCATGGCAGGTGACTATAGTCTCAACTACTCAGGGGGCTGAGATAGGAGGATCAACGAGCCCAAGAGTTTGAGGTTGCTGTGAGCTATGACGCTACAGCACTCTACTGAGGGCATTAGGGTGAGACTATCTAAATGAATGAAGGAATGAAAAGAAAAGAAGCTGATGTCATGTGTAAGCGGATAAGGAGTCAAGGAAGGTTTGTCAAGGAGAAAAGAACAGATCTTGGCCTGGAGGAGCCAGATAAGCTGACCACAGACAGGACATTCTCAGGCCTGTTGCATTTGCATAAATGACTATTCTTATCAATTTCACTGAATATCTCAGGTACCTCAAGGGCTAAGAATTCATGGGACAGGGAGTTGGGAGCAGACATAAAAAGTCATTGATTTTTTTTCATAACTGAATATTTTCAGTTTGGCTACTTGAAAATAAAAATTTATTGCTAGCTTTAAAATGTTTGTTTTCCTTAACTAAATACTTTGTCAAACTCAGAACAGAAATTAATCTGCCACAAAATAAAAAAGACTATCTGTTCACCTACATGTGCCTAGTGTTCTTTGGAAAATAACATAAACAGATACAATCTTTGGCCTTGAGATTCCATGAAAACTCTTGAGTCATCCAAATTTATATATAGTTTAATAAATCATCCTTAAGGAAAAGTATGTGGTCTGAATTAGTATAGGAGATATATGATAATAATTTCAACTAGGGTGGTGGCAGTGAAGAGAGGGAGAAGTGTATAGATTCGAGATCTGCATAGACAGCCCCTTTTATACATTGTGAGGCAAACAAGATAGTAGGTAATATTTTCCAAGAGACTTTTTTTTTTTGCAGACAATAAAGTTACTTAAAATTATGTGAAGGCTATGTTAACCAGTTTGATGGAAGTGTTTTGGATTGTTTGTACCACACTGTACCCCAGAGGTGCATTAATGTACACAGTTACTATTCAATAAAATAAAATAAAGTTACTTAGTACTCTATTATAACCAGAAAATATATCAAAAGATAGTAAAAAAACTCCCAAACATTGCCATACTAAGGGTAGAACTGTTGGAATGTCTCCCTTAGAACCACACTTATTCATGTATTCTTTTATTTACTTAAACATTAATTTATTATATTTCCTACTGAGTGCCATGCACTGTATGTCAGGAACTGCATATGTAGTAGTGGACAAAACAGATTCTGAGTCTTCTCTGAGGGAGTTAAGAATGGATGGAGAACTGAAGGATAATGCAGAGCTAGAGAGGCAAAGGGATGGAGAAGAGAGCATTTCAGACAGAGGCAGCAGCATGTGGCAAAGACCATGACATATCCTAGATGTCCTTGATGTCCAAGATGGTCAGTGGGGCTGGAAGAGGAAGATGAACCCTTGGAGGAGACAGAGAGGGAGCAGTGGGAGGTGAAGGAGAATACCCAGGGAGTCCTGGTCGTGAAGGCCCAGGGGAGATAGGGTTTGAACAACAGAGTCAAATGCTACTGAGAGGTTAAGTAATGCAAGAACTGAAAAATGTCCCCTAGATTTCACAACACATAGGTCATTGGTGAGCTCAGTGGAATGATGGCTCAGAAGAATGGGATGGTTTGAGAGAGAGTGGAAGGTGAAGAACAGAGGGAGAAGGAGCATTAATTAGGAGTTGCATTTGGTCACTTGTAATGGAATCTGGTAACAGTAGCTTAACTATATAGAGTTTTTTTTTTTTCACAGAATGAGAATGACAGAGAATGACAGTTCAAACTGGAGCTGTAGCTCCTTGATGGCATCAGTGCTGTAGCATCCTTCTGTTTTTCTGCTCTGTCATCCTCACCATGTGGCTTCCTTCCATCCCCTCCCTCCCACTGTGAATGCAAGAAGGCTGCTCACTCTCAAATCAGCATTTCAGATAGGACGGAAGAAGGAAGGAATCATCAAGGGGAAATGTCTGGTGCCTGTATCAGGAAAGCAAAAATTTGCTATCAATTCCCAGCTGACTTCAGCATACATGTCATCGGCCAGAACTGTGTCCCATGGCCACTCCTAGCTGCAAGGGAGGCTTGGGAATGTAGCTTTGTAGCTGGACCCATTTCTTCCTCCATCACCCCAATCAGTTTCTGTTTTTTTAAAAAAGGAGGGGAGATGGATATGGGGAAGGCAACTACAATAGCTACAAAGCAAGTACAAATCACACATTCATAAAGTGTGTCCACAGGGAGAGGAGAGAGACAAGATGTAGTTGGAGGGGGATGTGAGATTGAGTGACTTTTATGAAAATTGGAAATGACTTGAATGTATTTAGAGTTTGATGAGAAGGAGCTAATCAAGGTGGGAAGGAATCAAATGTACAAGAGCAGAAAAGGATAATTGATAATACAATGTTTCCTATAAGGAGGGAGCCAATGGAGTCCAAATCAGAGAAGAAGGATTAACATTAAAAAACAGTTAGGATAAACTCTCTATTTTAACAACAGGAAGGAGGAAACGTAGGCTTACATGTTTTATATTGAGAAGATGGGGCTTCTATTTTTTCTATAAGGTAGGAGGTGAGGTTAGCTGTGACCAATGAGAAGGTAAGAGGGGATAGTTAGAGAACAGAGAAGTTAAAGTTTGAAATAGCTGTTGTGGAGAGTAAATGAGTCATATATTGTTTTGAGACAGAGCCTTAAGCTGTCCCCCTGGGTAGAGTGCTGTGGCATCACAGCTCACAGCAACCCCCAACTCCTGGGCTCAAGTGAGTCTCCTGCCTCCGCCTCCCAAGTAGCTGGGACAACAGGCGCCCACCACAACGCCTGGCCATTTTTTATTTTTTGGTTGCAGCCATCATTGTTGTTTGGCGAGCCTGGGCTAGATTCAAACCTGCCACCTTAGGTGTATGTGGCTGGTGCCTTAGCCACTTGAGCCATAGGCGCCGAGCCTAAATGAGTCATTTGATCTGAGAAATTTCACAGGAGACATTTCTATAATAATAATGGACTGTCATATTTCCCGAGTGGACCAGTGACTATCCTGATGCCTATTCCATATAATGAATTTTCCATGCTCTGCCTAATGAAAGCCTAATTTTTTGTATTTCTGTTAAAGAAAAGAGTTTTTATATACCAACCAGGGAAGAAAAGTTTAGTGACCCTCAATTGCTAGAGGAATGTATCCATGGGGACTAAAGTATTAAGCAAATTGAAATGTTGGAAAATCCAAGGACAAGCTGGGGGAAAAAAATTGAATATGTATTTGTGTGTGAAGGACATAAATATAAGGACACATTAGAATAGAGAAAAATCATAATAATTGTAAATTCTAGAACAGTTTTATAAAACCATAATTATCATTCAGTACTTTTTCTGGGTCCATCAAGAATAGATCTGGAATTTCTAAATTGGTATACATGTATATAAATTACTGCATCTTCTTACATTCTAACAAATTCTAATTCAACCTGAACTTGAAATGAAAAGCCTGAAAGTGACTTATAGTTAGAAATCTAGGAATGTTCAACTGAGTCACAGGGAGATTCATCATTTGAGTTTGTGGAAAGTTAGCATGTGCCCTTGACAAAGTCTACTGTACTTGATAAACTGAGAAATCCAGGTACCCGATTGTTTTAAACAAGTGGTATGAATATAAAAATGGGTAAAGAGAAAAACAGAATCATGGCAGGCACAGCAACACTCCTGTAATCCTAGCACTCTGGGAGGCTGAGGCGAGTAGATGGCTTTAGCTCAGGAGTTGGAGGTAAACCTGAGCAGGAGTAAGATCCTGTCTCTACTAAAAAAATGAAAAACCGAGGCAAAAGGATTGCTTTAGCCCGAGAGTTTGAGGTTGCTTTGATGTGTGATACCACAACGCTCTACCAAGGATGACAAAGTGAGACTGTCTCAAAAAAACAAAAACAGAAACAAAAAACAACAAAACAGAATCAGTATTTATCTTTTACCGACAGAATATAAAAGATAATGAACTTGTTTTAGTCAGTCATTTTTTCAGAAGTATGCTTAGGTCACTTTTTCTTGCACTGTGTTAATTATTTTGTAAGTCCACTTCTTTGTACCCAAAACAATTAAATTGTATTTGGGAGATATTTTTTAGAAGAATTAAAAAATATTAACGTAACTGTTCCTCATTACTGATGAGGAAAATGCAGGAGGAGCTCATTGGCAAATGATTGAGCGTGGTTCAATCATCCCATTGATCAAGTCCAAGAAACACGGAAACTCAGAAGCAAAAATGCTTGTGACAAGTGTGATTTTTATTTTTTTTATTTTTATTTTTATTTTTGAGACAGAGCCTCAAGCTGTGCCCCTGGGTAGAGTGC
>NW_003852419.1:18840720-18842461 GCF_000181295.1 Otolemur garnettii
CACCACCTAAAATATTGGAACCCAGCCCAAGAAAATTGACTTTTAAAGTTGCTGATTCAAAAGCTTCCTTCACCAAATTTATCTGTTACATTTGATGTTGATGTATAACATCTCTTCTGCTGCTGCTAGAAATGGAATTTTATCTAGATTTAATTCACAGTTTTAACCAATTCTAGCCTTAGAGGGTTTCATGTGCAGCATTAAAAGAAAATTCGATTCTGATTACACTTCAAAAGGTCAGAAGCTTCTCAGTAAATTTTACTACTTGTTGATCTCTTTATTTCACATATTTGTTGCCACATGAAAAGCTTGAATGTCTTTTCAGTTAAATAGTTATCCTAACAACTGATCATGATGATAAATCTGGCCACAGGACTCATACTTTTACAATATTAGACCAGATTCTTCTAAGTGGTGGGGTGCTGTGGTAGTTTTGCCCAACTGAGTAAATACTTAGCCTCTTGTTATGTGCTGCTAGTCACAAAAGTGGGCGTTTAAAGCAGCTCCATTCCTGGTTGGACAAATGAAGGATACATTCCTGAAACAACTGAAGAAAATCTATGCATCCCTGTGAAACTGCAGTTGACATCTATCTGTTGCTTTTGCCCTTGTAACCTTGGTTCCTGCCTCTAACAGTGTTCTCATAGTCCTTTGGGAATCCATCCCTTCCCACTTTCAATCCATTTGGCTTTGGCAGGGCTGTCTCACTCTGTACCTCCAGGATAAGTGTGCAATTTGTACCTGGCTCCTCTTTGCACTCCATCTACCTGGAACCCCAGATGGCTGAGGGATGAGACCATGACTCAAGAGAGTCAAATCAGAGCTAATCTCAAGACTCAGAGGAATTATTCAGAAAGAAAAATTCTCTTTCTTCTGAGTGTATTAAGTTGAAAGGGTATAATTCTGGAACTCCTGACCTCAAGAGATCTTCCTGCCTCAGCCTCCCAAAGTGCTAGTTGTGAGCCACTGCACCCGGTCAGGAAGGGTATAATTCTGAAGCCACTTGTCTCTACCCATAGAAAGCCTGCCTGAGACAAAAGTCAGGGATTTAATTTTAATTTTATTTTTTTAGAGACAGGGTCTCACTCTGTCTCCCAGGCCAGAGTGCAGTGGCACAATCATAGCTCACTGCAGCCTCAAACTCCTGGGTTCAAGAGATCTGCCTACCTGAGATGCCCAAGTAGCTTAGACCATAGGTGTGAGTCAACATGCTCAACCTTTAAAATTTTATATTTTATATAAACTCACTGGCCCAGGGGGTTTAAATTAATTTGCTCAAGATCACATGGCTAGTGAATGGCCAAGGCAGGATTCTATCCCTTAAGTTCACTGTCTCAGTAAGCTGTTGAGTTCTTAATGATGTCACTTAAGTAATGGATGAACTGGTCTGCTTCTTTAGTTAGCAAAACTGGAATCACAGCCCTTTTCTCAAGATCTGTTGCTGGAATGATAAGACCATGCTGCCCTCTACCAGCTTCAATGACACTGGCCACTAGTCATTTTCAGAATGAATAAGAATATCTTTCTGCATATGGTGCTATATACACTTCCAAAAACATTTTACCCAAACTTACCACATGTATTATAAGCATTCTAGCCCACACATGTACACAGAAAAATTTTCATGAGTATGAATTCAATTCAAAGGGCAGGTATATTCATTATAGTATATATTACTCACTTTTTCTTTTTTTTTTTTTTTTAGAGACAGAGCCTCAAGCTGTCCCCCTGGGTAGAGTGC
>NW_003852419.1:18845086-18847184 GCF_000181295.1 Otolemur garnettii
AAAACAGTAGTAGAGATGATTTTTCTAAACTCATTGTATCATCCTTGCCTATGCCCACCCCATTGCCTATAGGACCCCCCCCACAAATTCATTTGTTCCCTGTTCAGTTCCCCCAGTATTTGTATATCCACTTCCAATAGACTCTAGTCCATTCAAGTCTTTCCTTCAAAATCTAATACTGGGGCGGCGTCTGTGGCTCAGTGGGTAGGGCACTGGCCCCATATACTGGAGGTGGTGGGTTCAAACCCGGCCCTGGCCAAAACCCACGACAACAACAACAAAAAGACTAGCTTTCATTACTAACTTAAAAAAAAAAAAGAAAATAAAACAAAATCTAACACTGAATAAAATCATCTGCACCTGAAACTGGGGCTCAATGGACCTACCTAGGATGTGAAAGATACACTTTCGGTACTGTTGTTGTTGGGAATAGTGGAGGTTTGTTTAAAGCCTTTTAGAAAATATTCACAATTTAAAGTCTTATCAAAGAGCACAGGTAGGAGTCAGCAACCTGAGTCCTTGTCTCTACCACCGATCACTGGGAGGTAAATTGCTCTGCCTCTCCGAATCAAGCAGTCTTGATCTAGAAGATGATATATAAGTCTGATGACTCATTTGCTCATTCATTTGGAAAATGCTTCATTAAGTATGAAGGCAGCGAGAGACCTAGGTCTGACTGTTCATCTGACAGACAATTCAAGCTGGGAAGGCCAACCTTCTAAATTTATCACATATTATATGTAATTATAATCCAGAAGTCTTTCTTTTTTTTTTCCATGAGTTAATTTTATGTCCAAGCACAAGGATAATGAAACATATTTTCCATCCAAAATATTATATACATTAAATAACATACAGTGGTAACAATGCAGTGTAAGTTTCCTGGGAAGCAGACTCTGCAATAGAAATATACAAGCAGGGCGTGGCACCTGTGGCTCAATTGGCTAAGGCGCCAGCCACATACACCTAAGGTGGCGGGTTCAAATCCAGCCCGGGCCCACCAAACAACAATGATGCCTGCAACCCAAAAATAGCCAGGTGTTGTGGTGGGCGCCTGTGGTCCCAGCTACTTGGGAGGCTGAGGCAGGAGACTCGCTTGAGCCCAGGAGTTGGAGGTTGCTGTGAGCTGTGATGCCATAGCACTCTACCCAGGGGGACAGCTTGAGGCTCTGTCTCAAAAAAAAAAAAAAAAAAAAAAGAAATATACAAGCAGGAAGTGTATTTACTGGGCAGTGCTGTCTAGATAAGGACCAGTGAGAGTGGAAGAATGAAGCAGGACAGACAGAGCAAGAAGTCCTGACAAATGTCTCATTGATTCCTTGAGGAACCTCTGAAGTTGGGAAGGCCCCTCAAAGATGTCTGCATTGAGGCAATGGCCAATCTGTGGATATCTGCCGTCCCACAAACATGAACCTTGAATGAGAGACTCTCTTTAGCCAGGGGCAATTTCCAGAGAAGAACTCAGCAGAGGGCAGCCAACTACCAATAGTCCCAGTAGCTGAGGGAAGGAGAGCTTCCGTCTCCAAAGGGTTGGGGGATCTGTGAGAATCTGGGAAGCACATCACAGCATCGACTACAGATGATCAAAAAGAGCAAGACGTATTTCATAATTTACAGCAAAGTTCTGCCACAATCTCAGATACAAGTAAACTTGAAATTATGAAAAGGTAAAATTCCAGCAAGAAAACAAAGAAACCACATGAAATGCCAACTACGAGAATTATGGAAACTTATGATGGTAAGAGAGAAAAAACAACCCTCCCCAAAAGGCCTCTAAATAGTGAGGAGAATTATTTCTGGGAATGCTCCTTATTTTTCCCCCAAAGTCTCAAAAAAATACAATACCAATATTTATAAATAAAACAATAATAAGACAATAATAAGACAACCAATATTTATAAATAAAAATAGAAGATAATTTCAAAAAACAGATCATGCCAAATCTTATAGACGATAGAAAAAGAAGAAATCCTTCAAATTCATTCTACTACATCTGGATATACCTGATACTAAAATTGGAAAAATATATTATTATGGCTCCCCGCCTATAGCTCAACCGGCTAAGGCGCCAGCCACGTACACCTAAGGTGGCGGGTTC
>NW_003852419.1:18847392-18852293 GCF_000181295.1 Otolemur garnettii
AAAAAAAAAAAAAAAAAAAAAAAAAAAAAGAAAAATATATTATTATAAAGGGAAATTACAGACATATTTCACTTATAAATGTAGATGCAATATTCTAAACAACATATAAGTTGAATTAAAAGTTATTGTTCAAATAATATACTTGGTCAAAATTAAATCCAATATATGTGAGAATTAGTCACTTTTTTGTCTTTCCCCCACCCTCTCCCTCCTTCTCTCTCTCTGTGCTCTCTCCTTCCACCACCCCCCACCATGTCATTAATTGTCCTCATATCAAAGTTGAATACATAGGATTCATGCTTCTCCATTCCTGTGATGCTTCACTAAGAATAATGTCTTCCACCTCCATCCAGGTTAATACAAATGCTGCAAAATCTCCATTTTCTTTAATGGCTGAATAGTATTCCATGGTATACATATCCCACAGCTTGCCAGTCTGGGTTGAGGGGCATTTAGGCTGTTTCCACATATTAGTGACTGTAAATTGAGCTGTGATAAACAGTCTAGTACCAGTGTCTTTATAATAAAAGTTATTTTTTCCTTCTGTATAGATGCACAGTAATGGGATTGCAGGATCAAACGGGAGGTCTAGCTCGAGTTCAATCCAGAGGTCTTTCTCCATCAAATTCGTGAGTCATCAGCACCACAGGAGAATGAGCTGCTTCATGTAAGCACATTACTCAGAAAAATTACATTCATTTATATAAACCATTTAACAAAAATCTAAGTTGTTTAGAGACTATACTGTACTAAATTTCATTAGTGGTTTAATTAATTAACTCTAAGAGTAAGGAACTTTCTTTTATTTAAGTTTTAAGAATTCTTTTTGTTTGTTTGTTTGTTTTTGTTTTTTGAGACAGAGCGTCAAGCTGTCGCCCTGGGTAGAGTGCTGTGACATCACAGCTCACAGCAACCTCAAACTCCTGGCTTAAGGGATTCTCTTGCCTCAGCCTCCCAAGTTGCTGGGACTACAGGTGCCTGCCACAACGCCCGGCTATTTTTTGGTTGTAGTTGTCATTGTTGTTTCACAGGCCTGGGCTGGATTTGAACCTGCCAGCTCTGGTGTATGTAGCTGGCGCCCTAGCTGCTGAGCTACAGGCACCACGCCAAGTTTTAAGAATTCTTATTCAAGTTTAATTTAAAATGTCCAGAATATAATTTCTTTGACCGGAATGTAATTTTTGCTCTCTTACATCTAATTTTCTTTTCTTCCCTACCACCTTTTAACTCTTTCAGTTTAACTGTAATACCACCAAGGTGAGTTGGCACAGCGAGTGGTAAGAGTGTTAGTAAAAGCCACTCCTATACCAGTGTAGGTGGCAATAGCTTAACTTTACACAGAAGTGACTGTGAACTATGTAAGTTACCACACAAAGCCCAAATTAAATGTATTCCCAAATCCCCAACTCAGCATCATCCCCAAAATGTCCACAGCCACTCCAGTACCACACTGACAGGAGGGTGAGCATGGTGGATGAGGAATCAGAGCAGAAACGCAGCAGCCTTCAGCCTTAACTGATCACCAGTTTTCCGGAGACACACAGCCATATGAATGCATCACTGGGAGCTCACTCCCAAGCTTTGGAAGGGACTTGGACAAGTCCAGGGGCTTAAGCTTTACCAGCTTCCTGATAAATCTGTTCCTACAAATAATCAATTATTGAATGAAGGAGTGAATGTGGTGAGGTAGTTATAAGCATGACTCTGGGGCTGGGTGCAATGGCTCATGCTTGTGATCCCAGGACTTTGGGAGGCCGAGGCAGAGGTGGTGGTGGGGGATTGCTTGAGCCCATGAATTCAAAAAGAATCTCTGGCTTTTAACTCCACCATTAACTAGTTTGTGGCTGTGAGCAAATTACTTAATTTCTCTGTGCTTCCGATTTTTAATCTGGGAAACGGAGATAATATCTAACATCTAGGACTGTTGAGAGTTATTAAAAGAGATAATGCATAAAGTGCGTAGTTTGGTGCCTACCAAATGGTTAATGTCAAATATAAGAGCAATACTTTGGCTGGGCATGGTGGCTCATACCTGTAATCCTAGCCCTTTGGGAGGCTGAGACAGGTGGATTGCTTGAGGTCAAGAATTTGAGTCTATCCTTGAGCAAAATAGCAATATCTCATCTTTACCAAAAATAAGAAAAATTATCTGGATATGGTGGTATGTACTTGTAGTCCTTGGGAGACAGAGATGGGAGGACCGCGTGGGCCCAGGAATTCAAGGCTTCAGTGAGCCATGATCTTAGCACTACCCTCCAGCCTGTGTGACAGAGTGATATTATGTTTCAAAAATATAATGATTAAAATAAGAATATTTTATGTTATGTGAAAATGAGGATGAGAATGATGATGACAGTGGTATATTAAACATAAGTCCTAAGGGGCTGCTGAGTGGTATTACACTTCTGATCCTAATTAGAGTTTCCAAACCAACTGTTATTTTTTAATTTCTTTGACCCAGTTTTAGTTTCAAAAATTTTCAGGATTCTGTAGTAAAATTTGGTGAAAAAATGCCTTAAAGAATTTTCTAATTTAGACTTAGAACAGTGGCTCAATCCTAAAATCCTGGTATCCCAGTACTTTGGGAGACTGAAGTGGGAGGATCACTTGAGGCCAGAAGTTTAAAATCAGACTGAGCAACATAGAGAGAACCCATCTCTACAAAAAAAATTTAAAAATTAGCTGAGTGTGGCAGTGCATACTGCAGTCCCCGCTACTCAGGAGGCAGAGGTGGGAGAATCACTTGAGCCTAGGAGTTCCAAGTTGTAGTGAGCTATGGGGGTGAGTGAGCCTGGGCAGCATAGCAAGACCCTGTCTCTCAAAACAAAAAAGTCTAATTTTATCACAGAAGCAGCATAAACAAACAGGAGTCAAGAGAGAAAAAAAATGATAAAACTTTAAGAAATATTTTCATGTCCCAGGACTCAGAGATGCAAATAATTTTAATACTACTGTCAATCAATTCCAAGAGCTGTGGCTTCCCTTAGCTCCCTCTCTGCTCTGTGTTTTGTATCAGTGAGGGTCCTTTGCACAATGTTAGCTCTAATTTCCATGAATTTTCCTATTCCTTACCCCTCTGTAAAACCTTTCTTTGTTTTTGCATAGCTAAAGGTTCTGGGACGTGGTTTTCAAGTCCTGGGACATGAAAATATTTGCATAGCTAGAGGTGAGAGTGGCCTCTTCACTTCTCCAACAGAGTTTGCCAGTGTTTGGAAATGGCCAGATGCTAGATTTACACATCCTGGAGCATTAGGGGCCTCCAGATGTTTGCTCAGTGATCCACATACTCCCCAACTCCCTTCCAACCAGATGTTTTTTGAAAGGGAGAGTTTTAGGCTCGGTGCCTGTGGCTCAAGTGGCTAAGGCGCTAGCCACATACACCCAAGGTGGCAGGTTTGAATCCAGCCTGGAACTGCCAAACAACAATGACAGCTGCAACCAAAAAAATAGCCAGGCGTTGTGGTGGATGCCTGTGGTCCCAGCTACTTGGGAGGCTGAGGCAGGAGACTCACTTGAGCCCAGGCGTTGGAGGTTGCTGTGAGCTGTGATGTTACAGCGCTCTACCCAGGGGGACAGCTTGAGGCTCCTGTCTCAAAAAAAAAAAAAAAAAAAAAGGAAAAAAAGAAAGGGAGAGTTTTAGATGATATATATTTTATTATAAATATACATAATATTTTATTTAGTTTATTATATACTACATCTAATATGATATGTAATATGTATATTTCCATGTCCAGTTGATAAATAAGTTTAGTATTTTGAGATGCTAAAGAAGTGGGGCAGTGCCTGTGGCTCAGTGGGTAGGGCGCTGGCTCCATATACCGAGGGTGGCAGGTTCAAACCAGGCCCCAGCCAAACTGCAAAAAAAAAAAAAATAGCCAGGCATTGCAGCAGGCACCTGTAGTCCCAGCTACTCGGGAGGCTGAGGCAAGAGAATCACCTAAG
The DNA here is from genome assembly GCF_000181295.1 of Otolemur garnettii. Lineage (NCBI taxonomy): Eukaryota > Metazoa > Chordata > Mammalia > Primates > Galagidae > Otolemur > Otolemur garnettii. Next base: position 18,851,338 of record NW_003852419.1, read on the forward strand.
CCCAGGAGTGGGAGGTTGCTATGAGGGTGATCAAGTGAAATTCTGTTTCTAAAAAAAAAGAGAGAGAGAGAGAGAAAGAAGCTAAAGAAGTGATATTTACCATTCTTTTTTTTTTTTTTTCTAGAAGCAGAGATGAAAATCTTTGCTTTGGGGAAAAGTTGCCAGATGAAACCTGCAAAATGCAAAGGACGAGCAGGAATCCATCAATAGTCTTGCAGGCACCTGTGAAGACAACGGCAAGCAGTTGTAAAGCATCTGTAGGTTTAAAATGTTAAGCCTTCCATTCAGGGATATGAATTAGGGATATCATTAGCAGGGCTATGAGATTTAAGAACAAGAAGAGCTTTAAAATGTTTTGCTTTTCCAATTGTCAATGTAGGCTGGGGTATCTCGGAAAGTGATGGCTCTTGGAACACATAGGTGTATTTTTGTTAAAACATTAGTTCATGGGAGAGTATAAGACTAGGCTGTAGGCAGGATTATGTGTAGACTTGAACTATCCTTCCCTGCTAGAAGAAAAGCTGTGAAAAGTACTTAAATTGATTAGGCTTGGTGCTGTGTGGAGTACCCTGCAGGTAGTGTAGGGGTGTCTCACACATGGTGTTTAAGACTGAGTAATGGACTTTGGAAATATTGTTCTGGCCATATGGAGCTAGATGGGTTTGAGAGTATCCTAAATATACAAAGTGCTCTCAAATCCCAATAATAAGAAAACACATAACCCAAAGTTTCTAAAAATGGGCAAAAGATGTAAAAAAAACATTTCATAGAGATGGGCCAGGCCTGGTGGCTCACACCTATAATCCCAGAACTCTAAGGGGCTAAGGTGGGTGGATCACCTCGGTCACGAGGTCACGAGTTCAAGACAAGCCTGAGCCAAAGAGAGACCTACTTCTTAAAAATAGCCAGGTGTTGTGGCAGGTTTTTTTTTTTTTTTTTTTTAAAAGCATACTAAC
>NW_003852419.1:18852313-18856922 GCF_000181295.1 Otolemur garnettii
CTCAAGCTGTCCCCCTGGGTAGAGTGCCATGACATCACAGCTCACAGCAACCTCCAATGCCTGGGCTCAAGCGAGTCTCCTGCCTCTGCCTCCCAAGTAGCTGGGACCACAGGCTCCTGCCACAATGTTGGCTATTTTTTTTTTTTTTTTTGGTTGCAGCCCTCATTGTTGTTTTGGCAGGCCTGGATTCGAACCCGGTGGGGTCTTGCTAGGTGTATGTGGCTGGCGCCTAGCCACTTGAGCCACAGGCACCGAGCCGTGGCAGGTTTTTATAATCAATTCCAGCTATTCAGAAGGCTGAGGTAAGAGAATTGCTTAAGCCCAGAAGTCTGAAGTTGCTGTGAGCTATGACACCAAGGCATTCTACCAGGGGCAACAAAGTAAGACTGTCTTCAAACAAACAAAAAATCATATCATAGATATGGCAAATAAATACATGAAAAATATTCTACATCATTAGCCATTAGAAAAATGTAAATTAAAATTACAAGCTGGGTGCCTATAGCTCAGTGGTTAGTGTGCTAGCCCATGCACTGGGGCTGGCAGGTTTGAACCCAGCCTGGGCCTGCTAAACAAACAAAAAATTACAATAATGTTCTAGTACATTCACTAGAATGACTAAAATAGAAAACTGATCATATTAAGTATTGATAAGGATACGGATCAACTGGTACTTTTATACATTGCTAGTAGGAATATAAAATGATACAACCACTTTGGAAAGCTGATCAGTTTTGTAAAAATTAAGTACACTATATAACATATGACCTAGCCATTCTATTTCCAAGTATTTACCCAAGAGAAATGAAAGCACACGGACATGTGAATAAAGATGTGTACCAATAATTTTATAGCACTTTGTTCATATTTGCCCCAAACTGGAAACAATCCAAACATCTCTAACAGTTGAATGGATAGTGAAATTGTGGCATATTCATGAAATGGGATACTGTATAGCAATTAGAATAAACAAACTATTTATAGGCACAACAACATGAATGAATCTTCAAACAACTAAGTTGAATGAAAAAAGCTGAGTAAAAAGGAGTATATACTATATCAGTGGTTCTCAACCTTCCTAATGCTGTGACCCTGTAATACAGTTCCGCATGTTGTGGTGACCCCCAATCATAAAATTATTTTTGTTGCTACTTCATAACTGTAATTTTGCTGCTATTATGAATCATACTTAGGTGACCCCTGTGAAAGGGTTGTTCAACCCCCAAAAGAGTCATGACCCACAGGTTGAGAACCGCTGTACTATATGATTCTATTTATGGAAAACTGTAGAAAATGCAAACTGATCTATCCTAACAGAAAGCAGATCAGTGGTTGCCTGGGGTGGAGGTGAGGGCAGGGGAGAGGAGAAATTGTGAAGAGATATGAGGAAACTTTTTTTTTTTTTTTTAGAGACAGAGTCTCACTTTGTCACCCTCAGTAGAGTGCCATGGTGTCACAGCTCACAGCAACCTACAGCTCTTGGGCTTAGGTGATTCTCTTGCCTCAGCCTCTCAAGTAGCTGGGACTACAGGTGCCAGCTACTTGAGCACAACACACCTAGCTATTTTTTTTGTTGTTGTTGCAGTTTGGCTGGGGCTGGTGCCCTACCTGAGCCACAGGTGCTGCCCTTTTTTTTTTTTAAATAGAGATGAGGTCTTGCTCTTGCTCAGGGAAGTCTCAAACTTCTGACCTCAAGCCATCCTCCTGCCTCAGCCTCCCAGAATGCTATAATTACAGCTTTGAGCAACTGCACCCAGCCTGTGAGGACACTTTTGAAGGTGATGAATATGTTCATTCTCTTTATTTAGTGATGTACATAAGTCAAAACATCAAATTTACACTTTTTTGTTTTTGGAGGCAGAGTCTCACACCGTCGCCCTGGGTAGAGCGCCATAGCTCACAGCAACCTCAAATTCTGGGATTGAGCAATCCTGTTGCCTCAGCCTCCGCAGTAGCTGGGACTACAGGCACTCACCACAACGCCCAGCTAGTTTTTCTATTTTTTTTTTTTTTTGAGACAGAGTGTCAATTTGTTGCCCTTAGTAGAGTGCCTTGGTGTCATAGCTCACAGCAACCTCAAACTCTTGGGCTTAAGCAATTGTCTTGTGTCAGCCTCCCCCGGAGCTAGGACTACAGGTGCCACTACAGGTGCCACAACGCCCAGCTATTTTTAGAGGTGGGGTCTCGCTCTTGCTTAGGCTGGTCTCGAACCTGTGAGCTCAGGCAATCCACCTGCCGTGGCCTCCCAAGTGCTGGGATTACAGGTGTGAGCCACTGTGGCTGGCCCATTAATTTTTCTACTTTTAGTAGAGAGGGGATCTCACTCTTGCTCAGGCTGGTCTAGAACTCCTGAGCTCAAGCAATCCTCCTGCCTCAGTCTCCCAGAGTGCTAGGATTATGGGTGTGAGGCACCATGCCCGGCTGTAAATTGTACACTTTAAGTATGTGTTGTTTATTATATATCACTCATATCTGAGTAAAGCTGTTAAAAATATCATATTTCCGATTTAACTCCTTGTTAATTTTTTTTCGAGACCTAACATACATAGTGTTCACTTTCCTCTTAATCAGATCCTATAAAAAGGCCCGCAGCCACTCCAATACCTCCCTAGACAGGAGAGTGACAGGAGTGGAGGGAGCAGAAGTCTTCACTGGCTGCAATTAAAACATTTACAAATTTTAGGAACATACGCACATTTGAATGAGCTAGGGCTCCTCCCAGAACCTTGGAGGAGGCTTGTGCGCATGAGGGACTGATGGGGATAACAAGCAAGTCCTAAGCATCCTTGGGCTTGAGGGACGTGGGGAGGCAGGTGTGGACTTCCTACCTCCGTGGGCCCACAGCTGTAGTTTGCACATTAAGCTTTGTGGCCTTGTTCTGAGGTCACAGGCTTGTAAGACCTGAGGATGTATCAATTACACAAGGAATGGAGCAAGTTTTGAAAGGTCAGTGGCACTGTCCTCTGCCGTTTATACATGATCACCAACATAGACCTGCCTGGTGGCTCAGAGGATGGATTTGTGTGCTTAAGCAAGGATTCTATTACTATGCAGCCCTTCCTACTATGTGCTGATTTGTGACTTGAGGCAGATCATATCATCTCTAGGTGTTGGTTTCAACACTAGTAAAATGAGAATAATAAGAATTACCTACTTGTATGTAACTGTTTCCTATGCAAATAATTTTAATTCTCGTTCTGAAATCTGGCTGATCTCTTCTATTATCTAAAGTTCCTTCTGCAGTTGGAAGAAAAAGAATTGATGAAGTGAGAGAGAATTAGACAGGTGACCTCCAGGTGGGGGAAGCTGATATTCTCTTGTCGTACCCAAGGACAACTCACTGAACATTGGAAGGGGCCTGTGCAAGTGAGGGGTCTGAAGCTTATGCCTCATTTGCTTCAAGTTAATCTGCCTTTTTCTATTATAATTTGTTTCCAGTTTTTTTTAATTACAATTTATTAGGTACTTGCTTTTTACCAGTCATATATATATTTGTGATTTTTCCTCAACTTTCAAAACAATAGAATCATTTGAGCAGCTTTTAAAATATATCAACCTGGGACCAATCTAAACCAAATCTCTAGGGGTGGGGCTTGAGTAAATATAGTTTTTTTAAGAGTCCTGGATGATTCCAATGTGCAACCAGAGTTGAAACACTTAGCACACTTTGCTACTTTATGTATGATAATGTCTTAAATCCTTACACAAACCTGAGAAGTAGGTCTTGTTATCCACATACAGTGTGAGAGTAAATTGAGCTTCAGGGAGGTTAAATGTCTTACTTAAAGTCAAATCTCAGAGTCATAATTGAAACCCACACTGGTCTGACTGCCCAGACCACTTCGTTATACTGGTTCCAATCGTTATGTGCCTCCATGAAAAAGAACAACCCCTTCAATTCAAATTTTTTGTAACTGGCAAAATGCAGTGATGAGCAAAATATCATGTCATTATTTTTGTGGCAAATGTGACCTCCTTTATTTTAATCCTATTAGGAACAACTGAAATAAAGTCATATTCCAGAGTTTAATTCTTAGTTTGAAGAGTCCTTTGTATCCACAAAATTTCTGATTATCTTTCTTGAAGAGAAGCTTGTTGGTGATGAAAATCTTTTTTTCTTTGAGACAGAATCTCACTATGTCACCCTAGGTAGAGTGCCGTGCCGTGGCGTCATAGCTCACAGCAACCTCAAACTCTTAGACTCAAGCCATTTTCTTGCCTCAGCCTCCCAAGCAGCTGGGATCACAGGTGCCTGACACAATGCCCAGCTATTTTTTGTTGCAGTTTTCATCACTGGTTAGCTGGCCCAGGCCGGTCTCCAACTCGCCACCTTCGCTGTATGTGACTGGTGCCATAACCACTATGCTACAGGCGCTGAGCCAGTGATGAAAATCTTAAGTACCACTTGGGATTGGAATGGGTCCTGTTTGATATGGCCTTGCGGGTGCAGGATACCAGATAATTACAAGTACTTCAGAATACAGGACCTCAAGTGTATCTCATTTCCCACATTAGCTCCTTAATCCCATATCTTTCCCTTTTTCTTGGATCCACTGTTCACATTGCTAGAGCACAACCTCAGATAATTATTTCTTTCTTTTTTTTTTTT
>NW_003852419.1:18857491-18863513 GCF_000181295.1 Otolemur garnettii
TTCTGCCTCAGCCTCCCAAGTAGCTAGGACCACAGGCGCCCGCCACAATGCCTGGCTTTTTTTGGTTGCAGCCATCATGATTGTTTTGGCGGGCCAGAGCTGGATTTGAACCTGCCACCTTAGGTGTACGTGGCTGGCACCTTAGCCACTTGAGCCACAGGCGCTGAGCCAACTTGTTTATTTCTTCGGGAGTTTTTAGGATTTTATCTTTATCCCTAGTGTTCTAAAATTTCCTCATGACATGTCTAGTTAGTTGTTCTGTTTGATTCATCTTGGTTAACATTTTCAATTTGAATCCTTCCTTCCTTCCTTCTGTTCTTCCTTTTTTTGAGACAGAGTCTCTTTTCACCCTCAGTAGAGTGCTCTAGTATCACAGCTCACAGCAACCTCAAACTCTTGGTGGGGGGGACCAAGCGATCCTCTTCTCAGCCTCCCAAGTAGCTGGGACTACAGGCACCCACCACAACACCCAACTAGTTTTAGAGACAGGGTCTCACTATTGCTCAAGCTGGTCTCCAACTACTGAACTTAGGCAATTCACCTGCCTTGGCCTCCCAGAGTGCTAGGATTACAGGTGTGAGCCACCACACCTGGCTGCTTATATCTTTCTTAAACTCAGAGAAATTTACTTCTATCATTGCTCCAATTATTTTCCCCTCACGTTCTTTTCTTTCTCTTTCCAGTACCTCTGTTACAGGGAGATTGAAACTTCTAGACGATTTTTCATTCTTCTTAACTTTTTTTTGTCTTTTTTTTGAAATGAATCAAGGGAGAATTATTCAGCCTCTACCTCCCACTCAATAATTTATTCTTTAGTTACCCTTTTTCCATTGATTTATTTCAAAAATCAAAATTTTAATTTTCTTCTTCTTCTTTTTTTTTTTTTTTTTTTGAGACAAAGCCTCAAGCTGTCACCCTGGGTGGAGTGCCGTGGCATCACAGTTCACAGCGACCTCCAACTCCTGGCCGGGCTCAAGCGGTTCTCCTGCCTCAGCCTCCCTAGTAGCTGGGACTACAGGTGCCCAACACAATGCCTGGCTATTTTTTGGTTGCAGCCGTCAATGTTGTTTGGCAGGCCCGGGCTGGATTCGAATCTGCCAGCTGAGGTATATGTGGCTGGCGCCTTAGCCACTTGAGCCACAGGCGCTGAGCCTCAAAATTTTAATTTTCAAGACCTCAAGTTAACTCTTTAAAGCGGTTGCAGTATCCTTTCACATAACACTGAAGATACCAATTTTGCTTATTCTGAAATGTCCTTCCTTTTGCTAAATTTAGTTTTTCAGTTTATTGAGGTCAGTATGTTTTTGTTTTTTTTTCTTTTTGAGACAAAGTCTTGCTCTGTGGCCTAGACTGCAGCACCTTAGCCTAGCTCACAGTAACCTGAAAATCTTGAGTTCAAGTGATCCTCCTATTTCAGCTTCCCAAGTAGCTAAGACTAAAGCCACCCACCACAACATATGGCTATTTTTTATTTTTTTATTTTTTATAGATGTGGGGTCTCACTTTGCTGAGGCTGGTCTCAAACTCATGAGCTCAAGCAATTCTCCCACCTTGGCCTCCCAGAGTGCTAGGATTATAGGTGTGAGCTACTGCACCTGGCCTTAGGGCTTTTCTTATATGAGTTGGTTGTTCACACAATTTTGATGACCCATTGCACTAATCCTGGTTGCCTGCTCAGTAAACTCTGTCTTTGTAACTAGAGGGAAGTGAAATGCTTCTGGGAAGAGTATGTTAAATGACTTTTTTTTCTGGAGTGGGGTTTCCTATGCTTCCTAGTGGTCAGTAGCTAGCTGGGCTAGCACAGCTCTCTCTCTGACTTCAGTGTCCACATTTCCTTCTTTAGTTTATGCATGAGCATTGCTCCTGCTTGCTGTTTAATGAAGGAGTGAGAGGTAAGTCAGTGGTCAACCAGTCTATCTACTTCTTATATAGACCCTCAATGATTTACCCATTGATTCTGGAGTTTGGATGACTCTGAGCTCCTACCTTTATTGCCCTCTTCTGCAAGTGTTTTGGACTGTTGTTTCTTTCAGTTCCGTTCCTATATATATCTAATCCTGTTAGATGCCTATCTCTCAGGAACTTCTCAATATTTCTGATAATGTTGTTTGTTGTTTTTTAAGCTGTTATAGATTGGGTGTGTGTGGCTTGGCGTGCCCATAGCTCAGTGGTTAGGGCGCCAGCCACATACACCAAGGCTAGTGGGTTTGAACCTGGCCCAGGCCTGCTAAACAAAAATGACAACTGCAACCAAAAAATAGCTGAGAGTTGTAGCGGGCGCTTGTGGTCCCAGCTACTCGGGAGGCTGAGGTAGGAGAATTACTTAAGCCCAGGGGTTTGAAGTTGCTGTGAGGTGTGACACCACAGCACTCTACTGAGGGCAACGTAGTGAGACTCTGTCTCAAAAAAACAAAAACAAACAAAAAATTGGATGTATGTGTATGTGTGTGTGTATAGCATGTAAAAATTTCAAATGGTCCCTGGGAGTCCTGGGAGTGTAGTAGATATTCAATAAATACTGTAAATTCTGAATTCATAAAGAATGGACGTGTGCATGTTGTGTATTTTCCCATTCTTGTGTGAACATTATTCCTACCTCCTTTGAAGAATGTATCCTCCTCCCCCATAACATGTAATCCTGGTGAGGTTATCAAATAAACACAAGTCCCAAGACCACATATATGGACAGGTGACGTAAGCCCAACCAAACAAGAATATTTTAGATCTGGGTGTAGTGGCTCACACCTGTAAGTCTACCACTCTGAGAGACAAGGCTGGTGGATTGCCTGAGTTCACAGGTTTGAGACCAGCCAGCACCAGAGCACGACCTCCTCTCTAAAAAATAGCCAGGCATTGTGGCGGGTGCCTGTAGTCCCAGCTACTTGGGAGGCTGAGGCAAGAGAATTGCTTAAGCCCAAGAGTTTGAGGCTGCTGTGAGCTGTGATAGCACTGTACTCTACTGAGAGTGGTAAAGTAAGACTCTCTCTCAAAAAAAAAAAAAAAAAAAAAGAATACCTTATTATGTTGAACTTATTTATCCAAAGCAGGTAACTCAGCATGACCCAGTGAGTATCTTTTTCTAGGAATGAATAGACCAACACAGAGAGATAAGCAGAGCCAAGAGTCATGGAGGGGGAGGGACTAGAGTAAACAAAGAAAATCTGGAGGATGATTTCTTTTGAGCCACTAGCTATGGGAAGCCAAGTCTACCTTTTAACTTTCCAGGGACATGTGTCAAACATTTCCCTTTCATCCTTAAGCTTATTTGAGTTGGGACTCTATCACATACAACTAGAAGAGTCCTGACAAACACAATGTCTAAAGAAAGAGTATTTCAACCTCAAGGAGGAGTGTTCAGCATTGTAAGATTAGAAAAGAGAGTCTGAAAAAACAGTGTGCCTTCAGTATTGTCCAGGGAAATAGATGTCACAGACACAACCCTGTAGTAGAAATAGAATCACTAAATCCTTAAGATTAGCCAGCTAATCTCCCTTGATCTAATCCCCAGTGGGCCAAGAAGCCTCTGATTATAAACTGCCTTCCTAGGTAGAATTGCCTAGAAATAGAGTAACCATCTCCTATTATCCATAGGCTAGAAAAAAAAAACAAACTAGAATAATCAATGAACAAGAATATCCAGTCCATGCAATAGTTGTATTATTCATTGTTAAGCAATAAGTTGTCAATGCCCTATAATCAGATCACTTTGATGGATGCCAACACTGAATTTTCTGGGCCTAGAAAGGCTTAGAGGCAGCATAAGTTATTGACTGAAATATAGATTCCAGAGCAAAAGTGCTTGCATTGGATTGGAATCCCAGCTCTGCTACTTACCAGTTGTGTGGTTTGGGACAGGTTATTTAACCTATTTGTACCTTATTTTCTCATCTGTAAAATAGGGATATAGTAGTAATTACCTCTTAGGGCTGTTAAATGAGAATTACATGAGCTAATACTTACAAAGAAACTAAAACATAGTAAGTACTATAGTCCTTGAAGAAATAAAATAAACATACTCAACTGGAATGTGGTGTCCACCTCAAGCAGCAGCTACTCTAGGGAGACTGCCTGACCACCTCTTCAGTACATAAAGAACTTTGGAACTTACTTTAATTATCTGCTTACATTTATAACTGACTGGCTGGATTCTAAACTTCTAGAGGAGGGCATGGACTGTACCATATTCATCTTTCTGTTTCTAATGCCTGGGACTTAGTAGGCCCAAAGAGAGAGAAAGAACCCTGTTCATGGAATCCAAAGACTTAGGTTTGAATTTTCAATCCACTGCCTACTATAATGTTTTTCTTGGTGCAATTTATTTAACTTAACTTCCTACAGCACTAGTAAAATGGGGATAATAATATCTCTCTCAATTATTGTGAGGACCGGAAAAGATCATGATTTAGGGAAGCGTCTGGAATGTAGTAGACGTGTGTAGTCAACATGCGTTTGCAAAAAAAGGTGTGGCACCTTTCTGAAACCTCTTTTGTAAGGGCATTAATCCTGTTCGTGAGAGCAGAGTGCTTTTAGTCTAATCACCTCTCAAAGAGCCCACCTCTTAAATCTTGGAATTTAAGTTGTAACGTATGCATTTTGGAGGGAAATATTTCAGCCATAGCTCTAGCTTAGCTCTCACCCAAACTCTAGGCATGCTCACATATTCAACGGACTATTTGACATCTCCATTTGCATATCTCTATATATAGGCATTTAAACAAGTTGAAAACTAAACTCCTCACTTGCCCCATATCACTCTTCCACCATCTCTCCAGTTTATAAATGTACTAACTCCATTCTCCCACTTGCTCAGTCCCAAACCTTGGCATCTCTTCCGGTTTTTACTCCTTCTCTCACACTCCACGTCCAGTCACCTATGTCTACACAACTTATTTATAATCAAAGTATTTCTCATTATCGCCTCCTCTGCCACCTAAGTCCAAATTACCATCTTCACTTTGCCTGAATTTTTCCAATAGCCTCATAATCAGTCATTCCACCTTTTTTTTTTTTTTGAGACAAATGATCCTCCTGCTTCGGCCTCCAACATTTACAAGACTGTTGCCCTTGATAGAGTGCTGTGGTGTCACAGCTCACAGCAACCTCAAACTCTTGAGTTGAAGCAATTCTCTTGCCTCAGCCTCCCAAATAGGGGGATAACAGGTGCCCACCACAACGCCCGCCTATTTTTTTTGTTGCAGTTGTCATTGTTGTTTGACAGGCCCGAGCTGGATTCAAACCTGCCAGCTCTGGTGTATGTGGCTGGCACCCTTAGCCGCTGAGCTACAGGAGCTGAGCCTGGTCACTTCTATTGGTCATGCCTCCCCACCCCACCCCTCCAATTGATTCTTTTACCTAGGGAAGTGATACTTTTAAAATGTAAGTCAAATCATGTAAGTTGTTTGCTTAAAACTCTCCTATGGTTTACTATTTTACTCAGAATGAAATAAAAGTGCTTCTTTGTGACTTATAAGCCCGTTGATGTGTCTCTACCACCCTCTCCACCAGCACTGATCTCATTTCCCACTGCCTTCCCTTTCGACTCAATCTACTTATCCACAGTGGTATCCTTGCCATTCCTCAGATATGCCAAGCACACCCCATCTCAGGGTCATTTTGCTTCTAATTTCCTAGTTCCTAGTTAATGACTTAACTTCTTTATAGCTAAACCTTTATTTTTTTATTTTTTCTATTTATGCATGAATTTTATTCTGTTGTTCATAAGGCAATACAGTCGCTTTTTTGGCAGCTTTGTAATAATATTTTATTTTATTTTATTTTTTTGAGACAGAGCCTCAAACTGTCTCCCTGGGTAAAGTGCCATGGCATCTCAGCTCACAGCAACCTCCAACTCCTGGGCTCAAGCGAGTCTCCTGCGTCAGTCTCCCAAGTAGCTGGGACCACAGGCATCCACCACAACTTAGAAAGTTCACAATCAGGCTTGGCACCTGTGGCTCAAGTGGCTAAGGTGCCAGCCACATACACTTAAGGTGGTGGGTTCGAATCCAGCCCGGGCCTGCCAAAC
>NW_003852419.1:18865733-18881143 GCF_000181295.1 Otolemur garnettii
AGCCTCCCAAGTAGCTGGGACTACAGGCGCCCGCCACAACGCCTGGCCATTTTTTGGTTGCAGCCATCATTGTTGTTTGGCGGGCCTGGGCTGGGGATTCAAACCTTAGGTGTATGTGGCTGGCGCCTTAGCCGCTTGAGCCACAGGCGCTGAGCCTGAAGTCCAAACTCTTTATCACGACCTATGAGACCTCCAAAGCATGCTTATTATCCCAAACCCATATTTCACTTTTGTGGCTCCCTAGCCTACCACACACCCCCACCCCACCACCTCCTCTCATTCCTGTACAATAAACATGATATTTATGGCAAGATTCCGTACTCTCCAATTTTTTCACATTTGTTGTTTAGAGCAGTGGTTATTAAACTTTAGTGTATATCACCCAGATGATTGGGCTTATTAAAATACAGAATCCTGGGACCCACACTAGAGTTTTTGATTTAATAGGTCTGGGTAGAGCCCAAGAATATGCATTTCTAACTAATTCCTTAGTGATGTTGGTGCTGCTGGTCCATGGACCATACTTTGAAAACCAGTCTGTCTTAACATTTTTTAAATTTCCTTCCCCACTTTACCTGACTGAGTTCTTAATGCTTCAGTCCTTCTCTCACTCTAGTACATGTTGTTCCAAGGAACCCTGTACTAACCCCCCACATCACCTATCACACTGTATTGTAATGTAATGTCTTATCTATAAGTGTTTCTTGCACCAAGCACAGAGTCTGACACAGAGTAGGCACTCAATCTATATGATGACTAAGTTTCTTAATTTTGACATTTTAATAGGCTCAACTGAAACACTATATAGTTACAAGATATTTAGAAGAAAGTAGGGGCCGGGTGAGGTGGCTCATGCCTGTAATCCTAGCTCTCTGGAAGGCTGAGGCATGTGGATTGCCCTGAGCTCAAAGGTTTGAGATCAGCCTGAGCCAAAGTGAGACTCCGTCTCAAAAATACAGCTGGGCATTGTGGCGGGTGCCTGTGGTCCCAGCTACTCAGGAGGCTGAGGCAAGAGGATTGCTTAAGCTCAAGAGTTTGAGGTTGCTGTGAGCTATAATGCCACAGCACTCTAAAGAGTGACAAAGTGAGACTCAGTCTTAAAAAAAAAAAAAAAGAAGTATTTTTGTGTGCCAAAAATAATGAGAACACCAGGGCAAGGAGCTCTTCATTGTCAAATTTAAGGAAAAACACAGCAAAGTTTTTAGGTTAAGATTTTCTAGGAAGTTTTATCATTTATTACAATTCTTTTCAACCAAAACACCATACTGAAATAATGACCGAGGACAAAAGTCAAAGAGGAAAGTTGAAGCTGGTGGCTCATCCTAGTCCTTTGGGAGGCTGAGGGTAAAAAATAACACCTAAAATATATTAAGAATGAATTGAACAAGAAATGTATAGGAGCTTTGCTTGACCTCAGAAGTTTGAGACCACTCTGAGCAAGAGCAAGAGTCCATCTCTACTGAAAATAGAAAAATTATCCAGCCTTGATAGTTTGTGCCTATAGTTGCAGCTACTAGGGAGTCTGAGGCAAGAGGACAGCTTGAATTTACAGAAGTTTAAAGTGACAGTGAGCTGTCATGATACCCCTGCACTCTGTACTGTAGCTGGGCAACAAAGAGAGACTGTCTCAAAAAAAAGATAAGTCGATAAGAAACTTTACCAATTACTTTTTCCATAGTTAAAGTCTGTATTTTATTCTTCAAGTAGTGCTCTTAGGCTTCAGAGTAAACCTCCAAAATAAAAGACCATCTAACACAGCTAGCAGTTCCAAAATATCTCTATGTTGAAATCTAATCTGAACATATTTGCTTGCATAATGGTCTACAACCATTATCTAAAATGTAAAAACCACAAAAGTTCTAGAAATTTAAAGTTTTTCATAAGTTTGTAGCAAACTCATTTGGCATCAAAACCTGACCTGAAGAGATGGGTGACTATTTCTAGCCTTTATTTATCCTTGTTAGGTTATACTAATCTGGATTTACTGAAGTTATTACAGAATTTATAGTCTAGGCATCATATTCTTGTCTGAAATCCTGACAATTCCGAGTTTTGAAACACATCTAGTGAGGAATAATTTGGATAAAAGATTGTATCCCTATGTTAAGGATGAGCTATCAGTTTCTCTTAATATTTCGTTTACTATATTCTGAATATTTACCCAAATTATGCCCTCTATTTATTGTTTTATTGTTTTGTATCTGAAAATTGTTATTGAAAGTCATTGTCTTCATTTTACCTGTTTTAATATCAGTTAAATGTATTAGAAATGTAATGGTACTATTCATATATGAGATTTTCTTTTTAAATCAGGTTGTAGGAAATTCCACACTTCTTTGGGATCCTTGTGGCTCATTTCCATCAGATGAATCATTGTCATCCTTACATGAATCATCACCAGAACAATTTAAAGTATAGAACTAAAAACCAAATCTAGTGGATAACATATTATTTTGGAATGTATTTGAAATACTAATTTCATTTATAAGCCATTAACATTGGCAGTTTCAACTGATGAAAGTAGAATTTTTGTAGATGGGAACAATGATAAACAGGTATGATAATTGTAAAGAGAAAAATAACACCTAAAATATATTAAGAATGAATTGAACAAGAAATGTGTAGGATCTATGCGAAAAAATGCTACTGGGAAACTTTAAAACGTAGGTACATGGAGGGACACATGTTTTTAGATGGCATGTTGGATTTCAAAGCAAAAAGAAAGTCATCCAGGTGAACTTGAGCTGAGAGAGTGGTTTATTTGGAGAAAGAGAAATACCTTGTGGAGAGCCCCAAAAGTAGATAGGGCAGCAGAGCCTTAGTAGGGGCAAGCCAGAACCTGGAAACCCCAGAATCCCTGGCAGCTAACCCAACATCTCCTTCATGGGCCACAGTACTTAACTCTGCTTCTCCAAATGCACCAGGGCTGGCGGGTTCAAACCCAACCCTGGGCCGGCTAAAGCAACAATGACAACTGCAAAAACAAACAAACAAAAAAAATAGCTGGGTGTTGTGGCAGGCACCTGTAGTCCCAGCTTATTGGGAGGCTGAGGGAAGAGAATGGCTTAAGCCCAAGAGTTTGAGATTGCTGTGAGCTTGAAGCCACCACACTCTACCCAGGGTGACATAGTGAGACTCTGTCTCAAAAAAAATTTTAAGCTAGAATCTTCCCTTGCACTTTATAAACAAACTTCAGAGTATTGATTTTTCTTTTAAAAACCCTAAAAATTCTAGAAATAATATCATGACATCAAAGCTGGAAACAAAGAAGAAAACTGATTAGAGAGGCCTATATAAAAATTTTAAATTCCCTTCATTAAATAAACACCACAGGCCATATTAAAAAATCAATTTTTTAAAAAAGAAAAATAATAGTAAATATTTCAGACAAATGTTAATATTTCTAATATATAACAAGCACTTGTGTGAGTGTTTCAGTTTTAAAGTCATGAACCAGCAATTCGCAAAAATAGAACCAATAAATACATGAAAGATGTTCAGTTTTACGCTTAGGTAATGAAATACAAACTAAAGCAAATCTTTTTAAAAGATATAAAGATTACAGATTGACAATACGAGATTAGCAAGGAATTGCTGACGTTTTCGTACTGCTGGAAAAGCAGAAAATAAATACCTTTCTATGGGATAGGCTAATACCATTATTAAGTGTCTTAGAACCGTGTATTCCCTTTGAGCCAGTAATTTTATTTCAATTAACATATTTCTAAGGAAATTATCGGGGACATACATAGATTTATTATAAGAATATTCATCTAGTATTGCATAAAGTGAAAATCTAGAAAAACCTGAAAAGCCCAACATTTTAGGGATTCATTTAACAAATTAAGATATCATGTGTCCATAAAAGGTAATTACGTAATCTATTTTACTTTGCCTAGTAAGATATCAGACTTTATTGGGAGATAACTACATACTCAAATTTTTACATTAAAAAACAAAACCCCAATTTCCGTAACAGTATGTTGGCAGTGTTATCCCTGGGCGGGGAGATTATGGGTGAGTTTAAGTTTCTTTTTTATACCTTTGTTTACTGTTGAACTATTGCTCCTCTTACAGGCAGCAGGCAGTTTTTAAGTCTTACAATCAGAAAAGACAAGGACGCTATTAACTCGCGGAGGGAAAACAGGCACCAGGGGAGGGTGAAGGGCTCGCTGACGCCCCAAGAGAGCGACCTTCGGAAACAAGATACGCCAGACCCCGGGGTTTCTGGGCAGTGGACTGACGCTGCGTGACCTCACAAGGAGGAAAACGGTCACCACTACCACGAGAATGAATTCCTCTCCACTTTAACGTCCCATTAATCTGAGCACGGTCTAGGGACGTTTCTATCCTGAGGTGGATGGAAGGGCGGGAAGGTCTGATATGGGGGCGAAGGTTTTCTCTCGAAAATGAAAAACCACCTTTCCTCGCTTCCCGCCCACACGTGCGGCGCTTGAAGGCCGCCCCCGGGAAGGCCGTTTCTATGGGTGACGATTCGCGGGAACACCACCAACGGAACGACGGCGAGGGGACTATTGTGTTCCGAACGTCGCCCTGAAGAGAGGACGCCAGCAAGGCGGAGCGGCAAGCGCTCTCTGATTGGCCCCAGCTCCTCAAGACGGGCACCTACGGAGCGAGGCTGGCGCGCGTGCGCAGAGGTGTCTTTGCGCGCCAGCACGTCCTGTTCACGCCGGGGCGGGTGCGCGGGTCTTTAACAGGGCGCAGCGACGGAAGTGATGTTTGGCTTCCGGAAGGGAGGTTAGAGGTTTCACGCCCTCTTGAGTGTGGGGTTCGTTTGTCAAGTGAGGCTTAATTTCCAGGCTTGGGCAGAAAGTCCAGGTCAGCTGCCGGCCGCTCCCGGGGTAGCGAAGGGTGGGGAGGGATGGACTGCCCCTAACGTATGCGGTGAAGACCTCGGCAGGACACCGAAACCACTAAAATACCGTTAGGAGGTGGAGAGACCTTAGAGAGCAGCAAACCCACTCCCTGCTTTTTCCTCGTAAGGGTCACGGTACTGGTTTGTTGGGAACCAGACAGACCTGTCAGCTGTGTTTGAGGTGAAGGTTGATGACAAGTTTTTGAATGATTATCCCGCAGAGTGAATGGTTGTTGGGTTTGCAGTATCAATAGAACATTTGCGAAGGTTTTTTTTTTTTTGGTTTTTGTTGTTCATTTGTTTATTTTGAAGCAGGGTCTCATTCTGTTGCCCAAGTTAAGAGTACGGTGGTGTCATCATCATCATAACTTACTGCAGCCTCAACTCGCGGGTTCAAGTGCACTGCCTGCCTCAGCTTCCCGTAGTGCTAGTAGGATTACAGGCGTGAGTCCCCGCTCACGGCCTATTTGTCTGGAATATTGATGTAAGATCTTTTAAGGCAGTTTCTGTGAATTATCTGTTGAAGGTGAATCCTACGTTTGTCACTTTAGCATATTGAAAATAGTTGGCAAACAGTGTAAGATTCTGTTCCGTTTTGTTATCTAATTTTGTGGTGATTAGTTAGTAACTTTGCTGTAAAAGTTTAATGTTTCAAATCTCAGAAATGGACAAGAATTATAAAGTTTAGGGAGAGTAACACCTTCACTGGAGGTCTGAAAACCAGGTCATGCTTCCAGGTCAAAGATTTCCAGACCACCTGGTGAATAATGTTCAAAGGGAAAAAAATTAAGCGTATGTTCATCTATGAAATTCTTCAGGCGTAAATACCTGTTTGGCTTAACACAGATTACATAATGAAGTGATGGAAATACGGTAGGCCAAATTGACCCATTTGCTACTATTTATCATAGTTTATTTGTTTATTATTTATTTTTTTAGACAGAGCCTCAAGCTATCCCCCTGGGTAGAGTGCCATGGCATCACAGCTCCCAGCAATCTCCAACTCCTGGGCTCAAGCGAGTCTCCTGCCTCAGCCTCCCAAGTAGTTGGGACTATAGGTACGTACCGGCCATTTTTTGGTTGCAGCTGTCATTGTTGTTTGGCGGCCGGGCTGGGGATTCGAACCCGCCACCTTAGGTGTATGTGGCTGGCGCCTTAGCCGCTTGAGTCACAGGCACCGAGCCTATTTATCATAGTTTAAAAATTCTCTTAATTGTAGATACTAGAGAACCTTTAACTACTTTATTCTTTTATTATTTGGGATTCATTGAGGGTACAAAGAATTAGGTTACACTGATTGCATCTGTTGACAAAACCCTGTTATAATTGTGTCCCTCCCCCAAGAGATGTGCCATACACCGTGATCCCCAGCTCTTTTCCCCTCCCCACTACTTCATTCTCCTACTCCACCCCTTGTATTAGATCATCTACTAACTTCATATTAGAATTGAGTACATTGGATTCTTCTTTTGATGCTAAGAAGAATGTGTTCCAACTCCATCCACGTTGATACAAAAGATGTAAAGTTTCCTTTTTTTTTTTTTTTTTTCTGAGACAAGAGTCTTAAGCTGTTGCCTTGGGTAGAGTGTCATGGCATCATACCTCACAGCAACCTCCAAGTTGGGTTCAAATGATCCTCTTGCCTTAATTTTTCTGTTTTTAGTAGAGATGAGGGTCTTGCTTTTGCTCAGGCTGGTCTCGAACTCATGAGCCCAAGCAATCCACTTGCCTCAGCCTCCCAGACTGCTAGGATTACCAGAGTGAGCCACTTCGCCCAGCCATGTTTCCATCTTTCTTTTTTTTCTTAAAGACAGAGTCTTATTTCGTTGCCCTCAGTAGAGTGCTGTGGTGTCACAGCTCACAGTGACCTCCAGCTCTTGCGCTTAGGCAATTCTCTTGCCTCAGCCTCCAAAGTAGCTGGGACTACAGGTGCCTGCCATGACGCCTGGCTATTTTTGTTGTTGCAGTTTGGCCAGGGCTGGGTTTGAACCTTCTACCCTTGGTATATGGGGCCGGCACCCTACTCACTGAGCCACAGGTGCTGCCCTCACTTTTTAATAACTGAGTAGTATTCCGTGGTGTACGTATACCACAGTTTGTTAATCCATTCTTAGGTTGGTAGGCATTTAGGTTGTTTCTACATTTTGAAAATTGTAAATTGAGCTGCAATAAACAGTCCAGTGCAAATGTCCTTATAGTAAAATGATATTTTTCTTTTTGGGTAGATGCCTAATAATGGAATTGCAGGATCAAATGGGAGGTCTAGTTTGTGTTCTTTGAGGATTCTCCATACTTCCTTCCAAAAAGATTGTATTACTTTGCGGCCCCACTAGCAGTGTGAAAGTGTTCCCTTCTGTTCACATCCATGTTTGCAGCTCAGGGTGGTTGTGACTTGCATTTCTCTGATGATTATGTATGATGAGCATTTTTTCATATGTTAGCCATTTATCTTTTTTTTTTTTTTGAGACAGAGCCTCAAGCTGTCCCCTGGGTAGAGTGCCATGGCATCAAAGCTCACAGCAACCTCCAACTCCTGGGCTCAAGCGAGTCTCCTGCCTCAGCCTCCCAAGTAGCTGGGACCACAGGCACTCGCCACAACGCCTGGCTATTTTTGGTTGCAGCCATCATTGTTGTTTGGTGGGCCTGGGCTGGATTCGAACCTGCCACCTTAGGTGTATGTAGCTGGCACCTTAGCCACTTGAGCCACAGGCACCGAGCCAGCCATTTGTCTTCTTTAGAGAAAGTTCTATTAATGTCTCTTCCCCAGTGATACATGGGATTGTTGGGTC
This sequence comes from Otolemur garnettii, assembly GCF_000181295.1. Lineage (NCBI taxonomy): Eukaryota > Metazoa > Chordata > Mammalia > Primates > Galagidae > Otolemur > Otolemur garnettii. Next base: position 18,873,399 of record NW_003852419.1, read on the forward strand.
TTTTTTGTTGATTAATTTGAGTTCTCTGTCCATCCTAGTTATCAATTTTTTGTCTGATTCATAATATGCAAATATCCTTTCCGATTCTGAAGGTTGTCTATTTGCTTTGGTTGTTGTTTTGTTAGCTGTACAGAAGCTTTTCAGTTTAAGTCCCTTTTGTTTATTTTGTTGTTGCAGTTGCCACAGAAGTCTTCATAAAATACTTTCTTCAAGGATTTTTCTTATTTTATGCCTTAGATTTAAATCTTTTATCCATCTTGAATCAATTTTTGTAAGTGGTGAAGGGTGCAGGTCCAGTTTCAGTCTTTTACATGTGGTTATCTAGTTCTCCCAACACCATTTATTGAATAGGGATTCTTTTCCCCAGTGTATGTTCTTGTTCAGTTTATCAAATATCATCTCATGGTTTTCTGTTTGTTTCCAAATGTTAATGTCTGTATTTTTATGCCAATACCATGCTGTTTTAATCACTGTGGCCTTGTAGTATAGCCTAAAGTCTGGTAGGGAGATACCCTTGGGGAATTTGGTTTAAATGAAATGAAAAGTTGTAAGAAGTCAACTTTAAATATAATTACTACTTTTTAGGAACAGACACAAGTATTTTCTAGATTTAAAAAAATCAGCTCGGGCTTGGCACTGTAGCACAGTGGTTATGGCATCAACCACATACACCAACGCTGGTGGGTTCAAACCCAGCCAGGGCCAGTTAAACAACAATGACAGCCACAACAAAAAACAGCTGGGCTTTGTGTCAGGTGCCTATAGTCCCAGCTACTTGGGAGGCTGAGGCAAGAGAATCACTTAAGCCCAAGAGTTTGAGGTTGCTGTGAACTGTGACGCCACAGCACTTTACCAAGTATGGCATAGCAACGCTCTGTCTCAAAAATAAAATAAAATAAAATCGGTTCAGCACCTGTAGCTCAGTGGTTTAGGGCTCCAGCCACATGCTAAACAACAAATGACAACAATAACAAAAAAATAGCCAGGTGTTGCGATGGGCACCTGTAGTCCCAGCTACTTGGGAGGCTGAGGCAAGAAAATTGCTTAAGCCCAAGAGTTTGAGGTTGCTGTGAGCTGTCACACCATGGCACTCTACTGAGGGTGACATGATAAGACTCTGTCTCAAAATAAAAAAATAAGAATAAAAGGAAAGGGGATCTAAGCTGAATGTAGAGGGGAGTGTCAATTAGAGGTTAAGCAATTTATGCTTCAGAACCCCAGAAAGGCTCATAAATTAGAGGCACCACGTTAGTGGGAGAATGTGGAAAGGAAGACCACCATTTGAAAATCTGTACAGAGCAGTGTAACACCTAGGTTCGAGTCACCATGTGTAGATTAGGTAGCCAAGTGACTAGCTCACCCCCAATTCTATGAGATAGAAATTTTAGTGGGGAATTTGAGCAGAGGGTCTCCATATTCAGACATACCAGGCCAATGAAAAGTCTGTATAGTAATTGAATAGTAAAACTAACCCCTGCCTTCTTCCACTGTTTGCTCTCAAAACACTGATATCCATGTGTGTAATATTATAGGCAGTAGATTTTTTTTTCTTTTTTTGAGATAGAGTCTCACTTTGTTGCCCTTTGGTAGAGTGCCTCTGACATCATAGCTCACAGCAACCTCAAACTCCTGGGCTCAAGTGATTCTCTTGCCTCAGCCTCCCAAGTAGTTGGGACTATAGGTACGTACCACAATGTCTGGCAATTTTTAGAGATGGGGTCTCACTCTTACTCAGGCTCATCTCCCAACTCCTGAGCTCAGGCGGTCCACACGCCTACCAAAGTGCTAGGATTATAGGCGTGAGCCACCATAGCCATTAGATTCTTCTCTAGATAAAAGGCCTCAGGTGGAAACAACTCAAGGTGTCATCTTGTAATTCTCTTAATAAAACCCCATTGACCTCCCCCATTTTATAGTAAAATCTTTTCTTGATAAACTCTGCCCATATCTTGTATGCTTTGCCATTTCCACAGCTGTCTGCAAGAGCTCTGTTCCTGAAACCCAGGAGCAAGCAGCCTTGCCCTTGGGCCTGTGACAGCTTTATTGCCTTTAGGGTTAGTCTTCCTTTTTCTTGAAGGATAAAGCATGTTCTGGTTAAATAACTATTTGTAGAAGCTAAGAAATCCGACAGCCTTTCCGCATTTCTTCCAGTTTTCTCTACCCCCTGTAGTTCAAACTATTGGTGTTCCTACTGCTATAATCACATCTCTATTCCTACCTTCTGCTGATGTAGCTGGTTAAATTTGTGGTTCACATCCACTCACATCCACAGTAGTCTTGGTGTGCTCATCAGAACAAGCTTTCTCACTTTTCGCAATATTGATAGGCTGAGAAATTTCAAAATCTTTTTTAAGTTCTGTTCATTTTTGGAGTCAGACCATTGTGTCATGAGGTTGGCCAGTTCTGTTCTTTTTGCTTAATGTTTTTTCTTCAGTTCATTCCCTCTTGCATTTTACTATTATATAAGTGATCAGAAAGACCCAGGCTCCACTCTCAGCATTTTGCTTGGAAATCTGCTTAGCTAAATATCCAAATTCATTGTTCATATTTTCTTGTCTTTCACACAACACTAGAATACAGTTCAGTGAGATTCTTTGCCATTTCATAACACAGTTCACCTTTTCTCCATTTTCCAATAATTTGGTCCTCACTTCTGTCCAAGACCTCACCAAAACAGTTTGCAGTATCTATATTTCTACCAATATTCTGTTCATGATTATGTGTTCTTTAAGAAGGGTGCACTCTCTCCAGCTCTCCTTTTTTCCTTCTAAGCTCTCACCAGCACTGCCTTTCATGTTTATATTTCTACCAACAGCCTTTTCATGGCAATATAGGCTTTTTTCTGGCAGATATCTCAAAACTCTTTTATCCTCTACCCATTTCCAGAGCCATTTCCATATTTTTAGGTATTTCTTAGTGGGGATAACCCCCATCCTGGAGAAAATGGCTGTGCAGTGTTTGCACATTTAACTCTATAGAATCTGTGCAAGCTTTTTCTAAATTCCCCATAACAAAAAGGAAAGTAGGCTTTCCAGTATGAGCAGGTCTTGGTGTTAATACTATGTTTTCTAACTTCTCTTTATTTCTCAAAGGTTAGCAAGGCAACAACAAGTAAATTTAGTCACAAATCAGGGTTGAGTTGAGAGACCCTTTGAGACTTTTTGTATCACAACTAGTTGCACTTAGCGGAAGTCCTAGAGAAACCTAGAATTCTCTTAAATTTCCCCTCTTCTTCCACACCAGAAGAAATCAAATACCAGGGTTATGAGCAATAGCCAAGGTTCAGGGCCATTCCCACCTTGGGGAGTCATCCTGGACTTCCCTTCACAGGCCTCTGGTTGCCCAGACAAACTGTAGAGGGGAGCCATTTCGCCCCCCCATTTGCGGCTAACTTCTCTTTAACAAGGTCAGCCCCTTGTGTTTTTAGGAACATAAAAACACCAATGACAAGTAATAACCCTCAACCCACCTACAACATTTGAAGCCCCCTTAAAATATCTAATACACACTTGTAAAAAACCAGAATACTCCTACAAAATTAACTAAATATATAAACAATTCCTACCTACTTTCAAACGAAGTGTATGTACTATCAAGGAGAGGAAGAGAACTAGAAGAGGTCTACAGAAAATAGAAAAAAATTGGGACCGTGGAAGAGAAGAGAAGATAGTAAAAGCTGGGAGAGCACAAGTTTTCGAAGGCCTTCCCAAGTCCCAGGGTCAGAACCATTGCTGGGGACCCCAGGGCCTCTGGGTGCTACCTCCTCACTCGGCTCTCGACCAGGGAAAAGGAATAAACAGAGACTAGATTCAAAATTCTTCCAACGGTCCCTTTGCCTCCTTTCTGAAGCCAAGGGGAATTAGAAAGTTTGCTCCCCACAGAAAGTTTGCTGTGACCTGGAAGTCAGCATTTACACTATGCATATTTACAGACTGGGGGGCATTGAATTCAGTGTTCTCCAATAGGATAGCTATACAGAAAAATAGGATAGAGGTAAGCGGTCCCATTACTTACTACAGATGTCTTCTTTCTGTTGTCTTTCCTGGAACTTGGTCTTCTCTCCTGGCTGGCTCGCCAAATCTGATACCGGATTTCAGGTTCTTGGTCTCAGCGATTCGAAGAATGATCAGTAGTAAGTCAGGATTTATTCAAGGAACAAAAATTACAACTGCAAAAAACCAAACCTCTTGGCAGAAAGAACCCAGGAGGGGAACAAGCTCTCTTGCTCCCTCTTCAATGTCTGTCAAGATCTGTCTTTGCCTCTCTGCTCAGGGGTTTATATAGTGGCAGTGGGGTTGTTTTGCCGGAACTCAATGTTGATTTTTAGGGAGTGGGCTCTCATCAATTACAGCCAACTGTCCAATGAGCTCTCAGGCCTTGGAAACTGACATAAAATTGACCAGACAGCAAGACCCATCCATGAAACTGACCAGTCAGAAGTGCCCTTGGCGGAGACAGCAAAGCGCCAGTGTATCCCCCACAGGTGTCCAGCTGGATAGCAAGTTGGTTCCTCCAGCCGCATCATCAACCACTTCCAGGGCTAAGGTGGCAGGTCATGGTGCCACCTTGTCCTGCATCAGTAGCACCCCATGTTGTGGTACTAAATTATTGATCTGTACAGGCTGCTGTAACAATACCACAGAAGGGTTGACTTAACCAATAGACATTTATTTTTCTCACTGTTCTGGAGGCTGAAAGTCCAAATCAGAGTGCCAACATGGTCATTTTCTGGTGAGGGCTCTTTTCCTGCCTTGCAGACTGCTGTCTTCTTGTGTTCTCACACAGCAGAGAGAGGATTAAGCTTTCTGTTGTCTCTTGAAAAAGGCAGTAATCCTACTGGATCATGCTACCACCCTTATGACCTCGTTTATTCTTACCTATAGAAAGGTCATATCTCCAAATGTCATACAGTCATATTGGGAATTGACAATTCAACATGTTACTTTTTATGAGGGTGGGGAGATGCAAACATTTAGTTCATAGAACTTATTTTTGGTAATTCACCATTTTTTTCAGAGTAACAGTTTCTTTTATTTTCTTATGTTGTTGATAGGAATAAAATTTACATATTTATATATGTGTAAGTGACATACACAGATTTAGGAATAAACACAAACTTTCCTGCAAGGATAAGTGAAACTGAATTTGGGTATTCAAAGAATAGCCTAGCCACTTTCTTTGGCTAGAAGTATGACCAGGGCACTTGTGGGTGTATGGCAGGCATTCTAAAATCTCCTGACTAGTACTTGAAAGAGAAAAATCTGGCTCAGCGCCTGTGGCTCAAGTGGCTAAGGCGCCAGCCAGCCACATACACCTAAGGTGGCAGGTTCAAATCCAGCCAGGACCTGCCAAAACAACAATAACAGCTGCAACCAAAAAATAGCCAGGCATTGTGGCGGGCGCCTGTGGTCCCAGCTACTTGGGAGGCTGAGGCAAGAGACTCGCTTGAGCCCGGGAGTTGGAGGTTGCTGTGAGCTGTGATGCCACAGCACTCTACCCACCCAGGAGGATAGCTTGAGGCTCTGTCTCGAAAAAAAAAGAAAGAGAAAAATCTACCTTGAGGGTTGAGGATTGACCTGTCTTTGTGCCAATTATTGATGATTCAGTCATTTGACTGAATTCTGATTCTGATTCAAAATACCTACTGAATCAGAATCTCTAAGGTAGGAATCTAGGAATTTTTACTTTAAAATAAACTCATAAAATGATAGAATTATTTTCTGTGTGAGCTTGGAAGAGAAAGTTTTTTTGGTTGACATTCTTATTTCTTCAAGTGGCCAGAGTATTAAACACTTATAAAAAGCTTCATTTTTAATTTTTTTTTTTTGAGACAGAGCCTCAAGCTGTTGCCCTGGGTAGAGTGCTGTAGCATCACAGCTCACAGCAACCTCCAACTCTTGGGCTCAAGTGAGTCTTCTGCCTCCGCCTCCCAAGTAGCTGGGACTACAGGCACCCACCACAACACCCAGCTATTTTTTGGTTGCAGCCATCATTGTTTGGCGGGCCTGGGCTGGATTCAAACCCGCCAGCTTAGGTGTATGTGGCTGGCACCTTAGCTGCTTGAGCCACAGGCGCCAAGCCTTCATTTCAAATTTATATTAATATAATTGTTGTAGAGAATGGAATATAATTGCTGGTAAATTTAAAAAATTATGTTTATTTTTTATGTTAAATTTATATGAAATGTTTACATAAAGTCAATAATTAAAAGCTAGTTAAGTGTAAGTATTTGTTTAATGTTCAGGTTTCTAGTTTTCTGTCTAGGAGGTAGTATGCTCAAGATTCTTTTAGAAGGTATCTGGCCATTGTAGGACAAGAAAGTCCTTCAAGGCTCCAGACTAGTGAACTGTTTTTTTTTTTCGTCTTCATTGATTGAAATTCTCAAGGGCAGGATTGTGGTGAAGTATAAAGTTGTAAGAAGGGCATAAGAACTAAGAAGGGTGTAAGAACTAAGCACATAAAAAGGGAAGCAATGAGTGAAGAGGCTAGGAAGGAATGTGTGGAGGAAGCAAAACCTGCAGGAAATTTCAAACAGGGTAGGCTAATTATTCCATAGTAAGAAATGTCCCCCAGATTTTGGGGACTTAAAATAATAGAGATTTCTTACTCATGCACCATTGGAACAATTGGTCATCATGGTCAAGAAAAAAGAGAACATAATGACCTTTTGGCTTTCAAAACTTCTGCCAGACAGTGGACACACGATGTATTTACTCACATTGCACTGGTCAAAGCAAATCACATGACTGTCTGATTTCAGCAGGGTGGGGATATCATGCAGAAGAGGCCTCACAGAAGGGGCACCAAATATGAGTCAGTAGTGAACAGTGTATGTACCACATAAAGACCACAGTCTTAGATGGGATTATTTTTAATTACATTTAACCATATTTCAGCACAACTACTTAAACCAAATTATTTGCTGCTCCCAGCTTCAGCATATGACCAAAGAGAATAAAATATCAGTTGTTACTACTGCCATTACTGTGTGAATACAAGAGTATAATTTTGTGCCATTCTGTCCCTGAGATATCCTCTCATAACTCATTTGCTCAAATTGGGGCCTATTCTCCTTTAGCAAGGGGAATACCAGGCACTGATTTGCTTAGACAAATCAGTGAAAATGTTATCTCAGCAAAAATGTCTATTAACATTCTTTTCTATAAATAGAACAATTTTCTCTTAATGGGACATCTTTATTTTATTTTGGGGATACAAAACCACTTTGTTTCATTTGAGGCTTAAGCTTTATAAATGCTAAACATGTCTGGTGTTATGTCAGTTGAATCTTCTTATGGACATTATGGGTGTGGCTCCCAGCTGTGTAGCAACCATGTGGTTATGAGTAGGGGATGTTGAATTCTATTTACTTTTAGAGACTAGCTCTGATAAGGTTTCCCAATCAGGCAATTCTGTGTTTTTTGTTTGTTTGGTTGGTTCTTTGTCACATTAATTAGCTTGTCTAAGCAAATCAGTGCCTAGTATTCTCCTGGCTAATGGGGAATATGCCCCAATTTGTGTTAATTACCTATGAGAGGTTTGCTGGGAAACACTGAAAAAGGTCATGAATCCTGAGAGAGCTACCAAGGTGGATGACCACCCATTTTGGTTTGCCCAGGACTAGGATTTCCCTGGACATAGAAATTTCAGTGCTGAACCTAGGACAGCCCTGGCAAACTGTGATAGCTAGTCAACATAACTACCATAAGTGAGCCCTTTCTTTCTTTCTTTTCTTTTCTTTCTTT
>NW_003852419.1:18882058-18885208 GCF_000181295.1 Otolemur garnettii
GGGTTCGAATCCAGCCTGGCCCGCCAAACAACAATAATGGCTGCAACCAAAAAATAGCCAGGCGTTGTGGTGGGCGCCTGTGGTCTCAGCTACTTGGGAGGCTGAGGCAGGAGACTCGCTTGAGCCCAGGAGTTGGAGGTTGCTGTGAGTGGTGATGCCATAGCACTCTACCCAGGGGGACAGCTTGAGGCTCTGTCTCAAAAAAAAAAAAAAGTTTGAGGACTCCTGATGTTCTGTATAAAAAGATGTAAGATAAAAGTGCTATATGTAACTTTCAGGAAGTGTCCTTGAAAGAGAGGGACTATATGCCCTCTCCTTTACCTTTACTTCTTTCTGTGATAGCTGGAGCTATTGCAACCATTTTAGATCATGAGATAATCATAAGTGAATCAAGGTCATGCATGGCAAAGCATCAAGAAAGAAGGAACCTGGGCCGAGCCTATGGCTCACTCCTCTAATCCTAGCACTGTGGGAGTCTGAGGAAGGAAGATCACTTGAGCTCAGGAGTTTGAGACCATCCTGAGCAAGAATGAGACCCCATCTCTACTAAAACTAGAAAAATTAGCTGGGCTTTGTAGCAGGTTCCTATCATTCCACCTACTCCAGAGTCTGAGACAGGAGGATCATTTGAACCCAGGAGTTTGAGGTTGTTATGAGCTAGGCTGAAGCAACAGCACTCTGGCTTGGGGCAACAGAGTGAGCCACTGTCTTGAAAAAAGAGAGAGAAAGGAAGAAAGAACGAACCTGGGTTCCTAAGAGAATGGAACATCAAATCGACCTTGGACCTTTTGCTTCCTGCTTTATGTGAGAGAAAAGTAGACATATATTTGGTAAATTGTTATGTGGGGTTTTTCTCTTTTTTGCCATTCATACAGAACCAAATCCTAACTAACACAAAATCTTATATATATTTCACAGTGTGCTTCCATATGAGTCAATCTCTACCATGTAAGTCATGAATCATAAGTAAATTCCTCTCCAAAGTTCTGAATTACTTGTGTTTATGTGACATTTTTAAAGGGGGTGAATAAACATTAACAGCAAATGTGCAGATAACTAAAAGAGAGGAATTGGAATGTTCCTCACACAAAGAAATGATAAATGGCTGAGGTAGTGGATACCCCAGTTATCCTGATTAGATTAATTTACACTGTATGCCTGTATCAAAACATCATGTGTACCCTATACAGGTATATATTATGTACCCCCAATTATTGAACATTAAAAATTTTTTAAATAGCAAGTGTATTCACATTGCAATTAGAAAAACAAAAAGTGGAGCGATGAGTGTGAATATATATTTTTTAATGTATTGAATATTGGAATTTAAACCTTCCAATTATTAAAAGTCAATTATTGATCCAAAAGTTCAGATTATAATGTTAATACAGTGAGACTTGGAATCCAACTTAATCTATTCCAGCATTAATTTGGAATTCTGTTTGAGTTCCAAATTGTTCAGTTTCCAAAACAGTTTTTCCCCTTTAAAAAAATAGACATTGGGTTAATCTGTTCCTGGTTTCCACAAACTCAAATTTTCAAAATGATTTTAATAGAAAATATACTTGATTTTAAGGTAAATTATTAACAATATTTGAATTAAAATATTCAAAATATACTACACTTGATCTTAGCCAAAAGGCCGAGAAGCGATAAAAATATTCAAAATATAACATAAATTTTAATAAAAATAAAATATAATTTTAATAAAATTATTCAAAATATACCCCTCACTGTTCACAAACTCCTTTACAAACTTTTCTCCTGCTCCCAAATTAGAACTGGCAGCCTCTCCATGCATAACACCACTATGGGTCCCAGTCCTTTTCTGAAAGTTCTCAAACCACCCTCTACTGGCTTTAACTCTTCCTTTTGAGCACTAGTATCAGGCATGCCTTTCACTAAATCATTGTGGAGGACCTTGACTTTGTCACAAATTATCAACTCAGAAATCATATCACCAGCCAGCTGTTTTTCATTGATTCAAACTAAGAAGAGTTTTTCCATCTCTTCCATACTTTTCTATCTCCTAGAGGTCAACGTCACAGCCCCTTTCATCACATCAGCTGCTCTGATAGCTTCTTTATTTTTCAAAATTGGCATCCTGAACATAGTAGCGAGATCAGCCATACCTGTACCGCTTTCATGCTTAGCAATAATATATTTCTTAACTTCAATTATAGCTTTAACAGCTTTCTTCTTTTTCTCACTATACTTTTTAGGACCTTTGATGAACTTACATTTTTATTCAACTTAGTAATATTAAAAAAACACACATAAGACAGGGACAAAAGCATAAAAGGAGCAACAGAAATCACATGAGATGCTTTTACTAAAGCTTCCGACAATGGACTGAACAACAAAGTATATGGCCTAAGTGCTGGGGAAAACGTATGCACAAAAACACAGGAGCAACATGCTGGACATTCAGATTCCAAAGTAGCGTTTGGATTTTGGTCAACGTTTGCTTGAATTTTTCATTCATTTCCCAAGTTGTTTAAGTTCTGGGGCATTTGGATTCCAAGGGCAATACTGTATTTGGGCCTAGAAATATCTTTTAAAAAATATTTATATTCAGTCAGCTTTAAAATATTGTAAAACCAAAAAATTATACTTTGAATTATATTCTCCTACATTGCTACTTTAAGAAGTTTCCAGTTCCAAGTAAGATAGAGTGAGCACGTCCCACCCTATTTCTCCTACTGAACTTATAAACCTAGAAAGAATGCATGGTTCATTTATTTGAGGACTCTGAAAAGTACATAGAAGTCGGAAGTTTGGAGAAAGAGACATGATCTGAAGTACCACCGAGCCTACAGAGAACTTACTGGTTTTCCCTTTGATATCCTTAGTGTGAAGTCAATGCATCCTGAAGCCTAAAGCACAGATCAGTGTACGCAGAGAGCACCCCAGGAGACGACTTCTAGATCTGGCTGGAGGAGTCGGAAACGAGTTTCGTAACATACAGAGAGAGTAAGGAAAATTCTATGTGCTTTGTTTTCTTTCTTTTCTCTATTCTTTAATACCCAAACCTCAAGTAAATAGCAGTAGTGAAAGTGACACTAATGGTAAAAGGGGACAGTGAATGCCTAAAACTTTGAGGAAAGGTGTATTCCTAAAATTCTGAGAGTGTGGCAAATGCAAACCTCT
>NW_003852419.1:18885887-18887272 GCF_000181295.1 Otolemur garnettii
TGTGGCAGGCGCCTGTGGTCCCAGCTACTTGGGAGGCAGAGGCAGGAGACTTGCTTGAGCCCAGCAGTTGGAGGTTGCTGTGAGCTGTGATGACACTGCACTCTACCCAGGGGGACAGCTTGACAGCTTGAGGCTCTGTCTCAAAAAAAAGAATTTAAACAAAACTCATGGTCTCATACCATAATATTCAAAATGTCCAGAATGCAATCTAAAATTACTCATCATTCTACAAACAAGAAAAGTCTAAACTGGAAAAAGACAATAAATACTAATAGTAAGATGACATAGATATTGACATTATTTAGAAAACTTTACAACTTCTATTAATAAAATAATAAAAACATAAAACTACATAAAAAGATTCCAAAAATGCTCTTGAAATGAATGAAAAATAGGTCTTAGCAAACAGGCCTGGCACAGTGGGTTATGCCTGTAATCCACTCTAGGAGGCCTAGGTGAGAGGACTGCTTGAGCTCAGGATTTGGAGACCAACCTGAGCAAGAGTGAGACCCTGTCTCTACAAAAATTGAAAAATCAGCCAGGCGTGTGGGACACTCCTGTAGTCCCAGCTACTCAGAGGGCTGAGGCAAAAGGATCATTTGAACCGAGGAGTCTGAGGGTGCAGTACATTCTTGCTGGTGACAGAGCAAGAATTTGTCTTCAAGAAAAAAAAAAGTCTTAGCAAAGAAATAGAAGAAGTAAACAGAAATTTTAGAACTAAGTATTGTGAAAACACAATAATTAAAAATTTAAAACTCACTGGATGGGCTTCAAGACAGACTGGAGATGGCGGAGGAAATAGTGACCTTGAAGGGATGTATTAGAAATTACTGATCTGAACAACAGAAAGAAAAAGATTTAAAGAAGAAAGAAGAACATAGCATTGGGGTTCTATAGGATAATACTAAAAAATCCAATGTGTGGGTTATCTGAGTCCCAGAAACAAGAAAGACTCTGAAATAAAAAAATACTTGAAGAAATAATGGTTGAGGCTCGGCACCCATAGCCTCAACAGTGATTATGGTGCTAACCACATACACTGAGGGTGGCGGCTTTGAACCCTGCCTGGGTGAGCTAAACAACAGTGACAATTGCAACAAAAAATAGCCAGGCGTTGTGGAAGACACCTGAAGTCCCAGCTACTTGGGAGGCTGAGGCAAGAGAATCACTTAAGCCCAAGAGTTTTGAGGTTGCTGTGAACTGTGATGCCAAAGCACACTCTAAGGGCAACATAGTGAGACTCTGTCTCCAGAAAAAAAGAAAGAATGATTGAAAACATCTCAAATTTAGTGAAAGACATAATAATCCCCCAAAGCATACCACCCCCAGACACATCATTAGTGTGTAAAAACTAAACACAAAGAAAAACTCTTGAAAGAGATTTT
>NW_003852419.1:18888640-18899930 GCF_000181295.1 Otolemur garnettii
ACAAAAAAACAAAATAATAAATAAATAAATAGAAGAAGAAAGGATGAGGAAACTAAGAAATGGAAAACAGAGGAATCAAACAGAAAATAAATAATTAAATGACCTCCTGGATTTGGCAGCTCACACCTGTAATACTAACACTTTGGGAAGCTAAGGTGGGTGGATTGGTTGAGCTCAGGCTGAGTAAGAGTGAGACCCTGTCTCTAAAAATAGAAAAAAATAGCCAGGCCCTGTGGCAGATACCTGTAGTCCCAGCTACTTGGGAGGCTGAGGCAAGATGATCACTTGAGTCCAGAAGTTGGAGGTTGCTGTGAACTGTGACACCACAGCACTCTACCAAGGGTGACGCTGTCTCAAAAAAATGTTTTAATTAATTAATTTAAATGGTTGACCTAAACCCAGATATATTATAGTCATTGCATTAACTGTAATTTACCTCAATACTAAAAAATAGATTGCCAAAATGGATCCACCAAAACCCAGTATGTACTGCCTGTAAGAAACCTATTTCAAATATGATACAGAGATTAAATGTAAAAGGAAGGAAAGAGATATAACATGCAAAGTATACTAAAAAGACTTGAATGGCTATATTAATATCAAACAAGGTAAACTTCAGAGCAAAAAAAAAAGTGACCAAGGATAAACAAGGTCATTTCATAAAATAGAGTTCATTAAAAGAATATAAGCAGTCAATTGTTTATGTACTTGACAACAGAGCTTCAAAATACATGAAGCGAAAAACCTGTAAGAAGTGAAAGAAGAAATAGACAGATCTACAATTATAATTGGAGAATTCAGTACTCTTCTCTTGGTAATAGATAAAGCAGTTGACAGAAAATCAACAAGTACACAGGTGATAACATAGAACTCAACAGGCTAGGCACAGTGGCTCATGCCTATAATCTTATCACTCTGGGAGGCTGAAGCAGGTAGATTGCTTGAGCTCAGAAGTTCAAGACCACCGTGAGCAAGAGTAAAACCCTATCTCTACTAGAAGTGCAAAAACTACCCAGGGTCATGGCAGGCATCTACTATAGTCCCAGCTACTCAAGAGGCTGAGGCAAGAGGGTTGCTTGAGTCCAAGAGTTTGAGGTTGCTGTCAGCTATGATGATGCCACAGCACTCTACCAGGGTGACAGAGTGGGACTCTTGTCTCAAAAAAAAGAAAAAAAAAAAGGAACACAAGAAAACCATCCACTCAATTTAATTGGCATTAATAAAACACTTACCCAACAATAGCAGAATATACATTCTTTTAAAATATACAAGGGCAGATTCACTAAAAAAAACTTTATCCTGAGTCAAAAACAACAAATTTAAAAGATTTGAAAATAATACAAAGTATATTCTCTTCCCATAATGAGATTAGCTTAAAAATAAATAATAGAAATGAGATAAAGAGATAGTTTCTCAACACTTGGAAATTAAATCATACACTTCTAAAAATAATTCATAGATCAAAGAGGAAGACTTAAAGGAAATTAGAAAGGTTTTTTTTTTTTTTTGAGACAGAGCCTCAAGCTCTCCCCCTGGGTAGAGACAGCTCACAGCAACCTCCAACTCCTGGGCTCAAGCGAGTCTCCTGCCTCTGCCTCCCAAGTTACTGGGACCACAGGCACCTGCCACAATGCCTGGCTATTATTTTTCAGTTGCAGCCATCGTTGTTTGGTGGCCCCGGGCTGGATTCGAACCTGCCACCTTAGGTGTATGTGGCTGGCGCCTTAGCCACTTGAGCCACAGGCTCCAAGCTGAAAGGATTTTAAAGATAAAAAAATACAAAATATCAAAACTTGGGAGATGTAGCTAAAGCAGGCTTAGAGGAAAATTCATAGCATTAAACCTTTATATTATCATAGAAAAGAAAGAAGCTTTCAAATTAATGACCTCAGTTTTCATCTTAAGAAAACTAGAAAAGGAAGAGCAAAATAAGCCCAAATCAAGCAGAAGAAAGGCAATAATAAAGATATGAGCAAAAAAATCAGTTAAATTGAGAACAGAAAAACAATAAAGAAAATCAATAATCTGAAAGTTGGTTCTTTGAAATTATCAGTAAAATTGATAAACTCTTAGCAAGAATGACAAAGCAAAAAAAGAGATGACACAAATTACCAATATCCAGATTTACAGGATATTACTACAGAGTGTACAGACATTATAAGGATAATAATATAAATAATATAAATAATTCTATACACATAAAGTCAAATGATTGTGGCGGGTGCCTGTATTTCCAGCTACTCGGGAGGCTGAGGCAAGAGAATCACCTAAGCCCAAGAGCTGGAGGTTGCTGTGAGCTGTGATGCCATAGTACTCTACCAAGGGGGACAAAGTTAAACTCTTTCTCTAAATAAATAAATAAATAAAGTCAAGTGAGATTCCTCACACCACAAACTATGAAAACTCACCCAAGATAAAACAGAAAGGGATGAAGAAGGGAAAAGTCCTTCATATTATGAGGCCATCGTTACCTTGATACTAGAATCAAAGATGTTATAAGAAAAGAAAGCTAGGCTCGGCGCCTGTGGCTCAAGTGGCTAAGGCACCAGCCACATACACCTAAGGTGGCAGGTTCGAATCCAGCCTGGGGCCGCCAAACAACAATGATGGCTGCAACCGAAAAATAATAGCCAGGCATTGTGGCAGGCGCCTGTGGTCCCAGCAACTTGGGAGGCGGAGGCAGGAGACTCGCTTGAGCCCAGGAGTTGGAGGTTGCTGTGAGCTGTGATGCCATGGCACTCTACCCAGGGGGACAGCTTGAGGCTCTGTCTCAAAAAAAAAAAGAAGAAAAGAAAGCTACGGATTACTGTCTCTCATGAACACAGACAGAAATATCCTCAATTAGCAAATTAAATCCTGTCATCTGTGTGTGTGTATGTATGTATGTATGCAGATGGGTTATGAAAAAAGACTACATGAACTAATAAACAAGCAGGGTTTATTCTGGGAATGTAAGACTTGTTCAATATTTGAGAATCATTGTAATCTACCATCTTAACCATCTAAAAAAGGAAGAAAACACCCCACATGATTATGTAAATTGATACGAAGAAGAAATTGAAAAAATGAAATGCCAGTTCATAATTCATGACTTAATGGAAATTCTCAACAAACTAGGAGGGACTGTCCTCAACATGATGAAGGATATCTTCAAAAAACTAACAGCTAACATCACATTTAATGTTGGAAGACTGAATGCTTTACCCTAAGATTGGAAAGAAGGCAAGGGAAGACTGTCTACTCTCAGTACTCCTAATGTGGTGTCGGAAGCACAGTGGAAGCAAGAAAAAGGAAATAGAGGCCCAGCACGGTGGCTCATGCCTATAATCCTAACACTCTTGGAGGCCGAGGTGGGTGGATTCCCTAGCTCACTGGTTTGAGACCAGCTTGACCTAGAGCGAGACCCTGCCTCTAAAACAAACAAAAAAATAGCCGGGCATTGTGATAGGCGCCTGTAGTCCCAGCTACTCGGGAGGCTGAGGCAAGAGAATTGGTTGAGCCCAAGAGCTGTGATGCCCTGGTATTCTATTGAGGATGACAAAGTGAGACTCTGCCTTAAAACAAAAACAAAACAAAAAAATAAAGAAACAAAGAAAGAAAAAATAAAAAGAAATAGAAGGCATATAGGCTGGGAAGGAAGGGGAGAAAATTTTTTCCTATTTGCAGATGACTTGATTGTTTACAAAGAAAACTTCAAGGAATCTTTACCAAAAAAAAGAAAAAAATAGAATCTGGAACAAATATGTGAATTTAGCAAGGTTGCAGGATACAAGTTCAACACACAAAAAACCAATTGTATTTCTATATACTAATAATAAATTGAAAAATAAAATTTATAATAGTTCAGAAAAAGTAACATACTGAAGTATAAATTTATTTTTAAAAATCTCATTGTTCTACAATGGTAACTTTTATTTTCTGAGTTCTTTTATATAACTTAAATGCTTTTATTTTGGGGACAGAGTCTCACTCTGTCACCCTGGGTAGAGTTCTGTGGCGTCATCACTCACAGCAAATTCTTGGGCTCAAGACATCCTCTTGCCTCAATCTCCTGAATAGCTGGGATTACAGGCACGCACCACAATGCCCAACTAGTTGGTTGGTTGTTTTTTAGAAACAAGGTCTCACTCTTGCTCAGGCTGGTCTTTTTTTTTTTTTGAGACAGAGTCTCATTATGTCATCCTCGGTAGAGTCACAGCTCACAGCAACCTCAAACTCTTGGGCTTAAGCGATTCTCTTGCCTCAGCCTGAGTAGCTGGGACTACAGGTGCATACCACAACGCCCAGCTATTTTTTTCTTGCAGTTGTCATTGTTGTTTAGCTGGCCCAGGCGAGGCTCGAACCTGCCAGCTTTGGTTTATGTGGCCAGCACCCTGCTCATTGAGCTATAGGTGCTAAGCCTTTTTTTTTTTAGCCTGGTCTTGAACTCCTGAGCTTAAGCAATCCACTTCCTTGGCCTCCCAGAGAGCTAGGATTACAGGCCTGAGCCACTGCATAAGGCCCAACATAAATGCTTTTATAGTCATTATTTATATTTTATATTGCATTTATATTTTCTGTATACATTTTCTTCTGTTGATAGTCATCAAATTTATGCCTTAAATTTTATCATAATGTTATATCAGCATAAAGTGAACTTTTTAAAGAAGCCTGGATTTAAAGTTCAGTTCCCTAAATACCAGCATTATAACGAGAGGCAGTTAACCTCTTTCAGCCTCAGTCAGCAGTGAAATTCCAAATTTTCAGGGTTGTTAGATTAAATAAGGTAATATATATATAAAAAATGCTTGGTACATGGTTGGTGCTCAACAATGTAACTGTTATCAATACCATCATCTTTCTCCTAGACATTTAATATAGTTTCTTGGCAGAGTCTTTAAGCTGGAGTCTGAGCATTTTCAGGATCCTAATACTCAGGCTCTTCTATCCCAAAACACTTTTTTTAAAGTTTATGTAGTGTGATAAAAAGTCTTGGAGAATTGACTTACAAGGGCAAAAGTATAAATAAAAATACTCATTTGTTAATAAATAGACCCTTGCATTGGTTGCTCAGAATGCATTAACCTTAGTATTTTGCTTAAAAGTACACCAATTCTTGCTTTCTGTCTCTATTTTAGACACTGTATTGTCCATCCTCCTTCCATTTGCAGTGGTCATGAGCATTGTGAACATGGCCATAAAGTATTCCAGAAGCCTATTGCCAGTAGCTGCCAGTAACCCATGTAGGAGACATGGAAGTTGGGGGATAGATTCATCCAATAGCCTCTTTAGCGTCTTTTTTTTTTTTTTTTGCACTTTTTTTTGGCCAGGGCTGGGTTTGAAACCACCACCTCTGGCATATGGGGCCAGCGCCCTATTCCTTTGAGCTGCAGGGACCACCCCCAATAGCCTCTTAAGGCAGTGTTTTTCTTTTCTTTTCTTTTTTTTTTTGAGACAGAGCGTCAAGCTATCCCCCTGGGTAGAGTGCTGTTGCATCACAGCTCATAGCAACCTCTAACTCCTGGGCTCAAGTGAGTCTCCTGCCTCCGCCTCCCAAGTAGCTGGGACCACAGGTGTCCACCACAATGCCTGGCATTTTTTTTTGGTTGCAGCCATCATTGTTGTTTGGCGGCCCCAGGCTGGATTCGAACCTGCCACCTTAGGTGTATGTGGCTGGCGCCTTGGCCACTTGAGCCATAGGCGCCGAGCCTAAGGCAGTGTTTTTCAAGTTGTTTTTATCTCGTGACATACTTGAACCTATAGTTAAACTTCCGTGACATAAATTATGTTGATCAAAAAAAAATCAAAAAAGAATGTATTATGTAAATATGTATTTACTGCGCTTTGAACTTCTTTCAAAATAATTTAATTAACAATCTTTAAAACTTTTCACAGCACACAGGTTAAAAAACACTGCCCTAAAGAGAGGCTAGTCAAAATGGAAATAGAAAATTCCTGGGAGAATCAGTGAATATAATTTCAATCTGAGAGACAAGGTAATGTAATAGAAGGGATTTTAAGACAGCTAGTTTCCAGG
Source organism: Otolemur garnettii (assembly GCF_000181295.1). Classification (NCBI taxonomy): domain Eukaryota; kingdom Metazoa; phylum Chordata; class Mammalia; order Primates; family Galagidae; genus Otolemur; species Otolemur garnettii. Next base: position 18,894,657 of record NW_003852419.1, read on the forward strand.
TTTGGGAGAAAGCAGAGACAGAGGGACATTCACCTCTGACAGCCAGCCACTGAAAGACAATGGGAAAAAAGCAAATCTTTGGCAAGATCTACAAGGGTAGGGTAGGGTGCAAAGTCAGGCTTTGGGTAGGGAACTGGAATTGACATTTAGTAACCAGGACTGAAATTTAGTCAGACTGGAGGAAAGGACCAGACTCAGTGTTCATGAATATGCCAGGGTCTCAGTTCATTTCCACAAGGGAAAGAAGGACTGTTCCAAATCAGTCTCAACAGTTGCAAACAGAAAAAGTAGTGTACCTTCAAGACAAGCTTGGGGGTGGGGAATAGGGAATTAGGAAAGTTTTAGTTGTAAAATATGAAATGAATAAAGAAATTTCTCCATAATATGAATGTTATTGTATAGCCAAATTATAATGTACAATCTCATATTTCTGAGATTCCTTGTAGAAAATCAGTACCATCTGTATCAGTCAGGATCCAGGAGACAGATGGCACCTTCAGGCTGGGTAAGTAAGGAGAATTTAATAAAGGGACTATTTGTAAAGGCAAGGTTTAGACAAAAATAAAGAGGGATGCTGTATTACCTCAGAACTAGTAGCAGCATGGAAGGGTAAGGATGAAGGTTGCTAAACACTTGAGGGAGAGTTGTATTGTGAGGACCAGCTGACAGGAGCCATAGCTTTTGGCATAGGGAAATAGCCAATGTATGGCTCTGTGGCAGGGAGGGAGCCAGCCAAGTAAACACTGCTTCCTCGCTGTCTTGCCAGTTCACACCTGTACCAGCACCTCTCCACGATGCTGACCCTGAGTAGAAGCCAGAAGGCCAGGGAGCCCTGTGATACAGTGCACCTACATTAACTTTTTATGTGCAGAGTAAGCTAAAAAAGACTGGAGAATGGGCTGGGTGCTGTGGCTCATGCCTGTAATCCCAGTGCTTTGGGAGGCTGAGAGGATCGCTTGAGCCCAGGAGTTCCAGATCAACCTGAGCAAGAGTGAGACCCTATCTCTACAAAAAATAGAAAAATTAGTCCCAGCTACTTGGGAGGCTGAGGCAAGAGAATCGCCTGAGCCCTGGAGTTGGACGTTGCAGCAAACTATAACGATACCACTGCACTTTATTCGGGGCAACAGAGCAAGACTCTGTCTCATTTAAAAAAAAAAAAAAGACTGGAGAATGGATCTGAAAAGAAAAATGGAAGAGTATCTGTGGTGTGTAAATTCTTACTATAATAACTTCAATAAGAGGGTTTTCAGGCCTGAGTCTTTTGGCTGTTTTTGCCTCTCATCACATCTTGGATTTTAGACTTACCTATCTGACATTTGGGCCTGGGGCCTTCTAGCCACTAAATTTACACTTCCCTTGGAAAGGTCAAAGCTTAATCATCTCTGAGTTTCTGTTTATTCCGATCAACAGTTTTGTTGGGGGCGGGGGACAGAGAAGCTGGGACAAAGCCCCTAACTAGAGCGCTTGCTTCTTTAAGCGCAGCTGCCAATTATTCAAGTGAAGACGTAGGTGACCTGCCATGCCCTATGAGGAAATAACCAAGGCCCTTTCCACCCAACTGGAGAGAGTTGCCAGTCTTCAAGCAAACCTCCCTGGGGGGATTATTATCCCTTGGCCTCGACTGCCCAATTGAGTCAAGACTTCATTCAGATTCTAGCGGAAGGGCGGGAGCCGAGAGTCCCGCGTGCACACGTGGAGAAGCGGCTGCACCAGCACGACGAGGGAGATTCAGGGCAGCCCCAGCCACCCGCTCAGCTCCCTGTCCAGGCCAGGAGGCCAGCTTTCGGGCTTGGTGGCCCCAGCTGAGGGCTCGGAGAGCTCAGGGCGGCTACACCGGCCTCCCTAGGTGGGGAAACTTGAAAGGAAGCCGGGCCCAGCTGGGAGATGTAACACCACAATATTAAACATTAAAAGATGAACCAGGTTCTCTTTTCAGTCAGCTACAACGACAAGTTCTACAAGGATGTGCTGGAGGTTGGCAAATTAGCAATACGTGCCTATTTCAATTGTACTATCAGTGCGTTGTGCTGTAAGGCCGATCATTCACAGAACCAGAAGAGACTTTACATCATGACAGTAGGAAGTTTGGCACCAGATTTCCATTGGAGCATAACTACTAAAGAATCATCATAATGGGCCAAATGAAAACTACATCGGCAACTTTCTGCAGCTTGTCTGACTTTAGCCTTTTTGCTTTTTAATGGTTCTTGCCACTGGCAGAGTAAGAGATGTGGTTCTTTTTTCAAGATAAATTTTAGTGTAGAGAGTTGATCTAAAAGAACAAGCTAAGTATGTTACATTTAAATTGCCTTCTACCAATGCAATCTTTCACTAACATTAAAAAGCAACAGGCAGACGCAGTGACTCACGCCTGTAATCCCAGCACTCTGGGAGGCTGAGGCAGAAGGATTGCTTGAGCCTAGGAGTTGGAGACCAGCCCACGGTTTGGAGATCAGCCTGGGAAACTTAGGGAGACCCCATCTCTACAAAAAATGTTCTAAATATGATGGTGTGCACCTGTAGTCCCAGGTAGTCACGAGAGGCTGAGGCAAGAGGATTGGAGTTTGAGTTTACAGGGAACTATGGTCACACCACCACACTCCAGCCTGGGTGACAGAGCCAGACCTTATATCTAAAAAGAAATGAATAATAAATAAATAGAAACTAACAATTATTTCCACAAGAAGGGTGGAAAGTTAAAAGAAGAAAAATAATTTTAAAAACCTCAGATACCTCCATTGATTGTGGAGCAAGCAATACAAATGAGATAAAACTTCCTTTTTGTGTTGTTTGTTTGTTTATTGAGACAGAATCTCTCTTTGGCGCCCCAGGCTAGAGCTAACAGCTATGGCCTCAGCCTAACTCAAACTCAAACTCCTGAGCTCAAGCAATCCTCCTGCCTCAGCGTCCTGAGCAGCTGGGACTATAGGAACTATTGCATGTACCACCACACTTGGCTAATTTTTCTATTTTTAGTGGAGAGGGGGTTACGCTCTTGCTCAGGCTGGTCTCCAACTCCTGAGCTCAAGCAATCCTCCCTCCTTAAACTCCCAGGGTGCTAGGATTACAGGCGTAGGCCACCAACTTGGCATAACTTCTTTATAATAATAACCCAAATCACATTTTTAATGAAAAGTATACATGAGTTTTGTAACTCTCTTCCTTTTTTTCTCTTATGTTTATTCTAATTATATTTATTGAACTATAAATATAAACATAAAAAGGAAAATAATAGGGACAAAATACATATATTTATATTTTATACATATATAAAAATAAAAAATATAAAAATATTCAACAGTTGATATAACACATGAGAATCCAAAGAAAATCTAATGGTATTTCTGATGCCTCTTGAACATTTTAAGTTGTTTGAATAGAAGTCTATGAATTTTGATGTACAAAGATAGGTCATATTCTAAAGACAGATTAGAGAAAGATAATTTTAAAAATATAGTATTTCTGGTGATTTTAAGTGCCTGGATACATTTTTACAAAGCTTAAGAAAAGAATACTCATATCATGAAGGTTAACAACACTGTTTAGTGAGTAAAAAATATTTTCATCTTATAGTTTCTGTACTTATTTTTTAAACAAACTGTCCCTATTAGTCATATTTGGAATCAAAATTTAGATAGCTCATTGCTAGACAGCAAATGTAGACTAGAGGCTTTTTTGTACAAATAGTTGAATGACATCCAGAACAAATTATTTTACCTATAGAACAAAAACAGCAACACCACCCTTTCTAGGCTGAGCTTTTAATTTCTTTCCCTTTTCTACACAAGCAGTAAGGCAGAAAGAGTATTTTATCTGTTGATGTTAGAATATGATTCAGGAAATATTCAGACTTCTTTTTATATTATCTCTACATATTAGTAAGAACTTTGAAAGTAATAGAAAATATTGCCACTTTTAAAAGTGTTAAATATTATGTATTTACTTAGGTGATTTGAAATTATAGTTTCCCTGAATACTCAAATATTTAGCACAAATAGCTCCATGGAGATGACAAAATGTGACTCAGACACAATTTGGTTCTTTTATTCTCCAGTGTGTATGATCTGTTTCCATGGAAATTTCATGTTGACCAGGAATTGTAAAAACAATATATGCAAACGTATCTTAGAAGCAAACCTTTTGGAGAATAATGATGATTTAATTTGAGTCACTCTATTAAAATTGTTCAAATAATCAAAAAGAAAGCTGTCTTCTTTAGCAGAGACTATTCTGCAGTTTCCCTTAATATATTAACTAATATAGTTGGAGAATATAGGGACCTTAACTTCCCTTTCTATGATGGTAAAATTAAACCTTTATAATTTAGATAAATTTATTCATTCAAAAAAGATTAAAGACTTAATCTGAGCAAGGTATTAACAAGGCCTTTCTTGATGAGAGAAAACATCTGAGCAAAGGCATAGAGGTGGAAAAGCCAAGGGCATGTTTAAGGAATAGTGAGAAGTCAAATTGGCTGATGTGTAAAGGAAACTGGGAGATTAAACAAAAAGGCAGGCTGTGGCTAGGTATTGCAGGGCCTTGAATACCATACTAACTTGAATATTATGTTTAGTCAGTAGCGGTAGTGTTCAGTTAGAGGCTAATAATCTGGACTGTCAACAGCTGAATGTTGAGTGATAAGAAGGTTAGGGTAGGAAATAGAGTACTATTTTGAAACAAGTAACCCTGAAAGGAGGAAGAGAGCAGAGAAGTAGATTGAAGGTCTAGCTTCCTACTTTGGTCCTACTTCCGAGACTAGTTCACAAAAGGCATTGGAACTTCCTTCTTGTTTGTTTGCTGGATGATTTACTATGGAAGTAAAGTGAAAGCAGCTGCCACTGGTTGTGAGGACACTCAACTTTATAGTGGATTCTCCAGCCCCACTCAAGCCTTCTGATGACTACAGTGCTGGTTGACCTGCAGGCACATGAGAGACCCAGGTCTAGACCCACCACCTGGCTAAGCTGATTTTATATTCCTGACCTACAGAAACTGTGCAATAGTGTTTGTTGCTAGATCTACTAATGATTTTGCAGTATTTTTACAGTACTTTGTTATGCATTTATAGATAACTAGTGTATGAAATTTGGAATAGGAGAGTCTTAAACATGTTTGTGTGTTGAGAAGGACCCAAAGGAGACAGAGAGTGAAAATCCAATCAGGACAGGAAATCACAGTGAAGTCAAATTCTAGAGGAAGTTTGTAGAGAATAGGATCATTGGGAAAGGGTGGAGAAGTTACTTTTGAAATAGAAGAGTGAAGATTAGAAAA
>NW_003852419.1:18900389-18904064 GCF_000181295.1 Otolemur garnettii
AAAGAAAGAAAAAGAAAAATTTTCAGATCAATATCAGGGAAATTCAAATCAAAACCACAATGGGATACCCCCTTACCCCTATCAGAGTGGCCATTATGAAAAAGTCAAAAAGCGCACACAAAAAAAATGTTGACACAGATGTGAGTGAAAAGGGAAGACTTATCCATTGTTGGTGGGAATGTAAATAAGTATAACCTCTGTGAAAAAGAGTATGACCAGGTGCAGTGGCTCATGCCTGTAATCCTAGCACTCTGGGAGGCCTAAGCTAGAGGATCAATTCAACTCCTGAGCAAGACCAGCCTGAGCAAGAATGAGACCCTGTACCTACTAAAAAAAAGAAAAGAATGATGGGCATGGTGGTGTGCACCTGTCAGGAGGCTGAGGCAGGAAGATCACTTGAGCCCAGGAGCATGAGGTTACACTGAGCTATGATGACGCTGTTGCACTCTATCTAGGGCAACAGAACAAGACCTTGTCTCACACAAACAAATGAAAAAACAGTATGGCAATTCCTCAAGGAACTAAAAATAGATCAACTGTTGCAATCCAGGAATCCCACTACTGGGTATCTACCTAGAGGAAAAGAAGTCATTTTGTCAGAAAGACGCCTGCTGTGGCTAGACACCTGTAGGTCAGTGGTTAGGGCACCAGCCACATGCTCCAGAGCTGGTGGGTTTGAACCTGGCCCAGGCCTGCAAAACAAAACAAAACAAAAAAATAGCTGGGTATTGTGGTGGGTACCTGTAGTCCCAGCTACTAGGGAGGCTGAGGCAAGAGAATTATTTAAGCCCAGGAGTTTGAGGTTGCTGTGAGCTATGATGCCACAGCACTCTACTAAGGGTGACAAAATGAGACTCTCTCAATAAAAAAGAAAAAAAAAGATGCCTGCTGCACTCGACTATTTATTGCAGCACAGTTTATAGTTGAGAAGATATGGAATCAAGCTAAGAGCTCATCAATTGATAAGTGGATAAAGAAAATGTAATGTCCAATACCATGGAGTACCATTCAGCCATAAAAAAGAATGTAATAATGTCTTTTGCAGCAACTTTGATGGAAGCCGGTGCCACACGTTCTCACTTACAAGTGGGAGCCAAATGAGGGGTATATGCTGTCATAAAGTAGTATAATGCACATTGAAAACTAAGAAGAGGCTCGGCACCTGTGGCTCAAATGGCTTAGGCGCCAGCCACATACACCTGAGCTGGCGGGTTCGAATCCAGCCTGGGCCCGCCAAACAACAATGATGGCCGCAACCAAAAAGTAGCCAGGCGTTGTGGCAGGCACCTGTAATCCCAGCTACTTGGGAGGTAGAGGGCAGGAGACTTGCTTCAGCCCAGGAGTTGGAGGTTGCTGTAAGCTGTGATGCCACAGCACTCTACCCAGGGCGACAGCTTGAGGCTCTGTCTCAGAAAAAAGAAAACTAAGAAAACTAAGAAGAGGAGAGGGAAGGTGGAGAGAAAAGAATAAAAATCTACCCATTGGGTACAATGTACACTATTCTGGGGATGTGTATGCTAAAAGCCTTGACTTCAGCATCATATAATTTTGACTGTAACAAAAAAAAACTTATACCCCAATATATTGAAATAAGAAATTTTCAGATTGGAAAAATAAAGAAATCAAGCCAGAGATGTTCTTGATTCCTTCAACAAAGAAGATCAAATCATCTGCTGAGATGCAGGAGCCTCTGAGATCAGAAGAACCAAGAGAGCAGGAAAAATTAGAGCTATTGTGAGATATCACATATAGAATCACATAAAGCAAAGAAGATAATTCTTTCCAGCTATGCTTAGCACCCTGGGAGAGTAAGGTGAGAATGGAGATGGTGGAGCTTACTCAGGATTGGGAATGGATAAGGCAGATATGAAAGATCAAGTGAGCAGAGGATTCTGAGATGCTGGTGTAATTAAAGCAGCTGGGCATGAAGTCTAGTTATAAGGACACATGAAACTATAAGGGGGTAATGAACTGAGAATATGAAAGAGTAGAACTTAGATAGTTGCTATAATCCATGTAATACATCTCACATTTTATTCATAAGCTGTCTTATGTTAATCATGTAACTTTTTTGGTGTATATGCCTACTTGCCCAGTTAGATCATAAATTCAGGGTACTAACTATGGTTTATACATTTTGTACCACCTTAACAGCTATCACATTGCTTCGTGAGGACTCATGTTATTTGTTGAGTCAGTGAATGAAACCATTCCAGCATCCTGTGTGTGTTCTCCTACTGGGTTTTCTCTTCCTTCACAATAAGATCTACTCCTCTAATTTAGTCAGACATGTTCAACACTTGTCTCTAAAACCCAGGGTTTCTGGATGCTTTTAAGAAGCATTATACAATTTTTAAAAGTGGGACAATACCTGACTGGCTAAAAATAATAAGCCTAATTACACCTATGTGAAGCAACCTTGAAATAAACCTTGGGTGATTTCAATCTGACAAAAAACAGAATAAAAGTGAAAAGGTTTAGCAAAAAAAAGGAATTTTGGAAAATCAGGGCATGTAGAGGGCTCTATTTGGAGGAATATTGCAGAAGCTTCGATCTGGATTGAGGGCTTCTAAGAGAAGAATCTAGTTTTTGAAAATTACTGGTATAGGGTCAGCGCCTGTAGCTCAGCAGCTAAGGCACCGGCCACATACAGCATGGCTGGTGGCTTCGAACCTGGCCTGGGCCTGCTAAACAACAATGACAACTACTACCAAAAAATAGCCAGGTGTTGTGGCGGGCGCCTATAGTCTCAGCTACTTGGGAGGCTGAGGCAAGAGAATAGCTTCAACCCAAGAGTTTGAGGTTGCTGTGAGCTGTGACATCACTCACTCCACTGAGGGTGACAGAGTGAGACTCTGTCTCAAAAAAAAAAACACCAAAAACAAAATGACTGGTATAAATGACTCCCCAGCCTAAGCGCATATTTATGTATTCTTTACCTGGTGCACTCTTCTTTCACTGCTTTTCTGTAAAAAATAGACCTATTAAGGTCTGACAAAGCTATTAAGAAAAAATTAAAAATAGACTTTTATACCTAGAGTCACTGGCTCGGTGCCTGTAGCACAGTGGTTACAGTGCCCGCCACATACACCAAAGGAGGCAGGTTCGAACCTGGCCTGGGCCTACTAACCAACAATGACAATTGCAACAAAAAGTAGCCAGGTGTTGTGGTGGGCACTTGTAGTCCCAGGTACTGGGGAGGCTGAGGCAAGAGAATCACTTGAACCCAAGAATTTGAGGTTGCTGTGAGCTGTGACGTTACAGTACTCTACCAAGGGTGACATAGTAAGTCTTAAAAAAAAAAAAAACAAAAAACCCTAGAGTCTCTGGCTGCAGTGATATATAGGTATCTAGGTAGACCTTCAGATATTTACCACCTGCTCTTCTGTGTATTGTACATTCACACTCCAACTCACCTTTAATTCAGCTCAGGTTTTTATATATCAGCTAATGAATTGATATTTTAAACTATGGTATGGTGATAGAGCCAAGAGTTTCAGTTCAGTTTGGCAGGCACTACCTTTGTTGATGAGCTTATTTGTACAATTACTTGTATATTCTATTGCATTTTCCCACTATTTTATTAAAATGAATGAAAACAAAAATGAAAGTTCTTTTACCAGCAATAGCAAGTTTAGGTCTCATACACTTACTATAATTAAGATAAAGATGGAA
>NW_003852419.1:18904706-18906580 GCF_000181295.1 Otolemur garnettii
TAATTAGGGATTTTATAATAATGTTTAGATCTTAAATCTTAGTTTTGCTGTTAGGCAGTCAAATATATTTAATACTTAGGTATTAATTAGATATTAACTATTATGTTAGATTGAAAAAAACTGCCTTGGTTGTGCACGGTGGAATGTGCCAATAGTTCCAGCTTCTAGGGAGGCTGAGGTGGGAGGATCCCTTGGACCAAGGAGTTGAGCTTAGGCAACATAATGAGATCACTGTCTCTAAAAAAGGGGGGGAAAGTAAAGAAAAAGAAAGGAATTACCTATATTGAAATGTGCTTCAGGAAGCCACATGGAGGTGCCACAGGGATGAAAGGAAGGGCCAAGCCGGCAGAGCTGAGGCCCCCTACCCCTGTAATGGCTTCCACTAAAACAAAACTCCTTTTCTGCTTTACTTTCTGGTTTTTGAAAAGGATTGCTTTCAAGGAAAGTTAGAGACATGGTCTCACTCTTGCTCAGGTTGGAACTCCTCAGCTGGAGCAATCCACCCGCCTTGGCCTCTCAGAGTGCTAGGATTACAGGCATGAGCCACTGCCCCTGGCCAAGTCAAATAATAAGTTAATAAATAAAAGTGAATATATGCAAATAGATAGACATTACCTTTTAAAATTATTACTAACGCTCAACACCCATAGCACAATGGTCGTGGTGCCAGCCACATACACTGAGGGTGGTGGGTTTGAACCCGGCTCGGGCCAGCTAACCAACTGCAACAACAAAAAAATAGCCGGGCGTTGTGGTGGGCACCTGTAGTCCCAGCTACTTTGGAGGCTAAGGCAAGAGAATCACTTAAGCCCAAGAGTTGGAGGTTGCTATTAGCTGTGATACCACAGCACCCTACCAAGGGCGATATAATGAGATTCTGTCTCAAAACTAACTAACTAAATAAAATAATTACTAAAAGTTATAGGTTTAATTGTTTTATATATTTAAAATGACATGATTTTTTTTAAAATAAAGGATTATGGCTTGGCATCTATAGCTCAAGCGGCTAAGGTGCCAGCCACATAAATCAGAGCTGGTGGGTTTGAATCCAGCCTGGGCCTGCCAAACAACAATGACAACTACAACCAAAAAAAAAATAGCTGGGTGTTGTGGCAGGCGCCTGTAGTCCCAGCTACTTGAGAGGCTGAGGCAAGAGAATCCCTTAAGCCAAAGAGCTGGAGGTTGTTCATTCTACCCAGGGCAACAGCTTGAGGCTCTGTCTCAAAATAAATAAATAAAATAAAATAAAATAAAAGATTATCTTTTTTAAAGTACAAGATTATCTTTAGAAACAACATAGGGGTTTCCATAATTGCTGTCTGAAAGTCTGATTTCTTATTCTGAAAAGGTGATTAATTGAACTGATAGTGTAATGGGTTATAGGAAGTAAAAATAATACCACATAAAGGCTTTGTGTAATTTTACAAGTGAAAATTATTAGTGGGAATTCATTAAATTTAGTCACAGTCATGTGACTAAAAAATAAATTGAGGCTTAGAGCTGGTAGCTTAGTTGCTATGGCGCCACATACACTGGGGCTGGTGGGTTCAAACCCTTCCCGGGCCTGCTAAACAACAATGACAACTACAACCAAAAAAAATAGCTGGGCGTTGTGGCGGGCACCTATAGTCCCAATTACTTGGGAGGCTGAGGCAAGAGAATTGCTTAAGCCAGGAGTTGGAGGTTTCCGTGAGCTGTAATGCATAGTGACTCCCACATACCAAGGGCAACATAGACTCTGTCCCTAAAAAATAAATAAATAAAATTAAAATAAAAAAACAAATAAATTGAGCCCTGAAGTTTACTCACAAACACAATTAATCATTTTCAAGAGAATAAATATATAGGTATTTGTAGGTACATGCAAAATTCCT
>NW_003852419.1:18907165-18911135 GCF_000181295.1 Otolemur garnettii
CCTCAGCCTCCCAAGTAGCTGGGACCACAGGCGCCTGCCACAACGCCCGGCTATTTTTTGGTTGCAGCCGTCATTGTTGTTTGGCAGGTCCTGGCTGGATTCGAACCCGCCACCTTAGGTGTAGGTGGCTGGCGCCTTAGCTGGTTGAGCTACAGGTGCCAAGCCGAGGACTTTTCTTTATTGCCTCTATCAAATCCATAGAAACTGATGTTTCTATAGATGTAGATGTGGGATAGAAGCTATCTGGGTAGCTCTTTTCCTTGGTGCCTCAGAGGCAATCAGCTGCTTCAAGATGAAGCTGAATATTTCCTTCCCAGCCAATGCTGCCAGAAACTCATTGAAGTGGACAATGCACACAAACTTTATACTTTTTTGTGAGAAGCATGTGGCCACAGAAGTTGCTGCTGAAGCTCTAGGTGAAGGATGGAAGGGTTATGTGGTCCAAATCAGTGGTGGGGTCAACAAACAAGTTTTCCCCATAAAGCAGGGTGTCTTGACCCATGCCCAGGTCCACCTGCTGCTGAGTAATAGGAAGTCCTATTATAGATGACGGAAAACAGGGGAAACGAAGCTCAAGTCTGTTTGGGCTTCCATTGTGGATGCCAGTCTTTATTGTGAAAAAAAAAAAAAAAAAAGGAGAGAAAGATATCCCTGGACTGACTGACACTATGATACCTTAGCATCTTAGGCCCAAAAGAGCTAGCAGAATCTGCAAACTTCTCAATCTGTCTAAAGAAGATGACGTTCGCCAGTACGATGTGAGAAAGCCCTTAAACAAAGGAAGTAAGAAATCTAGGACCAAAGCACCCAAGATTCAGCATCTTGTAACTCCATGTGTCCTGCAACATAAATACCGGCATATTGCTTTGAGGAAACAGTATACTAAGAAAAGTTAGGAAGAGGCTGCCGAATATGCTAAACTTTTGGCCAAGAGAATGAAGGAGGCCAAAGAAAAGTGCCAGGAACAGATTGCCAAGAGATCCAGCCTGTCCTCTCTGAGAACTTCGACTTCTAAGTCTGAATCCAGTCAAAAATAAGGTTTTTCAAGTAACAAATAAATGAGATACTATCTCATATCTCAAAAAGGGAAGGAAGGAAGGGGGAAATTTTACAAATCAGCTAAACTAATAGTGCCAAAATTAAGAACAGAGAAGTAAAAATTACAGATTTCTGAAGTCTCAAACCAAATCTAAATGATGCTTTTAAAGTGTTTTAAAGACGTTCCACTGGAAAACAGATCATGGTTGTATTTGCCTTCCAATAAAAAGATTCCTGTCTTATTTTATGTATTGCTGATTCCCAGAGACATTACAGTGGTAACCCCATGGACGGTATAAGGAATACTCATCATCTGGAAAGGAACTCAGAGCATACATGCTGTGCCACAGGGCTCAGGCAAATTCACATCATAGATAAAGGAGCAAACTTTACTGGGAAACCTACAAGCCAAGGGTCTATAAGAGAAAGCGCAGAAAAGGTGCTGGACCAGGGTGCTCTGCTGGACGTGCCATAGGTTAGCATTGCAGTGAAAGACCATCTGCTTCCCTTTTCTTCAAGCTGAAAGTTTGAACAACCTTGTTAGTGGGGTCTACACAGACTATTTGGTATCAGGCTGCTTAAATTTAGATGCTGTCAGGAGTTTTCTGAAAAAGCCAGCTGCCTGGTATCGGGACTCCTTGGGTGTCCAAGGCAAATTACAGCCGCTCCTGCTGGGATGGGGAGAATCCTGGGAAGCTGAATTTGGGACAAATAGGAAGGCCCTTGATTATAGCTGGTCCATTGTCTTAGAAGCCCAGTCATCTCCTGGAGTCATTTGCAGATTATCCTCCATTTCACCACTGGCACTGATTAGTGGCATCATCTTTTAATATAAAATATTTAAAAAGCCATAAAATTTAGGATTCTAGTTTTCTTAAAATTGTATTAAAACTTTAAGATGACAAAATTTAAATATTTTAAAAGTTGGCATTTATTAAGAATTTTAAATATTCTTGCCCTTCTGGTGTTGGCTATGAATAGTTCTCTTTGTAGTTTTGACACTTATTGCCATCTGCTGGAGAAGAAAAAAAGTGCAGCTGAACACTTGCTGCTGTGTCAAGCTGGTTCTGCCTTTTCCTCCCACCCTCTCTAAGGCTTAGAAAAGCACAAGAATGTGTGTGGTGTGGTCTCTGGAGAAGTAGCTTCTCTGACCTTTCCATTCCTGTAGTGTGTAGGCCTGGGGGAAGGAGGGATAGGGGCACAGCCCAGTCTGCTGGAACAACAGCAGGCAAAGTCACGTGCTGGGAAGACATGTCCAGGTGGGAACAGTGGCAACTTCCGTACCTGCTGCTATTGGGTAAGAGTAGCTTGGACGTGTTTCTATACTGTGTGGACAGATTAAGTTGGCTGATTTAAGCTAACGTCATATGACCTTTGGAATAAAAGTTAGAGAAGGCTATTTTCAAACCTGTTCTTGTAGGTATAAAATTGGACTTGTTCACTACAAACCAATAAAATTTTTTGTGGCACCAAAAAAGTATTTAACTGTATTGTTTGTTTAAAGAATATTGCTGGGAGAAATTATTTTTCATGTATGTCAACTTCTTTTCTTCCTGTCTGTGCTTTAGTTCAGGTAACAACAGTCTCACCCCATCCTGGTAAGTCTCTGCCTCTACTTTGCCAATCTCTGATCCATTCTCATCCTGCAACTAGGATGATTATAAAGTACAGATCTGGGGGGCGGCGCCTATGGCTCAATGAGTAGGATACCGGCCCCGTATACCAAGGGTGGCAGGTTCAAACTCAGCCCCAGCCAAACTGCAACAAAAAAATAGCCGAGCGTTGTGGCAGGCGCTTGTAGTCCCTCAGGAGGCTGAGACAAGAGAATCGCCTAAGCCCAGGAGTTGGAGGTTGCTGTGAGCTGGGTGACACCATGGCACTCTGCCAAGGGTGATAAAGTTTGAGACTCTGTCTCAAAAACTAAATATATAAATAAATAAATAAAAAATAAAGTACAGATCTGAGTATGACACTGCCTGCCCTGCTTGAAAATCCTTCAGTGGTTTATGGGGCCACTTAGGGGCTGGCTTAGCCTCTTCTTTTAACCCTTCCCTGTCACTCTTGGTTTTTGTCATGTTAAATGGCCACCATTTGTCAAGCACTGTCACTTCTGGGCTGTCACATGCTCTCATGCATGCATGCATGTGAGGCACACACATACTGCAGTCTCTGCTGGAGGACCTGGCTTTCTCTCATCTGTCAGGCCTCAGCTTCCTTCAGAAGAGGTCCCTGGTCTCCCAGGGACCCAGGTTGGTGGAGGGTTCCATTCTCACAATCACACAGCCTGGAGAACTTATGTCCTCTCTTCATCCTTTTATTCTGCAGGCTCCCTGAGGGCAGTACTGGGTCTTGTGCTTAGTGTGGCTGGTACATAGAGGTGTTCAAAGAATAAGTGTGGCATGAATAAATCAAACAACGTAGCATATATGGGATGGTGCCTGTGGCTCAAAGGAGTAGGGCACCAGCTCTATATGCTGGAGGTGGTGGGTTCAAACCCAGCCCCAGCCAAAAAAAAAAAAAAAACTGCAAACCCCCCCCCCAAAACACAGCATATATGAAGAACATTTTTTTAAATTTTTAATTAATTAATTAGGAGGAGTCTTACTCCATTGCCCCAGGCTGGAGTGCCATGGCCTCATCCTAGCTTACAGCAACCTCAAACTCCTGGGTTCAAGCAATCCTACTGCTTCAGCCTCCTGAACAGCTGGACCTACAGGCACCCATCACCACATCCACCTAATTTTTCTATTTTTAGCCTCTTACTCAGGCTGTTCCAAATCTGAGCTCAAGCAATTGTTCCAGTTTAGCCTCCCAGAGTGCTAGGTGTGAGCCACCACATGCAGCCTAAGAACTTTTAATTTCCAAGAAAAAGTATGTATGCCATCAGTTTAATAGACCAAATCAGAATCAAAGTCTTTCTTTTTTTTTTTTT
>NW_003852419.1:18912724-18915891 GCF_000181295.1 Otolemur garnettii
ACTCTACCCAGAGCGATAGCTTGAGGCTCTGTCTCCAAAACAAAAACCAAAAAAACAAAAGAATAAAGTTGTGGAATACTTTTTTCTCTTGAAGAAGGCTAAAAGCAAGGCACGTTCAAATTCTGGGGCTTCAACCCATATTTCAGAAGGGCTTAATAATGCCCAAACCTTATTGTTAATGAGGCCCATTTGTTCCTTCATTCCAGGGGTTCTCAAATACACCAAAAGCTGTTGAGGCAAAGCTAGACACTGCTGTATTCATGGGTACTTGGCAAGGTCACAGCCTGATTTGGGGATGTACTGATAGTGACTCTTAAGTAGTGAAGGCTAACAATTATATATTCTGTCTGCAAATCATGATGTGATCTAATGGCACAAGAAGAGTTCTCAAGTATTGCTTTGCCACCTCCACTGCTAATTAACTTGGTAGGAGTTTCTTGATGGAAGACAAACATTTTTATGAATGAGTCACAAGTACTATTATACTGAGTCTATGGGAAATATAATTCTTATTGTTATATAAGAAAATAAAGAGTCATCACCTGCAATAGACTGGATGTTTGTGCCCCCATCTACCCACCCCAATTCATATGTGGAAATGTTGAAATCCTAACCCTCAATGTGATGGAATTAGAGGGTGAGACCTTTCAGATGAAATGAGGTCATGAGGGTGAAGTTCTCATGAATGAGATTAATGTCCTTACAAAGGGGACACCCAGGAAGCTCTCCTGACCTCTTTTCCCTATGTGAGAACACAGCAAGAAGATGGCTATGTATGAAGCAGGAAGTGGGCCCTTAGAGACTGAGTTTGTCTTTGTCACTGGACTCTGCAGTGTTGGGTGATGTTCTTTCTCTCGGGGAGAGAAGGACAGCTTGGCCACAGGTGCAAGCTCGCTCCTAGAATTGTATGAAAGCAAGAAATAACTCTTAGGTGGCATGTAGCAAAATGTCTTTATTTTCCACTCCCTTTTATTGGGAGCTAGTCACGTACACCACATTGATCAATAATCTTAACATCCTCAATTCTTATCTTAAACTATAGAAAAGAAATAAAGTCCGGGAAAGTGAGATAACCATCATAAGATTAGCCTAAAGAAAGAAAGTCAGACAACCATCTTAAGCTAGCCTCAGGCTATTCCTCTCAGAAGACCTAAAAGAACTATACATTATCTGACTTCTATTGTTAAAGTTAAAGTTTAGGATAAACAGAGGAGTAAAACCTTTTTCTTCTATGTACTCAATTAAATTTCTGAGAAACAGGCTCCATGACTGTTTTCTTATGGTTTGGAGACCTCACAGTTAAGATGGAGTGTTTTACTCACATCGTTACAATGGAGTTTTTCTTTTCACCCACATCAAACTTTGAGTCATGTCCTCTGCACAGATGGGCCGTTTCAACCCTTATCTGGCAGGCTGACTTGACTAAGCAGTCAGGGTTCACTGTAGGAGGTTGTTAAGCCTTGCTCCCAGGCCCCCACTGTGTTTTCCCAGGTCACTTAGGCCTCCACAAAAGCTCATAATACTCGCAAGTCTTTTCGCTCATTTTCTGGAATTAAAAGAGCACATTTCATTCATTTTCTGGAATTAAAAGAGCACATTTCATTTAATTTTTGTGGGAGTTTACCTCACACTGCAGCATCCAGAACTGTGAGAAATAACATTTGTTGTATTTTCTTGGGTGTCCAGTGGAAATTGCAGCCCCTCCTGCTGCAAAATACCCAGTCTAAGGTATTTTGGTTATATTGAGGCAAGAAAGTAAAAGCAGAACTAAAAGAATCTACCCAAGCCACTCTGTGTAGGCCTCAGCCAAGCCACAGGCGTTTCTAGTGTCTGAGTGTTTCACCCCTGACATATGCGGGGCCTAGATTGTAACCTAGTAACTTCCTTGGGTTTCTGTTGCCTTTGAGGGCAGGTGGTCCAACCGGTCTCAAGGACACGGACCTTGAGGATGATGTCATGTCTCTCTGTCTTATGACCCTCACGTGCACTCCCGCCCTGAAAGGTGGATAAAAGAGAGGCAAGAGATTGAGTCAGGGGGTGGGGGGACCCGGTGGGGCCCCTCGGTTTTGGGAAACACGCTGGTGTTCCGAGTAACCCTGAACAAACCCGCTTCCTCTAATCAACTGGTGCCTGGAGTGTTCTGTCTGCATCAGTTTCCTGCTACAATATCAGCCTGAGAGAACTAAGACAATACCATTCTTAGTTTTTGAGAAATAAATACGTTTTCCAAGGATGGGAAAGGACGAAACTAGAAGGCAAAAGATACTTCTTAGTATCCTTTTGGAGTGCAGTAGACTGAGTGATGGTCCCCAAATGTCCTAATCCCTGGAACCCATAACTCTTAGCTTATTTGGGAAAAGGCTCTTTGGTGGTGTGATTTTTTTTCAGATTTACTTTTAGATAGGGAGATTATTCTGGATTACTAAGGTAAACCCTAAATGTTATCACTTACACCCTTATAAAAGAGAGCAGAGGGAGATTTGACACAGATTTGATAAGAAAAGGTGATGTGAAGACAGGGACAGACTTGGAATGATGCCGCCACAAGCCAAGAAACGTTGGAAGTCATCAGAAGCTGGAAGAGGCAAGGAATGAATTCTCCCCTAAAGCCTCCAGAGGAAGTACAGCCCTGCGGACACCTTAAATTTTTGCCTCGTGATTCTGAGTTTGGACTTCTGGCCTCCAGAACAGTGAGAGAATAAATTGCTATTGTTTTAAACCACATAGTTTGTACTGATTTATAACTCAGTCACAGGAAACTAATACAACTAGGATTGTGTTAACACCCACTATAACAAGCTTATGGGGCAGAATGTTTTCATGGATTTTAGCCTATTATAACGCTGAGGAATAATTCAACAAATATTTTTCAAATACCAACTATGTGCCATTAGAATAGAAGTTTCACTGGGCAGAGATTTTTCTGTTCTGTTCACTACTAAACATTCAACACTTAGAATAGGGCCTGGCACATAGCAGATGCTCAGTAAGGAGTTTTGAATAATATGTGCTAGCCATTGTTATAGCCCCCCTCCCCGTGAGCAAAATACATGAAGTTTCTTTTTCTTTTCTTTTTTTTTTTTTTGAGACAGAGCCTCAAGCTATCCCCCTGGGTAGAATGCCATGGCATCACGGCTCACAGCAACCTCCAACTCCTGGGCTCAAGC
>NW_003852419.1:18916096-18917238 GCF_000181295.1 Otolemur garnettii
GCACTTATAGCACTTACATTCTAGTGAAGGTGAGATGACAAATAAGCAAATAAATATCTTTCACAAAGTCTAATAATGATAAATGCTACTTAGGAAAAGCAGAGTAAGTGGCAGGGAGAGACTGGGAATGCAGAGTGGCACCATTTTAGATACGGGAGTTAGAATGTTGCAAGAAGACAAGGCCCAACGGAGAGAAAGAGCACCCAAACACCATAGTTATAAGAGGAAGGGCTTTATTCATTGGCTGGGAGCTTACGGCATAGAAGATTTCCAAATGGCCACGCTCCCCGACTGGCTTGGTCTTTCCCTCTTTATTGACAGTCAAAAAGTTCCACCCCACAGGTACCCTTCCCATTGGCCAGTTTCAATCAAGTGGGAGATGCTACTCCAGCCCCTGTAGAACTACAGGATTTCATAGAACTTGGAAATTTCCAGGTTCTAGGAGGTTAAGCCTATAAATTCCCAAGAGCTGAGTCACCATGGAGAGGGCCCTGCAGGTGCATCCTCGTGGTCTCCCTGAGAAGACCTGTTCTCCTGTATCCTCTCTCAAGAAAACAGCATCTTTGTGGGGGTGAAATTTAAATGGAGACTGAAAGGAGGCAAGAGACCATTGATGAACAACTGGGAAAAACTGTTCTCAGAAAAGGAAAAGGCATGTGCAAAGACCATGAGGTGGAAAACTAGTGTATTGGAGGTACAAGAGGAACAGCAAAAAGGCCAGTGTGGCATTGGAATGGGATATGTGGTGGAACTATGGGAGATTAGACCAGAGAGATGGGCAGAGCAGGGCTAGGCCATAGGGACCTTTCTGGTTAGGACTTGGCCAAAATAGAAGGGGACTAGCCTGAGCAAGAATGAGATCCCATCTTTAAAAATAAAAAAACTAGCCAGGTGACTACTAGCCAGGTGCCTGTAGTCCCAGCTACTTGGGAGGCTGAGGCAGGAGGATCTCTTGAGCTCAAGAGTTTGAGGTTCCTGTGAGCTATGATGATTCCACAGTACTCTTCCCAGGGTGAAAGAGTGAGACTCTTTCAATGGCCGGGCGTTGTGGCGGGCGCCTGTAGTCCCAGCTACTTGGGAGGCTGAGGCAGGAGACTTGCTTGAGCCCAGGAGTTGGAGGTTGCCGTGAGCATGATGCCATG
>NW_003852419.1:18919863-18922685 GCF_000181295.1 Otolemur garnettii
AAACTAGCCAGGTAATGGCACGCACCTGTAATCCCAGCAGGTACTTAGAAGGCTGAGGCAAGAAGATTGCTTGAGCCCAGGAGTTAGTTTAAGGTTGTAGTGAGCCATGATCATTCCAGAGCCTGGGCAACAGAGCAAGACCCCATCTTTTAAGCAAACAAATAACCTAGGATCCACTCCCACCTTTCTCCTTCTCAGTAATGCTGGAATCTTGCTCAAGTATTTACCCTGTCCCCTACCTTAAGGGATGCTGACTCCATCCCCATCACCATAGATTATCTTCCCCTTTCCCAGTAATTTGGACAGGAATGGGCATTAGTCAGTGTAAGTTAGGATTCTAACTAATAACACTAATGTTAAAAAAGTTACTTAGCCATTCCACATACCAGTGTTCTAATCTATAAAATGAAGATACTGTCTGCTCTTTCTATCCAACAGTCATTACAAAGTGCTTTTATATTTTGCAGAATGGTATATATCAGAAGATGGTTTTATAACAAAGGAACTAAAGTAAATTGATTAGCTTGGGGAATTTCCTATAAACTATTAGATTATTCTTGTATTTGCAAGTTGTGGAAATAGTTTCGGTTTCTTTTTGAGACAGAGTCTCACTTTGTTGTCCTTGGTAGAGTACCTTGGTGTCATCATAGTTCACAGCAACCTCAAACTGTTGGGCTCAAGTGAGATCCTCTTGCCTTAGCCTCCCAAGTAGCTGGTACTATAAGTGCCTGCCACAACACCTGGTTGTTTTAGAGATGGAGTCTCACTGTTGCTCAGTTTGGTCTTGAATTCATCTCAGGCAATCCACCCACTTGGGCCTCTCAGAGTGCTATGAATGAATACAGGTGCTGGCCACCATGCCTGACCTGAAATAATTTTCTTTTGGAAAACTATTTCAAATGTATGCACGTGAGTGTCGTGTACTTTAAACTAGTCATATTGTGAATTTATGTATACATTCCTTCAGTCATCCCATTATACCCCAGGACTATAGTAGGTGTGGGGTAGGGGTACAGTAATTGGCGAGATGGTCACAGGCCCTGCCCTTATGAAGCTGCAGCTGCCAGTGATCTGCCAAAGTGCTCAAAACATTTGGGGGTTCCACTGACATCTGAGAGGCAGTTTCTGAGCAGCGCAATAACCAGTTTCATTCTATTACTGCTAGGCTTTTGTGCTAAACCAATACTACTAGTTTGATTACATACCTTATTCACTAGACTTGTTTTTTTGAAAATTAACCTATTCTCAAAGAAGAAGCATTTGGCACTATTGAGAAGCACAAAAGAACACAGCCAGGCTCAGAAATCAATTACTATCCAGAAGAATGGTTAGACTCATTCCTTTGAAGGCGCTATTGTTACTTAAACAAATGCTTATTGAATATCTGTTTAAAAACCTACATTATTTTTCCATCCCAGGTGAAGAGTCTAGCGTTCATTGCATTATAACAAGCAGCCGTCAGATGTGGCAGTGATTGCAGTTGCCCCCCTATTATTCTGTCACTGTCACTGTCATTGTGAGATGTGAGATGTTCATCTTAAACATCTAGGGAAGGGGAAAATTAACCACGCTTTAAAATCAAATAAAAGATTAATAGTCTTGAAATTTTAATACTAATTCTCAGTTTTTCGTTTCTACACAGATTAACCTTTCTTAGAAGTAAATCCAGGGAAAGAAGATTTTATGAGTAATTGATATTAAAATGTTGAACTTGTGCATATGCTCTCATTTTGTCACATGAAAGCAATTTTGCTTTCTACATCTTTTTATTTGAAAGAATTGAATCTCACATTTGTCAGATAAAATTGCTGCCTAAATTATCTGAGATGATTTTCACATTCTTTTGTGGAAATAAAAATTTTTAAGGTCATAGAATTAATTTAGAAGTGAAAATCCTGTGTTCTTTCTTCCAGGAGAACTTGCTAATTGAACTGGAAGCATTAAAGTACTCCTGAAAGCACTCAAGCTAATGAGGTAACAAAAGCCCAGAGGACAAAAATTATACAAAACAAGTTAGTTCTTGAAATGGAACTCTTGAAATCCCAACTTGAGAAAATAAATAGGCAGGGGGAAAAAAAAAACTTAAAAAAATTACAAAATAAAAGATACTTATGAAAGGAAGTTCTTTTTGTTTAATTATAGATTTAGTTTGTTCAAGTACGTGCATGGCACAGATTGTAACTACGGTCTTGAATTTGTAAAATATGCCTGATTGTTGTGCATCTCTTCTCTCACTACGTGAAAACATTAAAAAAAAAAAAAAAATGAGATCTCCTCTTGCCTGTGTCTTACATGTGCAAGATTACAAACTCTGATGCCCACCAGGCCAATACCTGGTGGAACTCTGCAAAGTGTAGGGACCCAGAAGGGTCAGCTGCCTCTGCATTCCAGTACAAGCTCAGTGCAGCTAGACAAGTAGGTATTCAGAAGGACGCCGTCTTGGTTTGGACTCCCCTCCCCCAAGAACTGATTGGAGTACAGATATTTATTTGGGAGGTGACTGCAGGGAGCATGGTGAAGGAATGGGGCAATGACATGGCCACCTGCCATCTGCCAACCACTGAGGAGAGGAGAGAGGAGATTGTCTTGTCTTTCCAAGAGAAATATCTTGAGGCTTCAATTATATTCATAGAAAACATTCTTAGTAATTGTTCATAGACAATAGGAAATTTCCTAATTATGAGTGGAATCCAGGTTTTCAGGTTGACTCTTTTTTTTCTTTTAGGCATAGAATGCACTCTTTGGAAAATTATAGTATTAATATGTTCTGGAATGCAAGTCTTGGAGAGGAAAAGTTATAGTTACTCTAGGAGGAAGGGAGA
>NW_003852419.1:18923641-18924468 GCF_000181295.1 Otolemur garnettii
GCAACAGAATTGCTTAAGCCTAAGAATTGGAGGTTGCTGTGAGCTGTTGTAGCAGGAAACCAACGCAGACAGAAGACTTCAGGCACCAGTTGATTAGAGGAAGCGGGTTTATTTGGCCAGGGGTACTCGGAACACCAGCGTGTTTCCCCAAACCGAGCCCCCCAGCTCAATCCCTTGCCTCCCTTTTATCCACTTTTCAGGGTGGGAGTGCACGTGAGGGTCATAAGACAGAGAGTGAGGGTCATAAAATAAAGAGTAAGACATGACATCATCCTCAAGGTCCCGGGCTCAAGGGGAAGGTCAGATTCGCCCGCATCCTTGACACGGGTCAGGCCACCTGCCCTCAAAGGCAATGGAAGCCCAAAGGAGTTACTAGATTACAATCTAGGCCCCAATATGTCAGGGGAGAAACACGCAGACAATAGAAATGCCTGCGGCTTGGCTGAGGCCTACACAGGGTGGCTAGGACAGACTCTTTTAGAACTGCTTTTTACTTTTCTTGCCTCACTGTGACACTATGGCACTCTACCCAGGGCAACATAGTGATACTCTGTCTCAAAAAAAAAAAAAAAAATCGTGACAAGCTTCATAAGGCTGCAGAGAGTAATTAAAATCATTACTATGCTGGATCTTAAGGTTATTACTTTTCTTTGGCTTCCTTCTCAACTCCTTCCATGTTTATGAGCCCGCTCAAAGATAAATGTTTTACTTTGCATTTGAGTTATAAAATAATTTTTGTAAGTGAATTAATGAGAAAATAATGGAGATGAATATAAAATGCTGACACATATGAAAATATGACTCTAAGTCACTTCACACAGAGAGTA
>NW_003852419.1:18924772-18930952 GCF_000181295.1 Otolemur garnettii
TTTTTTTTTTTTTACAGAGAAGCAGGGACTACAGCTCTCTCAGGCATGTAGCCCTTTCACTTTATTTCTTACAAGCTTATATACTCTAACAATACAGTGTTCTGCACCTATACATCATAATAGCAAACCAGCTGGTGATAAATGGCTTATACAATAAAAATGGAAAGTAGCTTTAAAAAGAATACAAAGTAATCATAAAACTTAATCAACTATTTATCTGGAAAAAACAGATGCACATCAGTTTTTAGTTAAAAACTAAAAATGCACATTAACTTATCTTGATTCTCCCCTCCCCAGGTCCCTTCCAGGAAATTCCAGAGACAATCAGACTCTGCCTTCAGGGTCTGCCTCTTGCATGATTAGCTTTCTAATCATTTAGGAGTATCTTCAAAAGAACATCCCTTCATGTGGACTCTGGAAAGGTTTCTTCAAGCATAAATCAATGGCACTCAAAGCTACATTGAGGTTACACTCCCTGAAAACTATCATAGCCAACTACACCTTTTTAACCCTGATAATTACACCACTTTAGCCATTTGTGTCATATCAACACTAGCTATTGGACTCAATCTAAAAATTAGTCCATTGTCCCCTGCCATCATTAAGGCCCTTAATACAACTTCTCAAGCCATAAATGCTCTGAGCATTGAATGAAAACAAGTACAAGAAGCTATCCAAAAAAAATCAAGCAGCCATTAATTATTCATTATTAAAACACAATCATAGGTGTAAAAAGTTAAAAAATATATACTGCTTCAATTTATCTACCAGTCCCCAACCCATTAAAAACAAGTTAAATATATAAAAGATATAGTCCAAATAAAACAATGAACAAGATTTTTCAGAATATTGAACACTTCCTAACACATTGTCATAATTACCTAAATCCAAACCTTAATAGTTATTCTCATGTATTATAAGATTCTTAATGTTACAAAATATAATGTATAGGGTAGCGCCTGTGGCTCAAAGAAGTAGGGCGCCGGCCCCATATGCCAGAGGTGGTGGGTTCAAACCCAGCCCCAGCCAAAAACTGCAAAAAAAAAAAATACAATGTATGCCATTCATATGTACCTGCTGTTTCACAAATTTCAGAAAACAAAATCAAACAGCACAGACCTCATGTCAATTTAACCATGACAATTATTTCCATTTCAAATCAATTTCATAGATACGAAAATAAAATAAATTAAAGTAGAGAATGTGGTAGACACAGACACACTCACAACCTTTCTTAGCTATTCGTGAACTGAGAATGCACTTGAAAACATAGGAGCAGTAAGTTAGTGAAACAGGTCAAACCAGAAATAGAGAATAAAGATAATAATCCTGAAAAAAAACCAAGGAAGTAATGAGGCACCATAGAACAGCAGCTTAATAGCAGATTTAATGATGTTTGGATGATTTTCTGTGATTGGTTTTTTAATTGTTACATGTAATTAACTTGCCTACATGTTGTTAAGCCGATAAGTAAAATATATTTTTAGTATACTTTTGAAATTATCCCCTATATAAATGATTAAAATTTGTTACATAGACAAAAGAACGTTAAAAAAATTACTCTCGGGGAGACTCCTGTGACTCAGTGAGTAGGGCACCGGCCTCGTATACTGAGGGTGGCAGGTTTAAACCCGGCCCAGCCAAATTGCAACAAAAAATAGCCAGCGTTGTGGCAGGTGCTTGGAGTCCCAGCTACCTGGGAGGCTGAGGCAAGAGAATCGCCTAAGCCAAAGAGCTGGAGGTTGCTGTGAGCTGTGATGCCACGGCAGTCTACCAAGGATGACTAAGTGAGCCTATTGTCCCATTTCCCAGTTTCCGGGATGTCCCGGTGTCATCCCTACAGATCTCTGAGTACCTGCAGCTCACAGGGTGACAGAGGCTGTTGCAGAGACATCTGGATTGTCCCAGAATTGCAAGAGTTGAAGAGGGGATGAGCTCATCCTAGATGAGTGCCAGGCAAGAGACAAATGCTCCATTGCTCTTCTTGAAACACTCTTTCCCTGTCTCCCAGGACAGTACTGTCACCCAGGACCTTACTGACTGCTCCTTCTCAGAGTCCTTTGCTAGCTCTTCTTCCTCTCCATGACCTCTCAACTGTGAAGTAACCCAGGGCTCAGTCTTCTGACCTCTTATCTCTACACATATTCCTTACATACTGATATCCAGATGACTTTAAATACGTATATTTCAATGACTCCCAATTTTAATATCTCTAGTCCAGATCTCTATTCTAGACTTATGTATCCAACTTTTTTTTTTTTTGAGACAGAGCCTCAAGCTATCCCCCCTGGGTAGAGTGCCATGGCATCACGCTCACAGCAACCTCCAACTCCTGGGCTCAAGTGAGTCTCCTGCCTCAGCCTCCCAAGTAGCTGGGACTACAGGCGCCCGCCACAACGCCTGGCCATTTTTTGGTTGCAGCCATCATTGTTGTTTGGTGGGCCCAGGCTGGGGATTCGACCCCGCCACCTTAGGTGTATGTGGCTGGTGCCTTAGCCGCCTGAGCCACAGGCACCGAGCCCTATGTATCCAACTTTTGATTAAAAATCTCCATTTGGATTTCTCCAGTAAGCATCTCAGTTAGCATGTCCATATGGAGTTTTGGTTCCCACCCACACTAGTTTAGTTTGGATTTCCCCAAAAGCAGACTCTGAAACAAGAACAGTAGCTAATTCGGGCCATGGGAGAGATGGGTAGATGGTTTGCAAAGACGATCTCAGCAAGTCTTCCTTTCCTAACGCCAGCTCCTCTTCAATGGGACTTTGACATCCTTCCATCAAGAGCTGGAATTTATCTCCTCACTCTTCGAATCTGGTTTGGGGCCTGTCACTTGCTTTGACCAAAAGCATGCAGTAGGAGTGGCACTGTGGGACATCTGATCCAGGCTTCATGAAGCTTTGCAGCTTCCACTTTTGCCTTTTCGGGGTGCTGCCTTGAGACTTCCCTGTGAGCAGTCCCAGTCTAGCCTCGTGGAGAAGAAGATGGCATGAACAATGAGCCATCCTTCTGAGGCTTCTTCAATCAACCAGCTGACAGCTAGTCTGTATCACCAGAAATCACCTTAAACTATCCAGCCCCAGTTAAGCGGCTAGATTACTGTAGCCACTGAGTGACTCCAGGCAAAACCAGGGTAAGAGTCACCCAGTTGGGTCTAGCCCAAATTGCTGACTCACAGAATCATGAGCAAAAATAGTGGTTGGTTTAAGCCATTACGTTTTGGGGTAGTTTCTTATGCAGCAAAAGCTAACTTATACAGAAGGTTATCACAGGAAGCACAAGTGACCAAATAAGAAAAAGAAGGGGGCCGTTATAATGAAGAGTGTTTTAGGGAGCAGGTTACTACCATGACAATTGAAGCTAAGTCCTACTGGATAACCTCAGAGGAATCTTGTAGAAGACATCTCGGAATTGTTCCACCGAGGAAAGAGAAGCTAGAGAAGACTTAACCAATAACTCCCTACCTCATCCCTCCCTGGTAGAGGGTTCCCTGGGGGATTTAGGTCCCCAGCACTTCTGATTTGCTCTGCAGCCAGACTGAACACGTTTCCCTGATGATGGAGAAATCCCCCAGGCAGACATTAGAGGGATGAGGGAGAGTTTGAGATGGAGCCGTCAAGCAGGGATATTCAACCTACAGATATTGGGAGGATGTGTTTGCTTATCTGTGATGTTGGATATCATGAGAAACATGTGTGGAATATTTTTTGTGAATCAGCTTCTGTTAGTGTTTGTGTACTTAATGTGTGACCCAAGGCAACTCTTATTCTTCCAGTGTGTGGCAGAAAAGAAAAAAGGTTGGACACTTTTGGCTGCAAGTGAGCTCAGAGGAAATCCAGGTAGATGCGCACCAGAACATTCATAGCATCTGGTAACTCCCCAAACCCATTTCTTCTCGAATCTTCCCCAATTCAGTAAGTGGCAACTCCATCCTCTGGTTGTCCATGATAGAAAGTTCATCCTGGCTCGGCGCCTGTGGCTCAAGTGGCTAAGGCGCCAGCCACATACACCCAAGGTGGCGGGTTTGAATCCAGCCTGGACCCGCCAAACAACAATGACGGCTGCAACCAAAAAATAGCCGGGCGTTGTGGTGGGCACCTGTGGTCCCAGCTACTCAGGAGGCAGAGGCAGGAGACTTGCTTGAGCCCAGGAGTTAGAGGTTGCTGTGAGCTGTGAAGCCATGGCACTCTACCCAGGGTGACAGCTTGGGGCTCTGTCTCAAAAAAAAAAAGAAATAGTCATCACTCATTCTGTCCTGAGTGGGCCTGTTCCTTCCTGCTCCCAAGATACAGAGTGCTTGAGGCCAGAAGCAAAGTGTTTGCTGCTGTTGACTGGCAGAATCTCCTGTCCCCACCATGGCGGATGTGCTATATATTTAAAGATAGAAAAGATCCTACAGCAGAGGGTAGAAGCCAGGTAGTAATATCTATTATGTAATATATTTTGTGTAGAGAATATACAGCAGTAACTTTTTTTTTTTTTTTTTTGGCTCAGCACCTGTAGCTAAGGCGCCAGCCACATACACCTGAGCTGGTGGGTTCTAATCCAGCCTGGGTCTGCCAAACAACAATGACAACTACAACCAAAAAGTAGCTGGGTGTTGTAGTGGGTGCCTGTAATCCCAGCTACTTGGGGGCTGAGGCAAGAGAATTGCTTAAGCCAGGAGTTGGAGGTTGCTGTGAGCTATGATGCTATAGTAATCAACCATGAGCCTCTGTCTCACTCTGTCTCCCTCTGTAGAGTGCTATAGTGTCATAGTTCACAGCAACCTCAAATTCTTTTTTTTTTTTTTTTGCTTTTATTTTATTTTATTTTTTTAATGGAGGAGACAGAGTTTTGCTTTGGTACATAGCTCACAGCAACCTCTGCCAACCCCTGGGTCCCTGGGTTTAAGTGATTCTCTGGCTTCAGCCTCCCAAGTAGCTGGGATTACAGGCGCCTGCCAGAACGCCCGGCAATTTTTGGTTGAGACGGGGTCTCACTCTGGCTCTCCTTCTGGCTCATGCTGGTCTCAAACCTCTGAGCACAGGTGATCCACCCGCCTCGGCCTCCCACAGCGCTGGGACTACAGGCGTGAGCCACCACGCCCGGCCCAACCTCAAATACTTGAGCTCAGGGCGGTGCCTGTGGCTCAAAGGAATAGGGCACCGGCCCCATATGCTGGAGGTGGCAGGTTCAAACCCAGCCCTGGCTAAAAAATAAAAAAAAATTTTAAAAACTCTGTCCTTCCACTTACCAAAAAAAAAAAAAAATTCTTGGGCTCAAGCGATTCTCTTACTTCAGCCTCCTAAGCAGCTAGGACTACAGGCGCCCACCACAATGCCTGCCTATTTTTATAAACAAGGTCTTGCCATGGCTGAGGCTCATCTCCAACCTGTGAGCTCAGGAAATCCACCTGCCTTGGCCTCCCAGAATGCTAGGATTATAGGCAATAACATTTTGATTAGTCTCTAGGTGTCATGCTGTCCTGAAAATCCTACCATAGTACTTTCCTTTCTTCTCTTTTCCTCTCCCCTCTCCCTTCCTTTCCTCCTCCTCCTCCTCCTGAACTGAAATAGGCTTCACTGAGGAATTTTGACAAGTGCCTACAAATTGTCCACTTACTGGGAACAAAACATACATACAGCCTTGGGGAGGTTTCAAAAGTCATTTTCTCAGCAGTGCAAAGCCTGGAGTGAATATCAGGCCCTGGCCCTGCTTTCTTGGATGCCCGAAGACTGGTCCTCTATGAGTTCTTCCCTCCATATTTCCCCAAATCTCCTCTTCAACCTCTATTTTCTCTCCTTCCTTTCCTCCTATACTCCCTTTTATCCAGAGAAAACCAATACTCCTAACAAAAATAATTGAAAGCTTATCCTTTCTTTTTTTGTGTCTTGCAAATTTTGCATCCTCAGGCTTCTACTGACAATCAGTGTCTTTTCTTGAACCCTCAACCCAGTTCCTGTGGCTCCTAGGAGAGGCATTGTAAGCCCAGGTCTTGCTTGCTTTCCCCCAGCCCCAACCCCAAAGAAATGGAAGCTCTGAATCTGCAGAGGACAGTGGGACTTCCATTCCATGCTGGCTTCTTGCCAGAGCATGAAATTGAACACACCTCCACACCTAAGGAGGCATGTTCTTCTGAAACCTCATCTCTGATCTAGGCAAAGAAGTTTTCTTTTCTTTTTTTTTCCTTTTTTTTTTTTT
>NW_003852419.1:18931113-18932720 GCF_000181295.1 Otolemur garnettii
AAAAAAAAAAAAGACTATTGAAATAAGGATTTACTCCATACTTAATAGCAAACCTCACCATGTATAAATATTGGATCCTGAGTGGTGAGCCTTGTGGGGTGTCTTTCTCAGCAGGACAGACATTTCCAAACCCAACACTGAGATACCCTTACTTTAGAACTAATCCTTCAAATTGCTTCATCACAAAGTGTTAAACCACCATTTTCAAAAATAAAGAAGCACATATATTTCCCAAAACTAGAAAAAACGACAGCTAGTAGCAGACCTGAGAGTCACAGCCTAGTTTCCGAACACCACTTTTTCCATTAAAAAAGACTTCAGTGCCATGACTGGGGCAGAGGAAGGACAAGATGATCCATAGACTTCTTCTTTTTTTTTTTTTTTTCCTTTATTCCTTGCCCAGATTTGTAAGTGTCATCTGGACACGGGACAGTGGTGGATGGGAGAGCCCTGGTTTTACCCTGCTTCTACCCTGCCCTACTATAAACTGAGATCATCAGAAAGTTTGATGATATGTGTGCACGTTTTGACTTAGAACAAGTGGTCTTTCATTCTCTGCCCTACTTACCTGGGCAGTCACATTCCTACAGTCACTGTTGACTTTAGTCATCTGGCTACGGGGCCACAGAGGAGCAAGAAAGTATTAGCAGTCAGCTGCAGGGGCCCAGATGACCAGTTATTTACAAAGTGGGATGCATATGCTCAGGATGGGAGGGGAGCAAAATGTCCCACTTGGTGCAGAAACACCAGCAATCAGAAATTTTCTACTAATTCTATCTTAAAAAGAAAGCTTTACCAAAATGTAATATGTGAATTGTCACCAGCTGCTCATATGATCCAGTTGGCAGACAGCTAGCTGAGTGCCACACTGGGACAGGACCCTTCACTTCCATCCACATTCAACTTGGCCATGTGCCTCAAGTTGTGTGTGTCTTGTTAGGTAGCTTCACAGGTTATATTAGCAGCTTTCCAAAACCTATCCTCCCAAAATGGACAAGTGGCTGTTAAAGAAAATCCTGCAAGAAACCTCAGACTGAGGATAATACTATTAACATTGTACAAGGGAACAAGAAAATGGGAGAGCACTTCTCCTGTATCTGCTACAAGCTCCTTATTAGCCACATGTGGAATCTAATCAATTCTTGGGATTAAGTCAAAAATTCAAAATTATCAAGAAGAGGCTCAGCACTTGTAGCTCAGCGGCCAGGGCTCCAGCCACATACACTGGAGCTGGCGGGTTCAAATCCAGCCCAGGCCTGCCAAACAAGAATGACAACTACAACCAAAAAAGCAGCCAGGCGTTATGGGCACCTGTGATCTCAGCTACATGGGAGGCTGAAGCAAGAGAATCGCTTAAGCCCGAGAGCTTGAGGTTGCTGTGAGCTGTGACGCCATGGCACTCTATCTAGGGTGACATAGTGAGACTCTGTCTTTAAAAAAAAAAAAATTATCAAGAAGACTATCGAGGCTCAGCACCTGTGGCTCAAGTGGCTAAGGCGCCAGCCACACACACCTGAGCTGGCGGGTTCAAATCCAGCCTGGGCCCGCCAAACAACAATGATGGCTGCAACCAAAAAATAGCCAGGCATTGTGGCGGGCGCCTGTGG
>NW_003852419.1:18933974-18941788 GCF_000181295.1 Otolemur garnettii
AATGGGGGCAGTGCCTGTGGCTCAAAGGAGTAGGGCACTGGCCCCATATACTGGAGGTGGTGGGTTTAAACTTGGCCCTAGCCAAAAACTGCAAAAATAAAAAATAATAATAATTAGAAAATGGTCATTTTGTAACTCCTAGTGTAATAGATGAGGGTCATCAAGGAATACTAAAACTATTGTGTGAAAATTTGTTGGAGGTGATATCAAAGTATCACCCTTGCCCCCCTTCAGAATAAAGGGATAATGGTGCCTTTGCAATGGAGATGTTTGTTGGATAGCCCTTTAACCAAGTGATCAAACATATTATAGTATCAATAATAATGCAATGAAATGACATTCTGTGCCTCTTCATGTAATGCCACACAAAGTACACAAATTAACTGTATAGCATTCTTTTTATTTTCTTTTGTTTTTGAGACAGCGTCTTACTTTGTCATCCCCAGTAGAGTGCCATGGCATCATAGCTCACACCAACCTCAGACTCCTGGGCTCAAGTGATTCTCTTGTCTCAGCCTCCGAAATAGCTGGGATTATAGTGCCTGCCACAATGCCTGGCTATTTTTTGGAGATGGACTCTCACTCCTGCTCAGGCTAGTCTTGAACTTGTAAGCTCAGGTGATCCACCTGCCTTGGCCTCCCAGAGTGCTAGGACTGCAGGCGTGAGTCACGCACCCGGCCAGCTGTATGGCATACTTGCCCATGATGCTTAACCTGAATCAAATTAAAGGAAACAATTAGAGAAATCTAAGTTGAATATCAGGCTACAAGATGACTGAGCTGGACTGTTAAAAAGTAACTGTAATCCTAGTACTTTGGGAGGCTGAGACAGGTGGATTGCTTAAGCTCAGGAGTTTGAGACAAGTCTGAGCAAGAGCAAGACACTCCCCCCCATCTCTACTAAAAATAGAAACATTAGCCTGTCATCCTGTTGTCCCAGCTAATTGGGAGGCTGAAGCAAAAGGATCACTTGAGCTCAAGAGACTGAGGTTTCTGTGAATTATGATAACACCACAGCACTCTATCTAGGGAGACAGAGTGAGACTGTCTAAAATAAAAAAAGGTTTAAGTATGGAATTAAAGACAAGACAGAGGGCTGTTTAGCTAAAAGGAGACTAAAGAGATATAACTAAATGCAACACTTGACATATGATTAGGTCCAGGATTGGGGGGAACATCAATGATAAAGGACATTATTTGGGACAACTGGAAAAAAAAATTTTTTTTTGAGACAGAGTCTTATTATGTCACCTCAGTAGAGTGCTGTAGCATCACAGCTCACAGCAACCTCAAACTCTGAAACTCCTGGGCTTAAGTGATTCTCTTGCCTCAGCCTCCCGAGTAGCTGGGACTATAGGCACCTGCAACAACACCCGGTACTTTTTGGTTGTGGTTGTCATTGTTGTTTGGCAGGCTTGGGCTTGGTTCGAACCTGCCACCTCTGGTGTATGTGGCTGGCGCTCTAGCCACTGAGCTACAGGTGCTAAGCCTATGTTAAATAATATTATTGTATCAGATTTCTTAGGTATGATAACAGCATTGTGCTTATGCAGAAAGTCCTAGTTGTTAGAAGGAAACTACTGAAATATTTACAGGTAAAATGTCATGATGCATACTACGTACTTTCAAATGATTCATGGAACAAAAAGTGTGTGTAAAGACAGTGCAAATCTGGTAAAATGTTAATAATTAGTGAATCTAGGTGAATGGTACATGGTACTCTTTAAAATTTTGAGTAGGTTTGAGTAACAAGGAAATTAAGAGTAATAAGGAAAGTTATTAGCAATTTATGTAATGTATAAAATGATTCAACTGCTATCTCATGATATTAAGACCTATTTATGTATTATTTTCTAGAACATGACACATATTTTTGGCCTTCACAGAAACCAGATAAATTGGAGATGTAAAGCACCATGTGTAGTGCATTTCCAGGCTGTTTGCTAATGCATATCAAGGTAACTAAGTAGTCAGTGTCTACTGTTTGATCAAGGGAATCTTCTGGAATTCTTTTTAATCCAGAGTACTTCTACTAAGGATTATAAATAAACTTTCACATTCTGATAGTTTAGAGAAGATATTTACTATTTTCTTATTGCTGTTTCTGGGTCAACATAGTTTGAACTGATACCATCTTCTGTTTTGAAGGTAATACTCTATAAAAGGAGGTAGAGTGGGAAAAATGAACTAGCAGAAGGTTCAAAATACCTGGTCCAGATTTTATCATTAACTAGTTGCATGATTTGCTTGTGTTATTTAATTTCCTCTTTAGTAAAACAGAAAGGATACTCTACCTGCCTCACAAGTTGGATGTGAGACTCCAATAATATGTGAAATACTTTATATAGAGTTACACAAACAAAATAGATTCATATTTATGAATAAGCTGCTCCTTCCACATAAATGTTACTTTTAAATTCTCTTTCTAGTCCCCTTTCATTAAAAGTGTAATTTCTAGGCTGGGCGCAGTGGCTCACACATGTAATCTCAGCACTCTAGGGGGCCGGGGCAGGTAGATGCCTGAGTTCAAGACCAGCCTGAGCAAGAGTGAACCCAAACTCTACTAAAAATAGAAAAGCTAGCCAGGTGTTGTGACAGGTGTCTATAGTCCCAGTTACTTGGGAAGCTGAAACAAGAGGATCTCTCAAGCCCAAGAGTTTGAGGTTGCTGTGAGATACGATGCCATAGCACTCTACCCAGGGCAACAGAGACTCTGCCTCAAAAAACAAAACAAACAAACAAACCCCCCCAAAAAATCCTGTCTAAAAAAAAGAGAAAGAGAGAAAATTAGCTAGGCTGTGGTGAGCCACATGGTGATACAGCCATGCCTCTTGTAGTCTCAACTACTCAGGAGGCTGAGGCAGGAAGATTGCTTGAATCCAAGAGTCTAAGGCTTCAATGAGCTTTTGGTGTGACATTGTACTCTAGCCTGGAGGACAGAGTCAGACCCTGTGTCAAAAAAAAAAAAAAAGAAAAAGCATTTTCCAATGGTTTCAGAACAAGTAATGGTAGGCCCCAGTGCATACTTCTGAGCTAGTCCAGCCTACCCAGTTGGTCTGAGATCAGAAACTGGAGAGTCTGGAAAGAGAACTATTTTATATTAGTAAACATTTTTTTAATGTATTAATTTTTTTTTTTTTAGAGACAGAGTCTTATTTTGTTGCCCTCAGTAGAGTGCTGTGGAGTCACAACTCACAGCAACCTCCAACTCCTGGGCTTAGGTGATTCTCTTGCCTCAGCCTCCCAAGTAGCTGAGACTACAGGCGCCTGCCACAATGCCCGGCTATTTTTTTTGTTGCAGTGTGGCCGAGGCCGGGTTTGAACCCGCCACCCTCAGTATGTGGGGCCAGCACCCTACCACTGAGCCACAGGCACCACCCTAATGTATTGATTTTATTAGGTTTTCTCTTGCCCTATTTTGGTCCTTCTGTTTTCCATGAAGTGTTTCAGTTCCTTAGCTATACACACTCTTGGTATGTAACTTTTCAGTAACATAACTTTTCGGGTTGGCAAAAGGATACCGCAGTTTTTTCATTCCATCTGAGCATTATGATGGTGTAACAAGATAGCTAATTTTCAAAATAAAATAGACCATGTTTCTCTTTATTAGTCATGCAAGATGAATAGAAATATAGTTGAACCTCTGTAAGTTGACCACCCAAGGGACTGTTAACAGAGGTGGTCAACATAAGGAATCAGGCCTATTGTACTGATATGTGCATGTGGTGCATGTCTGGTCTACGAGGTGGTCAACTATAGAGGTTCTACTGTATTATTAGTTCTTTGAGAAACGCTCCTTCACTATTTTTCTCTACAATATGAATGTCCTATTTTGCATTTCTTTCCTTATAGACAAACGCAGATAATATTTTTCTTCTTGGAAAAAATTCTTCAAAGAGAAGTAAATTATTAACCTCACTATACACATATAACATCACAGACACAGGTAACTTGTAGAAATTCAGTAATGTTACTTCATACGGTATGTTTAATGATGAGTTGGGTATCTCTCTTGAGTTAGGAATTGAGTTCTAGTACATTTAGTAGAAAACTGAAATGATTGAAGTTTTAACAAGATAACACAGTCTGGAGGCTGGCAATTGCTAGTATGGATTCTGTAGCTCAAAGCTGTGATTGTCAAAAGTTTCTCAGCTTTCTCTTGGTGAAATTGTGTCATAATAACTCGTTAGCTTTTAAGTAGGGTAAAATACCAGACCCTGCACAGTTCTAGACAGGAGTGAGAAAGGTGGTCCTGGGCCACCACCACACCTTTCTAGAAGTACTTACTGTACAAATCACTTTACTTAAACTGAGCAAAGGAAAGGTTTTTTGTTTTTTTTTTTAGAGACAGAGTCTCAGTTTGTTGCCCTCGGTAGAGTGCCGTGGCGTCACAGCTCATAGCAACCTCCAGCTCTTGGGCTTAGATGATTCTCTTGCCTCAGCCTCCCAAGTAGCTGGGACTACAGGTGCCCACCACAATGCTCAACTATTTTTTGTTGCAGTTTGGCCAGGGCCTGGTTTGAACCCACCACCCTCGGTACATGGGGCCGGCGCCCTACTCACTGAGCCACAGGCGCTGTCCCTATTCAAGGTTATTTTTATAAAAAAAAAAAAGAAGAATGATGTCTCTTCAGACAATGAAAGCACACCAGAAAAAGCATGCCTTCAAAAGAAATAAAAAATTGTAGCCATTAATATTTATTTATTTAGAGACAGAGGCTCAAGCTATTGCCCTGGGTAGAGTGCCATGGCATCATAGCTCACATCAACCTCCAACTCAGCTCAAGCAATCTTCTTGCCTCAGTTTTTCTATTTTTAGTAGAGATGGGGTCTTGTTTTTTTTGCTCAGGCTGGTCTCAAACTTGTGAGCTCAAGCAATCTACCCACCCTGGCCTCCCAGAGTGCTAGGATTACCTAAAGGTGTGAGCCACTGTGCTCGGCCCATTATATTTTAGAATGACATGGAAATGATAGAAACTACGAGAGAAAATTTAAATTAGAAAGACTTGCCAAAAAAAAGATTAGAAAAGAGAGGTTAGGGTGGCACTTGTGGCTCGAAGGAGAAGGGCACCAGTCCCCTATGCAGGAGGTGTGGGTTCAAACCCAGCCCTGGCTAAAAACTGCAAAAAAAAATTAAAATAGAAAAGAGAGGTTAATAAAATCCAGAAAAACTTCAGAAATAAAAGAATTATTTCAAAAATGAAAACCAGATTAAATGAAACACAACAAATAATGTCTTAAAAGAAATGGGCAATGTGGCTCAAGTGGCTAAGGTGCCAGCCACATACACCTAAGGTGGCAGGTTCGAATCCAGCCCAGGCCTGCCAAACAACAAGGCTGGCTGCAACTAAAAAATAGCTGGGCGTTATGGCGGATGCCTGTGTTCCTAGCTATTTGGGAGGCTGAGGCAGGAGACTTGCTTGAGCCCAGGAGTTGGAGGTTGCTATGAGCTGTGATGCCACAGTACTCTACCCAGGGGGATAACTTGAGGCTGTCTCAAAAAAAAAAAAAAAAAGAGAAAAGAAATGGGCAATGTTCAGCAGAAATGTTGGAGGGGAGAGAAATGGGAGAAGAAAATATTTTTTAAAAAAATTGGAGAAGGTGTAGTGGTTTGCACCTATAATCCTAGCACTCTGGGAGGCCAATTTTGGAGGATTGCTTAAGGTCAAGAGTTTGAGATCAGACCGAGCAAGAATGAGACCTCTTCTCTACAAAAGAGAGAAAAATTAGCCAGGCCTGGTGGCTTGAGCCTGTAGTCCCAGCTACTCTGGATGCTGAGGCAGGATTGTTTGAGCCCAGAGTGTGAGGTTGCAGAGTGACAGAGTGACACCTGGCCTCAAAAATAAAAAAAAAAAAACTGGAGAAAAAAATTATAGAAGTCAAGAAGAAATGAAATCTATAGAAGGTTGGCAAAGATTTAACATACATAAACAGGTTTTTTTTTTCACTTTAAGAATGATTTATTCTGTCTCAATGGTGAATAAAGACTTCCCTTGATTATCATTGGAAATGGCATGACTTCTTCAGGATAGTACAAAGACCAGTGATTCTCAGAAGCATCCCTCTTCAGGGTCATCTTTGTTTTTTCCACAAATACTTTTTAAAAAAATTTCAGATTGGCTCGGCACCTGTAGCTCAAGTGGCTAAGGTGCCCGCCATATGCAGCAAAGCTGGTGGGTTCAAATCTGGCCCAGGCCTGCCAAACAATGACAACCACAACCAAAAAGTAGCCAGGCATTGTGGTGGGCGCCTGCAGTCCCAGCTACTGGGGAGGCTGAGGCAACAGAATCTCTTAAGCCCAGGAGTTGGAGGTTGCTGTGAGCTATGACGCCATGGCACTCTACCCAGGGTGATGGCTTGAGGCTCTGTCTCAAAAAAAATTTTTATTTTTTCAGATTAATATGAGGGTACAGACGATTAGGTTACATCGATCGCGTTATAAACAGGTTCTTAAATCTTTTTTTATGCCAAGGGTCTCTGTAGTAGTCTGTGAAACTGATGCCTAAAATAAAATGTGTAGGATTTAAAAGCAACTCAATTACATTAAAATAAAATTGCCAAAATACATAGCTTTAGAAACATTGATATAGTAATATATGTGTTTTTTAATTAATTCATTAACCGACACTATTCTTCCCATGGAACTTCCAAGGACTCTACTAGAGCAGAACTTCAGATAGCCAAAAAAGGAGTGGAGATGTGGGAACTATAGCACTGATCAACAATGGTGGATAGCATCACAAAAGGAAAGGTCATGAGACAACATGTACTCTCTCATAGAAATACGCACACATCACCAACTACGAAGGGTTCTTTCCAAAAACATAAAATATGAATCTATCAGAGCTTACATCTAACTGCTAATTTACAGGAAATATGGAGGACAGACAAACACATTAAAGGACAAAATCAGGCTGGGTGCCATGGCTCATGCCTGTAATCTTTACACTCTGGGAGGCCAAGGCTGGTGAATAGCTTGAGCTCACAAGTTCAAGACCACCCTGAGCAAAAGCCAGACCCTCATCTCTACTAAAATAAAAAAACTTTGGCAAGAGAATCACTTGAGCCCAAGAGTTGGAGGTTGCTGTTAGCTATGACACCACAGCACTCCACCCAGGGTGACAGCTTGAGACTGTCTCAAGAAAAAAAAATATGTAAAACAATAGCATAAATGTGAACACTGCTAGATAACTGGTATTAAGGAATTATTGTTCTTTTTTATAAGTGTGATTATGGTATTAGAATTAGGCAACAAGAGGAAGTTTTTATCATTTAAAGATATATGCTAAAATATCCGTGAAATATGTCTGATTTGCTTCAAAACAACAGCAGGTAGTGGGTGGGAGTTGAGGAAAAAAACTCAGTTGTGAGTTGGTAATTGTTGACGTTGGATGATGGGTACACTTACAAGATATGACAAATGACAATAGCTTCCTACAAGGCCAAAGCCTCATTTTCATTTTTCTTTAATATATGTTAAATGTTGAAAAAGGAAACAATAAAAATAAAAAACTAAATCTCTTTTCCACTACCTACTGCCAGGCTCTTTTCCCAGATGCAAACTCTCTTACCTTTTTTTTTTTTAATCTTTTCAGAATTGGATAAATCATGCATATTATTTCTTGACTTTTGACAGTTGTATACCAATTTTTTTCTTCAGCATTTTTATCTCCTTCTCTTATTCAGAGTTAGAATTTGCCACAGACCACAAAGTATTAGTTTTTACAAAAAGGAAAAAGTTATAACACAGTAAACATTCTAAATATTAGTAAATCTGCTTTGATAGAGATAACTAGGAAATCTTTTTTTTTTTT
>NW_003852419.1:18942280-18944423 GCF_000181295.1 Otolemur garnettii
GAACCTACCACCTTAGGTGTATGTGG
Organism: Otolemur garnettii; assembly: GCF_000181295.1. Classification (NCBI taxonomy): domain Eukaryota; kingdom Metazoa; phylum Chordata; class Mammalia; order Primates; family Galagidae; genus Otolemur; species Otolemur garnettii. The sequence continues at coordinate 18,942,307 of NW_003852419.1, forward strand.
CTGGTACCTTAGCCACTTGAGCCACAGGTGCTGAGTCAAAACATGGGCTTTTAAAAATTATTCAATCTATGTTGTTAAATGGATTCTTAATATGGGGGTTTTTTAGAGTAGAATTTTAAAAACCAACTATATACCATGACTCTGATATTTTATCCTCTGTAAAAACAAACCAAAAAAAATGCTATCAGTTATTTCTATAACTTTTTGTTTTCTTTTGAGACAAAATCTTGCTCTGTTGCCCATGCTAGAGTGCAGTTACATCATTGTAACTCACTGTATTCCTGGGCTCAAGTGGTCCTCCTGTCTCAGCCTCCCCAGTAACTGGAACTACAAGGTGCCCACCACCATGCCTGGTTAATGTTTTTACTTTTTGTAGAGACAGGATCTCACCATCGCCCAGGCTGGTCTTTTCCAAAGAATAATACAGATAAGTTAGCCAATCACAGGCCACATCAGGCCAACTTGTAAGTTGACAGAGAAAGCCTAGCGCATTAGGACTACAGTATTATAGTCTAAATCTTGTCATGTATGTTGACAAAAACTTCATTTCACAAGAACTTGTTCCCCCTATAAAACAACTACTAAACACACACTTAGATACACAGCATGTGATGGTTAAGAAGGGAGTATAGGCTAGGCGCCTGTGGCTCAAGTGGCTAAGGCGCCAGTCACATACACCTAAGGTGGCGGGTTTGAATCCAGACTGGGCCGCCAAACAATGACGGCTGCAACCAAAAAAATAGCCAGGCGTTGTGGCGAGTGCCTATGGTCCCAGCTACTTGGGAGGCAGAAGCAGGAGACTCGCTTGAGCCCAGGAGTTGGAGATTGCTGTGAGTAATGCCACAGCACTATCCAGGGGGACAGCTTGAGGCTCCGTCTCAAAAAAAAAAAAAAAAAAAGGGAGTATGTATTTTTTAAAGCATAAGGCCACTTATATAATGATATTTATTGCCTAGGTCCAAATGTTGAAATCTTTGCATTCTCAAGTTAATTCTAAAACTCATTGGACTCACTGTTTAAGAGAAAAATGTCAGATATCCTTAAAGAAATGCTAATTTGTTTTATTGTGTAGGCTAAATGGAGTAAAGGAATAATTTCTAAAATTTTCTGTTATATGTAGATGTGTGTATATAAAATAATGCAATCCTTCAATAAAATACCCAGACCATTACTTGTGCAGAAATAGGTAACTATGAAGTCACTAGGGCACCCAGTAACATTATGTAAGGAAAAAAGAGCATAACCCTCTTCTTACGGCTAGGTTAATCATGCATAATGGAAAACTCCATAAAGAAAAAGAATTGTGGGGCAGCGCCTGTGGCTCAAAAGGGTAGGGCACCAGCCCCATATACCGGAGGTGGAGGGTTCAAACCCAGCCCCGGCCAAAAAAATAAATAAATAATAAAAAAAATGTAATTTTTAAATAAAAAAAAAAAGAAAAGAAAAAGAATTGTGGAGCAAATTCAGATAATACAAATGTATAAAATTTTCAGTTACCTACCATCTGAAAAACATATTTGATTTAATCTTCTAATTGACTTTTGACCATCACTATAATGCCACCTGCTAAAATAATATTTCAATTGTCAATATGATAGTTTTTTAAAAAGTAGTAACATTACATAGAATAATTTGCAACTGCTAGTCTTTTTTATTTAAGTCTGGCTTTGTGTTTATCAGATCACCGTCTATAAAAATAAGTGGCTCGAAAATTATTTCTAACAAAATAATATTTAATCACTTGTACCTCATTTAAGTAAAAGTATATTAAAGTTTCCTCGGGAATATTCTGTCCTCTGACACTATAATTTGAATATAGCGTATGAAGAGTTTTTCCATACATGATTTCATCCAATCTTTCCTACAGCCACCCAAGATAGGTACAATCCCAATTTTTTAATAAGAAAACTGTAGATGGGTAAGAAAACTGAAGATGGGTCCTGAAGCCAAGTCTTTCATGACCAAAGCCCACACTTTCCCCATGAAACTGAGAAAAGGGCTCGGCGCCTATAGCTCAACTGGCTAAGGTGCCAGCCACGTACACCTAAGGTGGCGGGTTCGAATCCCCAGCCCGGACCCGCCAAACAACAATGACGGCTGCAACCAAAAAATAGCCG
>NW_003852419.1:18948489-18949768 GCF_000181295.1 Otolemur garnettii
CCTGTAGTCCCAGCTACTTGGGAGGCAGAGGCAGAATTGCTTGAGCCCAAGAGTTGAAGGTTGCTGTGAGCTGTGATGCTACAGCACTCTACCCAGGGTGACAGCTTGAAGCTCTGTCTCAAAAAAAAAGGATGTTTACCTCTAATTAAGATAACTCACAGGTGTCATGATTATTTCCATCTGTAATCATATACAGGTTTGATAAAAAAAAAAAAACTAGCACAGTCTAGGTATGGTGGCTCATGCCTATAATCTTAGCACTTTGGGAGTCCAAAGTAAGAGGATCACTTGTGGCCAGGAGTCAAGACCAGCCTGGGCAACAGAGCAAACTGCTGTCTCAACCAGAAGGATTGCTTGAGGCCAGGAGTTGGACACCAGCCTGGGCAACTTAGTGAGACCTGTCTCTATAAAAAATTAAAATACCAGCCAGGCCTGGTGGTATGTCCCTGTAGTGCCAGAAGGCTGAGGCAGGAGGACTGCCTGAACCCAAGCATTCGAAGTTGCAGTGAACTATGATTACATCACTGCACTCCAAACTGGGTGAAAAAGTAAGACCCTGACTCTGAAGAAAAAAAAATTTAACTAGCTAGGCCTGGTGGTGTGCACCTGTAGTCCTCGCTACTTGGGAGGCTGAGATAAGATGATCACTTAAACCTGGGAGTTTGAAGTTACAGTGAGGCATGATCAGGCCACTGCACTCCAGCCTGGTCAACAGAGTGAGACCCTATAGCTTAAAAACAATTTTTTTTTTTTGACTAAAACTAGAGATAAAAAGAAAATGTGATGATGATATAAATAACCTAACAGTAAGCTCTCAGTGCAAAAATGAATGTAAATTTGTAACTTTTTTCCTATATTTTATTATTTTTAAAAATAGCTCAGATAAGAGACCTAAATCACTTAATGAAACAAGTTTAAAGATTCATTTCATGAAATGTATTGCAGAGAAAAAGAATGGGCAAATAGTATATTTAAAAATATTTATTGATTCATGCTTTTTAGAAAATTTTTAAAAAGAAATCACCAAAGGCCAATACTTCTCTCTGCTCTCAATACTAAGCCATTTTTCCCCACCAAAAATAATGATGTTTATTTTTATAACTAATTAGTTTATGACAGCTGTCATTCTCAAACACTTTTTAAAAATACGAGGAAGTTCAAACCATATGGTAAAGAGACCATATGTAGTGATCAAAACAACTGAATAGGCAAAGCCTTACTCTAACTGACCAAATGACCGATCAGCTGGATTCCGCTTTCAAGCTACAAAGGACTTTGC
>NW_003852419.1:18950362-18952237 GCF_000181295.1 Otolemur garnettii
CCTTAGCCGGTTGAGCTATAGGCGCCGAGCCCCCCTGCATGTTCTTAATAACAAGTTAGGTTGTTGACTCCCATACTGCAAACAACAAGACAGGTATAGAGAAGAGACCTTATGATTCAGTTTTTATTCGTCAACTGATTGCTCTTCTCCACTTTCTTCGTCAGCTTCATCTTCTTCCTTGCAAGAATCTTGGCTGTTGGTATCAGCAAAATAATGTTCTTCCTCATTCTCTCTTTCTTCTGTATTTTCTTCTTCATTAAAGCTAGAGGAAGAAATTTATCAATCTTTCAAAGAGAAAATGAGTTGGTTTAAGGATAAACAAACCTTTTGCAATGTATGCCATTACGTAGCCAGTCTTTTTAAGTACATGAGTTCTGATCTGTTATCAAGAAAACTCTATAATAAAGTGCCAACTGGGAAATTAAATATTCCTGAGAACTAACCTAACTCAAAACTTGAGTGATTGACTCTTTGAACTTTATCTGAAAGCATGTTATTATTTTCATTATTTATGTCAGAAATCTAAATTATTCTGCTTTATAAACAAAATATTCATCCCTATGTAATAACTTTCAATGTGTCAAACATGTTAAAATATCAAGATTTGTTTTATAGCAGTTCACATGTATTCTATTAGATAAAAGACCTTTTTAAAAATAAACACAGAACAGAATTATATGCTTTCTTGCAGGTAAAAATTTTTCAAAGGCAAACCATTCAGATCTTATATATGTTACCTTTCTTTATCTTCAGTGAAACTTTTTGTCTCTTGATTGCTGAGGTACTCAAATACTTTTCCAGTTTGGCCTTTCTCTGAAACAAACTCATCAGATATTCCTAGTGCTTTTAGGGTGTTAGAATAATGCTTTTCTGCTGCCATTCTTGCATTTTTCTATAGGAAAGACAAACCTTTTTAGATGAGAACAAAAGACTTTAAATTTCCATTAAAAATGTTTCCATTTAAATGGGTTAAAAGTGCCAGTGAAAATTAAGCTCAACAATCACAGTTGGTTGAAAATATGCATACCCTATGATCAACAATTACAATCCCAGGAATATATCTAGAGAAATTCCTAAATATGTGACCCAGGAGACACGTACAAGAATGTTCAACATAGTTTTGTTTGTAATAACCCCAAATTGGAAACTACCCAAATATCTATTAATAGTAAGATGGATAAATAAATTGTGGTCTAGTCATACAATTGACTAAAATAAAGCAAAGAAAATGAATGAACTATAGCTATATGCTACAACACGGCTCTCACAAATACTGAGCAAAAGAAGCAAAGCACAAACAAATACACATAGTATGCTCTATTTATATAAAACAGGCAACATTAAACTATAATGTTTTTGGATAGGCACCTAAGCGGTAAACAAGAAAATGTTTATTTCAAAAGCTAGAACAGTGGTACCTCTTAGGGAGAGGTAAAAGATTGCAATCTGTGAGGGGCACACAGGAAGTTTCTGGGGGGCTGGTAATGTTCTATTTGTTAACTTGGGTAGTAGCCAGATGAACATTGCCTATAATTATTCTTTATACTGTACCTAAGTTTTTTATTTGTATTTTTTGGAGACAGAGTCTCACTTTGTTGCCTTGGGTGAGGTGCTGTAGCGTCACAGCTCACAGCAACCTCAAACTCTTGGGCTTAAGTGATTCTCTTGCCTCAGCCTCCCAAGTAGCTGGGACTATAGGTGCCCATCACAACACAACATCCAGCTATTTTTAGAGACAGGGTCTCACTCTGGCTCTGGCTGCTCTTGAACTTGTGAACTCAGGCATCTATCTGCCTCATCTTCTCAGAGTGCTAGGATTATAGGCATGAGTCACCAAGCTGGGCCTTGTACCTAGGTTTGTTTTTTTTTTTTTTT
>NW_003852419.1:18952284-18962416 GCF_000181295.1 Otolemur garnettii
TTCGCTTAGCAGGCCTGAGCCAGGGTTGAACCCACCAGCCCTGGTGCATGTGGCTGGTGCCCTAACAACTGAGCTACAGGTGCCGAGCCTGTACCTAGGTTTTATATACTTTTATGACTATAGAAAGATATATATCTAGAAAAATAAGAAAATAAGTTCATCGGCAGCTAGTTGTCAGAGGGTTCTCTTATGTGCCTACCATAAATTTTATTCTTTATAAGCCAAATCCCTAACCCATCAAAGATGATACAATCATCAGTGATGTTATCTTTACTTTGTGGAGGAAGCATGAGATACGGCAAAAAGAATATGGATTTAGAACTGTGTTCGAAATCTCTGGTACATTATTTCCTGGTCTGAGGGTCTGTTGAAGTTGTAATGACCCTCTGATACTTGGAATAGTCGGAAGTCATTACAGTTCCTGAGACTATAGGTCTTATGGAGCCACAAGGTGACTGAGTTCACACTTAACCCTAGTTTACTTTTAACTTCTGTGAGTGGAACTGAACTAGTGTAGGGCCAAGAATTGCCCTTTAGATCTCCAACTAAAGCTAAACTAAGGTGACTAGGAATGGCTCAGTTCCAATGCACCAGTGGGTATCAAGTAATGGAAAGGGATGAGCACCTAGTCTAACCTCCATATTTAATAAATTAGGAAACCAAGACCACCATCCCCTCCAGGTTAAATAGTTTGCTTAAAGTCATAAGTCTAGTGGAGGTAGGATCAAGTCTCTTGACCTTTTCCTCAGGTCTTTCCCACTCTATCACGCCGGTTAGTGAGAGTCCTGGAGACTAAAGGTGGCCCAAAGCCTGATTTCAGTAATGCAAATGTCCAATATTTGCCTAACCTGGGGACTCCTGCATAATGAGAGACCATAGTGTTCCACAGAGAAACCAAAATAGCAAAGAATGATAACAATGAATAAAACTATTACAGTGCAATTCTTGATACTCTGAAAAACTGAAAAAGGACTTAAACTGCTGCTAAATTGTACCCACTGTAAATAACAACAATTTTCAGAAAAGTAAGTAAAAATGCATCCAGAGACTATGAATCTAAACAGACAAGCCTTGGGAAGCTGAAAAGCAGAGTAAAGCAACAAATGAGATGTATGTACTGAAGAATGCAGAAAAGATTAAAGAAACCCCAGACCTAATTCTGAAAACATTAAAAATAGTATATTCTGATTTAAGCAAATTAAATATGAAAGAGACTCAAAAGACACTAATCAGAGTTAATGCTAATAAGCCCCATCTGAATTTAGTTTAAAATTCAATTTAATGTCCACTCAGTTAATAAACTCTGTGATCTTCAAGAAAGAGGATAACATGGTTTGTTCTATAAGGGATCAAAGACATATTCTGCTAGGGGACTATAAATGAGCAATAACTCCTATAAATGGGCAATGCATATAGTTGCAAGTGAATTTATCAAATAACAGCTATTAATTAGCAGGAATATTCACAAGCAAAATAGACTGCAAGAACAAAAATATTAACATCTAATTGATGTTACCAAAACCAAAGCAATAGTGATTCCCTGCCATACTGACTCTGTATGTAGAATTAATTACCTTTTAATATTTTACATCAAGGTAAATAATATATTACTGTTCCTAATTGGAATAAATATTTTCCCCCTGCACTTTACCATAAAGAGCACCTATAAAGACTAAGAAATAAAAGGAACAGTTAATATAACCGTATGGTTATTTTATTTTACTATCACTTTCCAACAAAGATTAGCTGTTTCTTTCAGAAACTAAAATAACACAAGATGAAAGTTTATCTATAATGAGTACCTAGTTTGAAGAGAAAACACCTTTTATTTTGTAGCCAGAAGTTTAGTTTCTAGTTAATTCTTTCATTTATTTAATAATTACTGAACACTTACTTTGTAAGAAGCCCACAGGGGAGTTAGGGGGTACATGGGGAAAGAAAAGTACTATGGGCAAAGGGAACAGCATATGTGAGGGCCAAAAGTAGGATAAATATCAGCTATAAACTAATGCATGTTTTCAACACTTAAAATTTCTTTATAGGTTTAATTTCATACACACCATTTATTTTGCCACATTTTCTCTGGTGCTTCAAAACAGTGGCAACTCATAGCATAACAAAACCACTTATTAATGCTGATACCCATCACTAACATGTCAGTGTAGTGTTCTCAATCTGGGCTAACCCCAGAAAGAAAATGTAAAGTCATTAACTGGCTAATTTGATCATAATCATCCTGTTTTGGTTTAATAAATGTTTACACATCATTAACATTTCCACTGTCTCAGACACTGTCTTCAGTGCTAGGTGCTGGGAATTCAAAGATTTGATGATAACCTTTAAAATCAATTAGCTAGAAGGGAAGAGAGCCCATTCCACAAATAATTTCCACACAATGCAGTAGGAGCAAAGACTGTGTTGCATAGGCTAGTACAAGAACCCAGAGGAAAAGGGCACCCAACCCAAGGTGGGGAAACAATGCAAGAAGTGATTGTATGTTCAGGCTTGAAAAAGCAAGAGTTAGGTAAAGACAGAGACTTCTTGAAGAAGAAGCTCTAAGGATGGTTAGAAAATGACAAGAATAGACTTCAAGTTTGAAACTAGTCATCTAGTAGTCTGGAAAGTCCTGAAAGTAAAGAATATACACGGGGGTAGAGGCAGGGGGGAAAGGTGCAGTGGTAGATAGACTAAAGAGGTTAACTGGGATCACCAAGGATTCTGTAGACCATGCCAGGAAACTTTATTTTCTGGGAGGAAGCAGGACAGCTTAGGGTTGAGTGTTTGGAAGCAGATCAATTTTGGAGACAATCCTAGTTCTACCATTTACTAACCACAAACTTTATGAGTTACTAACCTTCTTTGACTTTAGTTTCTTCACCTGTAATATGGGGAGACATACCTTATAGTATTGCTTGGAAAAATTAATGACAAGATCCCTTGCTATCCATTTGTTGTAAATCACAATGAATGAAATCAATGAGAACTGATGACTGCCCCTATTAACAAGGTTTATTAACTGCCTACCCAGGGTTAACATTTTGGCAGGGGAATGGGAATGGCAAAGTGAAAATATAATGAATGTCTTAGCAAAGAGCAAGGCATAAAAACCAAACTAGCATAATAACTCAGGTAGAAAAATAACAGAGATTTCATCTGACATTTCACCACCAGGAATGGTGAAGGGCAGATCCAAAAATTACTAAGGAAGAAAACTTGACCAGTCTCTCAATCAGCAGTTGGGAAGGTCATGGAGAGAGAAAATGGCTCCCAGTTATCTAAATTATGTCCCCAACCATAGTTGGAAATCAAGAGATGGATCTAGTTAGGGGTAAGATGAATGTAAGATACCTGTGAAAAATCTAGGTAGAGATCACTAGAGAAGTGGACACAGAGCTCGCAGTTTAGAGCTGGAGAAAACACCTTTGAGTCAAAAGTCAATTACTTTATGCTGTGTAATACAGAACAGCTTAAATTGATTTTTTTCCCTAAAGTTGAAACTGAGATGTTAAAAGAAATCCACCCCTTAAAAAAAGAGGCATTATAATGTATAAAATTATACTCAAATCAGTAAGTAAAAAGATTATATAACTTTAGAGACTACAATGTCCACATTCACCTATAACCCATGTCTACTGTCCTTAGTAGTAACTGACTAGTCCCATAACAGTGCTCACCTGCCACTGGTAAGTGCTCCTGCTCGTACTGTCTACCGTCCAGTTATGATAGCTTGACGTTCACAACATAGCACCTGTAACCGCCAGTGATTCTGTCTATTGCTAAACCATGTCACCCATACAAACCCCTCCCTTATGAGGACAAAGGAGAAGATGACCTGAAATTGACAAATCTCCAGTTTTACTCAATTGTAAAACTGAGTATAAATTTTTTTTCTTTCTTTCTTTTTTTTTTTAAAGACAAATTCTCCTATGTTGCATTAGTAGAGTACAGTGGCGTCATCATAGCTCACTGCAACCTCAAACTCCTGGGCTCAGGTGATCCTTCTGTCTCAACCTCCTGAGAAGCTGGGACTATAAGCATGCCCAATTGCACTCAGCTAGGGCAATTTCTCTAATTTTTTAAATAGAAATGGTGTCTCACTCTTGCTCAGGTTGATCTCGAACTCCTGAGCTCAAGTGATCCTCCCACATCAGCCTCCCAGAGTGCTAGGATTACAAGTGTGAGCCACCACGCCTGGCTCTGAGTATAAATTTAGTAATCTCAAGGTCCAATGTCTATAAGGCCAGTTTGTTTTTCATATAGGAAGTCCTTTTGGCAATTACAGAGAAAATTAAACCATAGACTCACTTAAAGAAAAACCATAAATCTGATTCAATAGCCATTTTGTTTCATTTTTTTAATTTTTCAAAGAACTCCAAATGATATTATGAAGGCTCACCTTAATATTTCACCAAGTTAGTACTAAAAAAAGGCCAGCCATTAAAAACAAGTTGTGAAACTAATATTTTAAGAATGATTGAATTGGCAGCATGTTCTTTTTCAAGCCTCATCAACAAGAGTCAACACTCAGATTTTAAGCAAAATTACTTACTTGGCTGATATTATGAGGATGTCACAGACAACAATACATACATATATAGCTCAATAATTACATAACACATAAGAAAAATGGACTGTAAATTTAGGATCTGAGATGTGAGGGGAAAAAGTTGACAATAGCTCTTAAACTCCAATAAACACAACCTGAGCGACTCTTTCAAACAGTAGTGGCCTGCGCTTTAATTTTTCTTCTCTTTCTTCTAGTTCTCGTTGATACTCTTTCATCCTTTCCTTTTCACTTTTTCTAAAATTAAATAAAAATAATGGAACTTTGAAAGGTCATTTAAGAAACAAGAATTTGCATATATAACATTTAACTTAGATGACAAACCAGAAATTATGAGCAGAGTTTACAGTTCACTTCATTTTCTAGACTGGTAATACTCATGGAATGCAGAATAAAAATTGTTGGTTCTGAAAACACACATTTTATGTCCTGGGAATAATCTGAATACTTTGATTTCTGAAATCCTTAAGGCAGCGGTTCTCAACCTGTGGGTCACAACCCATAGGAACTGTATTAAAGGGTTTCGGCAGGTTGAGAACCACTGCCTTAAGGCATATTATGTTAATAAGCTTGAAACTGGCCTGAAAAATGAATGCTCTCTTATCTCATTTTAAGTGTTATAAACCAAGAAAATTTTGGTCCAAACTACATATCTTCTCTTTAAGGAAATTTCGTCTGAAAACTAGATGACTTTGCTCTTATTTTTTCTTCCAAAATAATATCTTAAATTAGTGGCAAAATTAATTCAATTGGAGTGAATCAAGGGAGAAAAGAGAAGCATGGAAGTGTTCAGAGGAACAGAAACCAAAATACATTAATTTATCATAAGTATAATTATTCTTTGGAAAAGGTCCTATAATGAATTAAATTAAGCTGTCTTCTCTATATAAGATATATGAATACTACCAAAGTAGTTAAGATTTCATGGATTAGAGAAGATATATTTGTAATTATGCTTAATTATATACAAGTTTTGGGGGTTTTTTTGCAGTTTTTGGCCGAGCCCGGGTTTGAACCCACCACCTCTGGTACATGGGGCCAACACCCTACTCCTTTGAGCCACAGGTGCTGCCCTTAATTATATACAAGTTGGTGTTATGAAAACACTAGTTTACTTCCTAAAGGTAAATGGTATATTTCTTTTTTTTTTTTTTTGAGACAGAGCCTCAAGCTGTCCCCCTGGGTAGAGTGCCATGGCATTACAGCTCACAGCAACCTCCAACTCCTGGGCTCAAGCGAGTCTCCTGCCTCCGCCTCCCAAGTAGCTGGGACCACAGGCGCCCGCCACAACGCCTGGCTATTTTTTGGTTGCAGCCGTCATTGTTGTTTGGCGGGTCCGGGCTGGGGATTCGAACCCGCCACCTTAGGTGTACGTGGCTGGCGCCTTAGCCGGTTGAGCTATAGGCGCCGAGCCAAATGGTATATTTCTAAGGAATGTTTTGCTCAAGTTCATCAAATAAAGCTCCCTTTCTCAATGAATTAATACTATATTATTATAATTATAGTATTATAATACTATATTATAAAGGAATACTTATTGTAATTAAGATAATTACATATATATTTAGAATCAAATGTATTTTGGTTTTTATAAAGTAGATTAAAAATTAATAAATCATATTACTTACCTGGCTTTAGGGGAGATATTTTCCTACTCAAACATAAACATTTTTATGTGCAACATCTGGAACACTGGTTTTCAAACTTTGTACAGAGAATTCTAGTGTTCTAGGAAGGGGTTCTAGGGACCCTACAAATATTTTTATTTTTTATTTTGAAACTATTAACAAAATGCAATACATACCACCTAAACATAAACACAAGTGTTAATTAACACATGGTATGATTGTTGTTAATTAACCTTAATGTGTTAATTTGTGCTGTCAGATTTTATATATACTTTAGAACAAAGCTCTTTGACATTTCTATTTATTATTGAAAAGTACTCTGAGATTACATGGCAAGTTATTTAAGAAAAAGTTTTACTTGGGTGGTACCTGTGGCTCAATGAGTAAGGCACAGGCCCCCATATACTGAGGGTAGTAGGTTCAAATCCGACCCCAGCCAAACTGCAACAAAAAAATAGCTGGGCATTGTAGTGGGTGCCTGTAGTCCCAGCTACTCAGGAGGCTGAGGCAAGAGAATTGCCTAAGCCCAAGAGCTGGAGGTTGCTGTGAACTGTGACGCCATGGCACTCTACTGAGTGTGACAAAGTGAGACTCTGTCTCTAAAAAAAATGTTTTACTGATGTGAATGAAGATTTTTCTCTGCATTGGCCTAAAAAGAAATAAAAAAAAGATTTTTCCCAATACTGTACTCATTGTGTAATCTAAAATAATATAGGCGGCATCTGTAGCTCAGTGGGTAGGGCACCAGCCACATACACCAAGGCTGGTGGGTTCTAACCTGGCCCAGGCCAGCTAAAGCAACAATGACAAATGCAACAAAAAAATAGCCAGGCATTGTGGTGGGCACCTTCATTGTGGTGGGCTACTTGGGAGGCTGAGGCAAGAGAATTGCTTAAGCCTAAGAGTTTGAGGTTGCTGTGAGCTGTGATGGCAAAGCACTCTACCAAGGGAGACAAAGTGAGACTATCTCAAAAAAAAAAAAAAATTAAAAAAAACCAAAACTAATATAAAAAGATTTATTACTCATTATTATTATTTTTTTGAGACAGAGTCTTGCTTCATCAAACTATTGAGCTAAAGCAATTCTCTGGCCTCAGCCTCTGAAGCAGCCGGGACTACAGGTGCCTGCCACAATGCCCAGCTATTTTTAGAGAGGTCTTACTTTGGCTCAGGCTGGTCAAACCTGTGAACTCAGGCAATCCACCCACCTCAGCCTCCCAGAGTGCTAGGATTATAGGTGTTAAGCCACTGCGCCTGGCCAAAGCAAAAGATTTAAATGCTGATAATAAGATTACAGCTATTAACTATGGCCATAATAGAAAATGTTTCTTGAATGGGCACAGTGGCTCATGCCTGTAATCCTGGCACTCTGGGAGGTCAAGGCAGGTGGATTGCCTCGAAGAGTTTGAGAACAGCTCAAGCAAGAATGAGACCTTATTTCTACTAAAAATAGAAAAACTAGCTGGGTGTTGTGGCAGGCACCTGTAGTCCTAGCTACTAGGAAGGCTGAGGCAAGAGGATTGATTGAGCTCAAGAGTTTGAGGTTGCTGTGAGCTATGAACCATGGTACTCCACCCAGGGCAACAAATAGAATAAGATTCTGCCTCAGAAAAAAGAAAAGAAAGTATTCCTGTCCAACAGTTTCACAGTTCTTACCATGGAGATGAATATGAGTACATGTTCTTCTCACCATGAGGTGAGGGTATGTATGTGTTGAGTATAAATAACTGATAATAATTTGAATCTAAAAACTAAAATGCAAATACCATTCTAAATCTGTTCATATCATATTTTGGTATCCACTGATAAAAAAAGGAGGAAAGGAAGGAGAGAGGAAGAGAGAGGGAAGGAGAGAGAGAAGGAGAGAGGGAGGGAGGGAAGCAGACTGAAAACCAGTGGTCTGGAGATTCAGGATTCTTTCATGATACCTGAGATATTTTACTTGCGATTTGGACACTTGAGCTAAACTTTGATGTGAGTCATAAGCTTTAGCCCGGATTGTCAAGAGTTTCTGCAATTCTTTCATTCTTTGTTTCTGCTTAGTTAGGATCCGATTTCTCTCTTCTTCCAACATTTTCTTTTCCTCAAGTGCTCTCCTGAGGGTAACAAACTAAGGCTTAATTCACTTCAAGCCAATGAGAATGTTGTTTAGCAAAGATTTAACAGGCAATAAAATCAAAGGTTGAAAAAAGGCAACCTTTTGAGAAGGATCTGACTTGTGAAATTAGAAATCATATCAAGTTTAACTATAACCTGCTCTATACTCAAAGATTTATGAAATAGAACATATATTCATTTCTTTTTTTTCGCAGTTTTTGGCAGGGGCTGGGTTTGAACCCGCGATCTCTGGCATAGGGGGCCAGCACCCTACTCCTTTGAGCCACAGGCGCTGCCCACATATATTCATTTTTTAGCTTACTATCTTCTGGCAAAATTTTCTAGGTTATAGTAAAATATCTTACAATAATTTCTTAATATTTTCAAATTTACCAGCCTAAATTCAACAGAGCTACAAACATTAACTTAGCGACCATGAGTCAGTCTGTATTGTCTCCTACTTCCTTACCTTATGGCTTCCTCTCGTCCTTTGGAAGATATTGTGGGCATTGGAGGATTGTAGCTGGAAAGCTTTGCATTTGTTCTTCTTACTGGTGACTTTTGCCTTGGAGACAAATAAGGCCAACGAGTTTCTTTTAAATTTTCTTCATCTGCTTCAATGTCTGCCAAAATTTTCTCTCTTTTATTAGAGTCAGGTGAAGATGCATGAAGATCAAATGGTTTACCAACTGTTAAGAGTCTCAAATATCTGTGTTCTGGGAGGAGTTTCTGATCTCTCTCAGGAAGGTCTTCAAAATCAGGAGTCTGGCACTTATCCTTGCATTTACACTTTGATTTTACAGTCTGTTCCAGATTCTTAGGATCCCTGAGTTGACAAGCTGACCTACAAAGGACAGGGGACAAATTCCGTGAAAGCTCTCGGGCTCTCAGCCATGTCCTATTACTTCCATAGACCTCTTCTTCTTTTACCTTGTCATTAGTAATTGAACTATAAATAGATCGAGGTAAAGGTCTGGCTTTAAATCGATTTGTTTTCTTTTTATTCTTAAAAGAGTCTCTCAGCTGCTTTTCTTGCGCTGCTCTCTTCTTTTCCTCCCTTGCAGTAAACTTAAATGGCTTTTGTGAGGCTAAAAGAGCTGCCTTGCTTTTCTCCTTCTGAAACCTCCTCCGCTCTTCATTTTGCTTGACTAACTCATGATAAAGTGGGAGAAAGACAGATGCAGGAACCGGATTGGCTCGGAATTTCTTTTTACACTCTGAATCTTCCTCTTGGTTTTTGAACTGTTTATGTAACATTTTAATGTCTGGTTTAGATTTCGTGGCCTCTTCTTTTTTCTTCTGTTCTCTAATCATCATTTGAAAAGGCTCAGGTACTGTAATCGTGGGCACCCACTGTTTTGATTTCTTCCTTGGTTTTTCAGCTGGTCGGAAGTCAATATTTTTACAGTGAATATAATCTTCAACACAAAAGTTTGTCCACATGTTGTTGATAAGCTCCTTAGCATAGGTCATCACTCTATTTTTCTCAGGATACTCTTTTTCTAGGCTGGGCAATTCCTCTTCAGAGGAAGATATATATGAGGAAGAAGAACGGCCTAAGTCAGGTTCAGAATACGATGCCATTAACGAGATGGGGTGATAGGCGTTCTTTTCTGATACAGATCTAAGTAAGAAGAATAGTTAGGTTACACTTTCAATTGTATGTGACCACATATAAAAATTAAGATAGAGTTAAATATTTTCTAAGGTCAAGGTATAATCAGGTAGAAGAAGGATCTGGAGAGGGCTTGTAGAAATTACCACTTTTATTGAGAATAGAGCTGGGAGATGCCTATAAATGATGTAGTCTGACTCTTTCTTTTCTTTTTTTTTTTTTTTTTTT
>NW_003852419.1:18963467-18965135 GCF_000181295.1 Otolemur garnettii
AAAAATCCTAGCACTCTGAGAGGCAGGCTAAGGTGGGTAGATTGCTTGAGCTCAGGAGATGGAGACCAGCCTGAGCAAGAGCAAGACCCCGTCTCTACTAAAAACAGAAAAATTAGCTGGGCATTGTAGTGGAAGTATGTAGTCCCACACACTTGGGAAGACAGGGCATGAGGATAGCTTGAACCCAAGAGTTTGAGGTTACTGTGAGCTATGATGACACCATACTTACTTTACCCAGGGCAACAGAGTGACACTTTGTCTAAAATAATAAAATAAAATAAATAAAATAAAAAGTAAAATAAAATAAATAAAATAAAACTTAAGTATTCATCATTTAAAATGGTCCAAACTAAGTATTTTGATACATTTCTAAAGTTCTATGAATGGGGGGCAGCGCCTGTGGCTCAAAGGAGTAGGGCACTGGCCCCATATGCCAGAGGTGGTAGGTTCAAACCCAGCTCCGGCCAAAAACTGAAAAAAAAAAAAAATAATCCAGAAGTGAAGAATGCAATGAATGAAATAAAAAATATAATTATAAAAAAATATAATAAAGTTCTATGAATGGTAGCTCATAGAGGAAAGACCAAATGACCACTAAATGACTCTCAAAACCAGAGGTCAGGCTTGGTGCCTATAGCTCAGCGGCTTGGGTGCCAGCCACATACGCTGGAGCTGGCGGTTCAAATTCAGCCTGAGCCTGCCAAACAACAACAACAACTACAACCAAAAAGTAGCCAGGCATTGGGGCAGGCACTTGCAGTCCCAGCCACTTGGAAGGCTGAGGCAAGAGCTGGAGGTTGCTGTAAGCTGTGATGCTCTGGCACTCTACCGAGGGTGACACAATGACACTCTGTTTCAAAAAAACAAACAACAAAAAAACCAGAGGTCACCTAGTAAGCTGATAAATCATTAAACATTTTGAATAAAATCCCACCTCTGTGTGATGCACCTAAGAATACAAAGGAATATTTAAGAGAAAATATTCTGAAACAGTTTTGTACTGTACTTTTAAGCATACATTTTATTTTACAGTCCCACCAATGACATTGAGTACAAACTTACCTAGAAGAGTTACTAAGACCATTTTCCTTGATGATTACTGGCTGAAATACCTTTATATTTAATTTATCCTGGTACATTTTCTCTAATTTTTCCATAGTTTGTATGTGGGCAGTCTTCAGTTCTTCTAGTTTCCTGAAATAGTCTTCATTAGATTGTAAAATATCAGAAAAGTTTACAAAGTCCTCATAGCATATTGGTGCATGTTCATCCACCCCAGAAAAGTTGGTGTTAAAATCAGCCTGGTGGGGGGAAAAATCTGTTATGTGATGTTTGGAATTTAAAGACAAATTAAGTTGACACTAATCTGAATGCTGCTTCTCAGAGAGTCTACCTTGTTAGGTTTTAAGTTATTTATAGGTATGCACATTTCCCCCATGACATTTTCAGAATAAGAAAGAGCAAAACCAAACTGCCAGAAATTAAATGCTATTTAATCCACTTGATAAAAGATCGCTAGATTCCCCGATTAGCCAACAAAAGTTGAACTAATGGTCAATAAATATTTTGTGAACAATGAATGTACAGTTAAAAAAATACAAGTTTTCACCAATGGAAGAGAATAGTTATTCCTTCACAAAGGACTGACTCATGCAAAAAAAAAAAAAA
>NW_003852419.1:18965920-18967948 GCF_000181295.1 Otolemur garnettii
AGTCTCACTTTGTCACCCTAAGTAGAGTGCCATGGCATCACAGCTCACAGCAACCTCAAACTCTTGGGCTCAAGCGATTCTCTTGCCTCAGCCTCCTGCGTAGCCTCTTAAAAGGTCTTATAGCAAACATTTCTACAAAAGAATCAAATTTATTTGGAACCAGGAAGAATTGTTTGAGGATGAGTAGCTTCTGAAGCAATGTGGTACATCTGATAACTTATACTTATGCACTGATCTTGCACAGTATTCACGCATTTGCAGCTTAATACTGCTCAGTGTTTCACCTAAAACTAATGAATACCTAATAAATGGGTTCCAATTCTAATTTCATCTTCATCTTCCCTCAGAAAATATTTACTATATCAAAAATCTAGGCCATAGACATTGTTTTTCCAAGAGCCTAAAACAGTATTTTCTCCCTTCAGTTGTTAGCTTCTTGTGGAATGCTATAAATGCAGCTTCTAGATTACTGGATAATCTTCCCTAGACAGGCTTGACCCACTTAGATAATGAATCTTTCCAGCACCTGTTGCTTCATTAGTACTCAGCACCCATGAAAAATTATTTTCACTGTAGTCTATATAGTTTCATCTGCAATTCTGGGATTTTTACTTTTAAAAAATGTTTTCCATTGGAAAGTTTTTATAGGGAATGATCTATATATACGAACATGGGTAAACTGCCAATAAATGAGAAAAGATAAAAGTAAGTTGCAAAAAAAAAGATTTAAAAAAAAAAAGCAAGTTGCAGAACTACATATCTGTATTTATAGTATACTATGATATGTTTAAATATTATATATATATAGGAGAGGGGGAAAAGCCAAGAAGAATAAAACATATATCAATTTCAAAGCAGTGGCGACCAATGGGGAGAGAATGGGAACCCAGATTTTCTTTTTTAGGGGTGAGGGTTAAAACTGCCTATGCCTCATATGTAACATTTTTATTTTCACAAAAATAGGAGAATGTATTCACGTACTACTGTATTATTGCCATAATTGAAATGCAACTGTTTAAAAAAGAAAATAATGTTTTGTGCATATGGGGACATCTCTCCTACTCCCCAGCTCTGCTACCTTCCCCCTGCTCCTGTGACAACTACCACCTGCACCCCCCAACTACTTACTGATAACCCTTTTATTTCTTTAAGAAAACAGAAGCCATCAGAGCAAAGTTCCCTTAACTTCCCATCCAAGTAATTATTCCTTTTGTGCCCCTTCTCTCCTTTTCTCTTGTTTCAGGGATGAAATGGCCCCTCTCTTTGATTTATTGTTAAAAACAACTTGGGACCTCTGCATTCTTGTGGGTATGCTCAATCATCCCTTTGTCCCTTTTCCTTCAGACATTGAACATGACTGTTGAATGCTGAGTTTCTTGGGAGCTCTGTACTATGCCCTTTCTCCTTTCTCTGCGCTCATTCCCTAGGTGATCTCATACATCCCTGCTGTTTTATTATTTATTTATTTATTTATTTATTTTGAGACAGAGTCTCACTCTGTCACCTTGGGTACAGTGCTGTAGCATCACAGCTCACAGCAACCTCAAACTCTTGGGCTCAAATGATCCTCTTGTCTCAGCTACCTGAGTAGCTGGGAGCATAGGTGTCTGCTACAACACCCAGCTAGTTTTTTCTGTTTTTAGTAGAGACAGGATCTTGCTTTTGCTGTCTGGTCTGGAACTCCTGCGCTCAAGTGATCCACGGCCTTGGCCTCCCAGAGAGGTAGGATTACAGGCGTGAGCCACTGCACCTGGCCCATTCCTGCTGTTTTCAAAATGCTCCAGCCCAGACCCTAGAGGACTCAAATTTCATAGGCACAGCATCTTGGGGAGTTTTTGATAGGTATCTTAAATTTACTGTGTTCAGGGCAGCTGCTATGGCGCAGTGAGTAGGGCGCTGGCCCCATATAACTGAGGGTGGTAGGTTCAAACCTGGCCCCAGCCAGACTGCAACAACAACAAAAAATAGCTGGGCATTGTGGCGGGCGCCTATAGTCCCAGCTACTCGGGAGGTTGAGGCAAGAGAATC
>NW_003852419.1:18969473-18977166 GCF_000181295.1 Otolemur garnettii
CAGCAACCTCAAACTCTCAGGCTCAAGTGATTCTCTTGCCTCAGCCTCCCAGGTAGCTGGGACTATAGGTGCCTGCCACAGTGCCAGGCTACTTTTTTTAGAGATGAGGTGAGGTCTCACTCTGGTTCAGGCTGGTCTCAAAGTTATGAGCTCAGGCAATCCACCTGCCTCAGCCTTCCAGAGTTCTGGGATTACAGGCGTGAGCCACCACACTTGGCCTGACTGGTCAGTTTCTATTTGCCTTCCCCACCACACTGAAAGCTCTGTGAGGGTATGAGCTATGTCTCTTCACTACTGAATTGACAGTCAGTGACTAGGATTTAATAAATGGACAACATGTGCTAAAAAACAGAAGCTTACCCCTTTAGGATATTCAGTGAAATTTTTAAACGGTTAATTATAGAGTAGTGTTTTACCCATGTTATCATCAGCCACATAACAGGATCTGTGAACTGACATCTCCAACTAAGGCTAGATTCAAGGAACATACATCAGAGCCCAGTATGAGCAGAGAAACCTACAATGGCTGTGCTGGAGGGCAGGGAAAGGGGGATGGAAAAGGCATGGGAGGATGGGGATAGGTGGTCTGATTTTGGCAAAACCGAGGATTTAGAGTTGGTTATTTAATCAATCTTTGTGGTGGGTACAACATGGGCATTTACTGCATTTTATAGATGGCAAATCCACCCACCTTGTCTAAAATTAGCCTTTAAAAATCAAGATGGAGGGCAGCGCCAGTGGCTCAAAGGAGTAGGGCACCAGCCCTATATACTGAAGGTGGGGAGTTCAAACCTGGCCCTACCAAAAACTGCCAAAAAAAAAAAAAAAACCCCAAAAAACCCAGTGGGTTTGGTTCAGCACCTCTGGCTCAAGCGGCTAGGGTTCAAATTCAGCCCGGCCTGCCAAACAACAATGACAACTGCAACCAAAAAATAGCCGGGCATTGCGGCAGGCGCCTGTAGTCCCAGCTGCTTTGGAGGCTGAGGCAAGAGAATCGATTAAGCCCAGTAGTTGGAGGTTGCTGTGAGCTGTGATGACAAAGCACTCTACCCAGGGTAACAGCTTGAGGCTCTGTCTCAAACAAACAAACAAACAAACAAAGAAACAAAAAACCCAAGATGGAGACCCAGCCCAACCTGTGAAGAAAGCTAAGTCTGGCTCTTTCATACTCTGGCCTGCCCTTGTAGTGCTTCTTCCCCAGGCTCAGTGCCCTCCTGCTATCAGTACTAAAATGCAGCTTACTCAGGTTTCCTTTTGGATTTTCCACTTGTCTTGGTCTCAGAACAGTATTAAACTCATAAGACTTAGCTCTCTCTTTTTTTTCTTTTTAGACAAAGTCTCACTCTGTTGCCAGGGCTAAAGTGTCATGACCTCAGCCTAGCTCACAGCAACCTCACATTCTTGGGCTCAAGCGATTCTCCTGTCTCAGCCTCCCAGGTAGCTGGGACTACAACAGCTAGGACTATAGACATGTGCCACCATGCTTCGCCTCTTTTGTTTTTTTTGTAGGATCCTGTTCTTTTCAAATTAGCTCATTGTATAAACTGATCTCTCTGAAAATAATAACAGTTTCTAACACAAATTTGCAATTTAATAGTCACTCTGGAACTATAACCCCAACCACAGAAATGACTGACTCCTCCACCACAGTAAGCCAAAACTTTAGGTGAGTAAATGACAGTCCCATTCGTAACTGTTGTAATTAATAGTAATTTTTGTAAATTAGTAATTAATTCTTTTTTTTTTTTTTTGAGACAGAGCTTCAAGCTATCCCCCTGGGTAGAGTGCTATGGCATCACAGCTCACAGCAACCTCCAACTCCTGGGCTTAAGCGAGTCTCCTGCCTCAGCCTCCCAAGTATCTGGGACCACAGGCGCCTGCCACAACGCCTGGCTATTTTTTGGTTGCAGCTGTCATTGTTGTTTTGGCGGCCCGAGCTGGATTCAAACCTGCCACCTTAGGTGTATGTGGCTGGTGCCTTAGCCACTTGAGCCACAGGCGCCGAGCCTAGTAATTAGTTCTTTAGATTAGAACACATTCTCATTTGGTTCTCATAAGAGCCAGATAAGATGGGAACAGACAATTATTATAGTTCCTTTACAGATAAGGAAACTGAGATTTAAGGAAGTTACATCTAAGCTCAATTAACAATCATAAAGATGGAAACAACCCATGCACCCATCAACACATGAATGGATTAATAAACTGTGGTATGTGTATACCATGGAGTACTGTTCAGCCATAAAATAGATGATTTTGTATCCTTTGTAACAACTTGGATGGATTTGGAGAACATTATCCTATTATGAGATTGGAAAAACAAGTATCACAAGTACTCAATACCAATTTGAAACTAGGAGATTAACAATCACAGATCTATACAAGAGAAAATCTCAATTAAATTCAAGAAGTGGGGGGTTCAGTACCTTCCCACCCAATGGCTACAATGTGTGGATACGTGACATACTCTCTGGGTGTAGGACACAGCTACAACTCTGATTTTAACCTTTCATGTGTAAATTATATAACCTAAGGGTTTGTACCCTCATATTCATCTGAAATTTAAAAACAAAAGGAAGTTATAGCCTAACCTCACCTAGCAAGTGGCAGAGAATGGATCCATACTGGACCTCAAATTCTTTTCCTCCATTCAAATCTTTTTCCTCCATTACTTTGCCTCCTTTGTTGCCTACTGCGAATTGTGTTGAGGAACAGCTTTATCGTGAAAAAAAAAACAGCCCTAAGACTCCAGCTCTGGTTAATGTTCAGGGTCTCCATCTGCCCTAATCTGGATAATCTTAAGTTGTTTATTGATGAAATATTGGCCATAAAAGGTGTTGTCACAAATTTTCTCAATAATTTTAATGTAAAGAGATTAGAATTCCAAAATGTCCAGTGACTTCAATTAGCCCTAGACCATAATGTTTTTTATCTGAGAAGTTTTAGACATAGGGTATTAAGAAACTTAAACTATGGATAAGGTTTAGGTCTGCAGATGGCTAGTTTAAAATCAAAGTTCCCATCCTAAATAGAGCAGGTGGTAGACTCTTGCCCTCCACCTGGTGGACAGCTGTCCACAACACATTTGAGACTGAAAATTGACCAGTGAAAAGGCTGTCTCATTCCATTCTGAAGAGCTGTTTAGAAAACAATGAAACTTCAGTAATTTGCTTCTCTAGATGCTTATTCTGTGTCCAATCTATCCTCTGAACTTTTCACGGTTTTAGGTAAACACGCACCTCTAATGTATTGTGTTCAGATCCACTAATAACCAAAACCTTAAGATGATAACAAATCTAACAGCACAGCTGATTCACCTAAACTTTTATGGGTTGTTCACTGTAGGGTAGATCACTTTTCCTCAAGAAAAACAAATAAACAAAAAGGGTCGGGCGCGGTGGCTCACACCTGTAATCCTAGCAGTCTGGCTAGGAGGCCGAGGCGGGTGTACTGCCTAAGCTCACAGGTTCGAGACCAGCCTGAGCCAGAGCCAGACCGGTCTCTATAAATAGCCAGGCATTGTGGCGAGCGCCAACAGTCCCAGCTACTTCGAAGGCTGAGGCAAGAGAATCACTGAAACTTAAGAGTTAGAGGTTGCGTGAGCTGTGACGCCACGCCACTCTACCCCAGGGCGACGTAGTGAGACTCTGTCTCAGGGGGAGGGGAAAATACATATATATATACACCCAGGGAAGGGTCGGGAAAGGAAGAGCAGAGAGAGAAGGAAGGAAGTGGGTGCGGTCTTGGTGTGTGCCACACCTTTTGGGGGCAAGACTCGATTGTTAAGAGGAACTTTATCTAACAAACACGATCAGTGTAACCTGGTTTGTTGTACCGTCAATGAATCCCGATGAATTCCCAAAGAAAAAAGAAAACAAATACCCATAACCAAAAGATGCTGGAGAGGAGGGAGTAAAATTCTTTACTTTGCACGCTCTAGAAAGAGTAATATAAATATTGTGTAAGAAAATTTTACAAAAATTCCTTTGGTAGAAGTTAAAATACTTTTCAACGTCCATTTTTACTATTTCCCATGGAAGCAGAGAGGTGGTGAGCCAGGGACACCCAACCGCCGAGTATCTGCACAGGGCACCACGTCTCCCAAGCTGCCCTTAGCGCGCACCCAGACCGCGCCAGGTCCCAGCCCACGTCCCACCCCGGCATCACCGACATCCCAGCCGACTCTACCCCATTTTCCTTTTCTTCCTCCTCCAAGGAGTCCACCGCCGCCGCCAAGGCCTGTAAAGGGTCTATGGGTTCGTACAGGGAGACCCGCGCTCCGATGTTGGGATTGACCGGCATGTGGAAATTGGAAGCCGCCAGCTTCGCTGCTTGGTGCAAAGCAGCCATTACCCCGCCTCCGAGGCCTCAGCGCCCGCGCCGGCCTGAGGCGGGTAAGCTGGTGCGGCCTCTGGCGACCTCGCAGCTCCTTCCGAGGAAAGGGCGGTTGCTAGGGGCGCGGTAACTAGCGACGCTACAGGGGCCGCGAGGAACCAAATATCCTCGCACGCCGGCCGAGACTCTAGTCGGGTGCTTACTAGATCGTGGGAGTCGACAGTCGCTGGTTTAAAATGGTGGGGCACCTATTCTCCTCCTTTGCGTCTAGAACCCTAAACGCCGACTTCTCACATTATATTAATGAAACTCGTTTGTGAAGAGCACGTTTTTATTAACGGAAGTTAACTTCCACTAGTGACCATGCCGGTAGTGTGAACTCGGTGTTAGGTTGGGTTCATCAGCATGGGAGCGACAGGACACAACAGTGACCACGGACACACCCATCCTTAACTAACCCCCATCATCTCTTCCTACCCGGGATTTAGGTGCTTCAAATGGCGCCTTACTCCTGCACCGCGTGGCTGTGACGACACACAAAGCAGAGGACGTGGTGCCAACTCGGTGTCCGCTACCTAAGCTGCTTCTTCCTGAGGCCTAGCTTAGCGCTCTCCTCTCCCTACCCCCTTCTTTTAACCTCTTCCTGGCTCCAGCCCTGTATGTGGCACGCATCATCTAAAATCTTAGTTTAGAGCTAAAAGCCCTTCTTCCCAAACCTTCCTTGTTCGCTTGTCTGGAGTGTGAGCACCTCCAAAATCCCCCACTGCCCCACTTGCTTCAGGATGCTTTGATATGGCTAAGCATTTGCTTCGCATATTGGGACATGGGGTTGGCGGGGCTGAGTAGAAGCCAGAACTGGAAGCCCATGAGGTATAGACAGCTAAGTGACCAGGGGAGCAACTTTCCGTCACATGCAACTATTTCTGGGGCTGCGTGTGCCTCTTGGGATTTGGTGTAAGCACAGCGGCCCAAATCAAGAAAGGGTCATATACTGAAGCACTACAAATTTGCAGCACAAAGATTGCTCTAGAGTTCTATCATAAACAGAAATGGCTAGACAGTTCTGGCCTTGCCATCTCAGTCATTGGCTAGAGTTCCCTGGAGAATGTTCTCAGATGGAACACTGGAAGGATCCTAAAGGTTCTGTTGCTGGAGGCTGTCAACCAGTGATGTGCTGGTAAATGGTTAGCCACTGGCTCTCTAGGGATAAATTGTGTGACTAAACTTAAAAATGTATAGACATAAAGGATTATAGGGCATGACTCATACTTTTCTAATACTGGAAGATTGTTCCTTAATTTTTTCTGCTATTCATAACATAAAGGCTGCAGACATTTTACAGCAGCTTATTCTTCATTAACACTTTAGTTTCCTAAGTTTAAAGGTCCAATTTGACCAGATACAGTGGCTCACACCTGTAATCTTCACACTTTGGAAGGGTGAGGTAGGAGGCTCAATTTAGCCCAGGAGTTTGATACAACTCTGGGCAAAACATAAAGTATGCACCTGTAGGCTCAGCTACTTGGGAGGCTGAAGCAGGACGATCACTTGAGCCCAGGAGTTCACGGTCTCAGGTACGATTGCACTGCTCTACTTTTATGTCAAAAAAAAAAAAAAAAAGAAAGAAAACCAAAAAAACCAAAGGCACAAATGAAAGCACAGAGTAAGGAAGGTATGCACTGCCTGAGAACCTAAAGATAGGACATAAGACTGCTATCAGCAAGAGGGGAAGCGGTACATCAAAGTAGCCCACGCGTGAGCTGGATGATCTGACTTCTGTCACAAAGGATGCCACGCAGGCTCTGCATAGGGGCCCATGGACTAGTGTACTTATTGCTCTTCATACCCAAAAGCTCAAACCTGAGCTGTGGGGATAGGGAACAGAGTACCGAAGTGTGTATGAGTGCTTGTGTGTGCGTGTGCTGGATAAGGTGCAGACGTGTGAGGTTTAGGCACCAAGTAATAACCACACATATGAACAACCATGTCTGTATATGAAATAAAATGCTAGAAAAGAACACATAATAAATCCAGGAAGGGGTCAGGTGCCGTGGCTCACACCTGTAAATCTTAGCACCCTGGGAGGCCGAGGCCAGTGGATTGCCTGAGCTCACAGGTTTGAGACCAACCTGAGCCAGAGTGAGACCTCATCTCTTACATTAGCCAGGTGTTGTGGTGGACCCCTGTAGTCTCAGCTGCTTGGGAGTTTGAGGCAAGAGAATCACTTAAGCCCAAGAGTTTGAGGTTGTTGTGAGCTGTGATGCCATGACACTCTACCCAGGACAACATCATCAGACTCTGTCTCAAAAAATAAATAAATAAATAAATTCATTGGGGAAGCATCTCAGGGTGTTTCTGGAAGAGACATTTGAATTGGTAGACTAAACATAGCAAATAGCAACCCCCACCACAAGGTTGATGGGTATCACCAAACCTGTTCAGTCTGAAGAGAAAAAGGCAGAGGCAAAGTTGAATTCATTAGTTTAGAGCTAAAAGCCTTTCTTACCAAACCAAGCTGGGACACACACCTCTCACCCTCTGAACTCCTTCAGACTGGACTAGAATCTACACTTTTGGCTATCTGATTTTTAGGCCTTTGAACTACACCATTTCTAGGTCCTCAGTTTGCAGATGGCAGATTATAAGAGTTCTTGGCCTCAATAATTGCGTGAGCTATGACTCAATTCTTTCTAGAAATAATTATCTATACTCTATTTAGTTTCTCTGGAGAAACTTAAGGCAGATGTGCTACAACACATACATCATCAGCTATGAAGTATTCTTGCCAAAAGTTTGTAACCTGAATCTGAGCCTCTTCAGAGCAAATTTTTGATTTTATAGGAAACAGATAAACAAGTTAAATTAAGATGAAATCCAGAAGGAGAGATAGATAATAGGCTTGGATTCTTAAAAAATAAAAAAAAAATCGGTGACCAAAAAAAAAAAAAACATTAAGGGTGAATGTAGATTAGAAACTGGTAAGACAACTAAATGTAATGTGTAAAAACCAAATGGATCTTGGTTTAAAACACAAGGCAAGAAACACATTCTGAGGACAGTTAGAAAAATCTGAATACAGATAGGGTATTAACTCATTACAAAACTGTTCTTCCATGAAAATGTCCTCATTGAATACTTACAAAGTTTAGGTCTTCAGTTTACAGTCAGATGATTCAAAAGTGGTTAAGTAGTTAAGCTATAATGCTTGTTTTGAAAACATGAATTTGTTCCAAAGCAGTGAACTATTTGGGCAAAATACTGACTTCTCATTTGCTAAGGTGACTTCCTTAGAATAAAACAGGTGAACAGAAGGCATTCAGTGAAATCACATTAAGAACACACGAAACGGCTCGGCGCC
>NW_003852419.1:18978392-18982803 GCF_000181295.1 Otolemur garnettii
AGGCTCTGTCTCAAAAAAAATAAAATTAAATTAAAAAATAAATAAAAAGTTAAAGGTAAGGAATAAATAGCAATCAAATAGAAAAAAAAAGCATATAAAACCTCTGCCCTTAGGGCGTAGTATTAGTCCTAGCCATATCCCCTTTTTTATTAATTAAAAGCATAGCATAACATTTTTATGTTTAATAGGACACATTCCTTCACTGGTTCAGAATTACGTATCCACTCCTTTGAGAGCTTTCTCATTTGCTCTTCCATTCCTTAAAATAGAAGCTGACTTTGATTATATTGTAACTGCTATAAGACCCAAGTACAAGGTAATGGCAATTTTTTTTTTGAGACAGAGTGTTGCTTTGTTGCCTGGGCTTGAGTGCAGTGGCATCATCATAGCTCACTGCAACCTCAAACTTCTGGATTCAAGTGATTCTCCTGCCTCAGCCTCCTGATAGATGAGACTATGGGGTGCCACTACACCCAGCTAATTTTTCTATTTATTTTATAAAGACTGGGTCTCAAGCAATCCTCTTGCCTTGGCCTCTCAGTGTGCTGGGATCATAGGTGTCATTCATAGTGCCTGACAAATTTAATTTACCCCAAAACAAACTTAACAGAATAAATGAATAGGAAACATCTGGCTTGGAAGAATTTTTTTTTTTTTTTAAACAGTCTCATTATGTTGCCCTCGGTAGAGTGCCATGGCATCACAGCTCACAGCAGCCTCAAACCCTTGGGGTCAAGCGAGTCTCTTGCCCCAGCCTCCCAAGTAGGTGGGACTACAGGCACCCACCACAACACCCAGCTATTTTTCTGTTGCAGTTATTGTTGCTTAGCTGGCCCAGGCTGGGTTCGAACCCGCCAGCCTTGGTGTATGTGGCTGGTGCCATAACCACTGGGCTATGGGCACTGAACCTAGCTTAAAAGAATTTTAAGAATTGTGTTATGTAAGAACAGGCACAGTGGCTCAAGCCTATAATCCTAGCACTTTGGGAGGCTGAGGATGGTGTTATCACTTGAGCTCAGGAAATCAAGACCAGCCAGAGCAAGAGCAAGATCTTGTCTCTACTAGAAATAGAAAAACTAGTCAGGCATTGTGGCAGATGCCTGTAGTCCCACCTACTTGGGTGGCTGAGCCAAGGACTGCTTAAGGCCAAAAGTGTGAGGTTGCTTGAGGCCAGGTAACTTGAGCCAGAGGCAAGAGTGAAGACTCTGTCTCAAAAAAAAAAAAAAAAAAAATTGTGTAAAACCATTCAGACATTCCAGTATAGTATAAGACACAAAAAATCTTATGCTGCCAGCAAGGTTCAGTAGTGTATACCTGTAGTTCCAAATACTTCAGAGGCTGAGAGGATCCCTTAAGGGTAGTTTAGGCTTTAATGGGCTATGAATAGACACTACACTACAGCAAGGGCAACAAAACCACCTTCTCTTAAAAAAAAAAAAAAAAATCCAGGCAAGATTCCATGGCTCATACCTCTAAACCTAGCACTCTGGGAGGCCAAAGTGAGATGCCTGCTTGAACTCATGAGTTCGAGACCAGCCTGGGCCAAGAGTAAGGCCCCATTTTAATAAAAATTGAAAAAAAAAAAAAAAAAAGGTGGGCATTGCGGCAGGCACCTATAATCCCAGCTATTTGGAAGGCTGATGTAGGATGATCACTTGAATTCCTAAGTTTGAGGTTGCTGTGAGCATGGCACTCTAACCTAGGCAATTGAGTGAAACTCTGCCTCGAAAATAAAAGGTTGGGCACAGAGACTCACACCTGTAATACCAATACTCTAGGACAGGGGTCCTCAAACTTTTTAAACAGGGGTCCAGTTCACTGTCCCTCAGACGGTTGGAGGGCTGGAGTGCAGGCCCCAGGATGAGTCAGCTGCTAAGCAGGACAGGCAGCAGCACCACCACCACCCAGCGGACTGGATAAATGTCCTAGGTGGGCTGCATATGGCTTGCCGGCCGTTCGAGGACGCCTGCTCTAGGAGGCTGAGGCTGAAAGAGAAGGAAAATTGCCTGAGCTCAGGAGCTTGAGACCAGCCTGACCAAGACCCCACCTCTTAAAAAAAATAAGTGGGCATTGTGGCAGTCGCCTGTATTTCCCAGCTACTTGGGAGGCTGAGGAAAGAGTTCTCTGGAGCCCAAGAGTTTCAGTTGCTGTGAACTATGATGCTATAGCACTCTACCAAGGATGACAAAGTGAGACTGTCTTCCCAACCCCCCCAAATCTTTTATCCAGTATCAATTTTTGTTAAGGGTGACAGGTGAGGGTCCAGTTTCAGTCTTCTACAGGTCACCAGCCAGTTCACCCAATACCATTTGTTAAATAGGGAATCTTTCCCCCAATTAAATGTTTTTGATAGGTTTATCAAAGATCAAATAATGTTAAGTGGCTGGGTTCATCTGTTGGTTCTCTATTCTGTTCCATACATCTATTTTTGTGCCAGTACCATGCTGTTTTGATCACCATAGATTTCTAGTATAGCCTTTAGTCTGGTAAGGTGGTATTAGTAAAGTATCTCAAGAATGGAAGAAGTATCCAATGTACTCAGTATTATTAAGAAACCAATATACAATCATCTACACATTCATACGAATGATAAAACACAACTATAGTCCAGAAAGGAGCAAAGAGAAGGGAGAGGGGAAGGGGGAAGGCCAGGAGGAAGGAGTGTTTTGTGTGTAACCTCACCTAATGTGCACAATGCAATGATACATTTCAAAACTATTAAGAATATCTTAAGCACAAGTGAGGTGATGCTTATGTTAACCAGTTTGATGTAAGCATTCCACATTGTATATCAAATCAGCACACTGTACCCTACAAATGCATCAATGTAGTTATGATTTAATAAAAAAAAAGACTTCCCCCCAAACCCTACCTTTTGCTGAATAACCAATAAATATGTTACTATAAACAATGTGGATTAGAGAAGTATTTTCAGGGTCGATGCCTACAGCTCAGCTGCGAGGGCACCAGTCACATACACCAGAGCTGGTGGGTTTGAACCCAGCCCAGGCCTGCCAAACAACAAAAAAGCAGCCAGGTGTTGTGGTGGGCGCCTGTAGTCCCAGCTACTTGAAAGGCTGAGGCAAGAAAATCACTTAAGCCCAATAGTTTGTGGTTGCTGTGAGATGCGACATTACAGCACTCTATTGAGGGCAACAACAAAAAAAAAAAGAAGTATTTTCACTTCAAAGGTTTTAGGATATACTTGACAATTGTTTTAAGGCAGCTAGAATTAGTATATTTTACACCGACTCTCAATAACCTGTTAATGAGGGACTGAACTACTGAATTCCAGACAATACAAAAATCCTTACCTAATTTACATTACCAAATTAGTTGACAACTTAAGTCCTATAAAAAAAGTCCAAGGAGATTAAGACTGGCTGGCTGAAATTATTTCTCTACAATTCTAAGGAAAGGCTTAAGTTTTTTAGTAACACTCTTTGTAAAGTAAATGAGGAGACAGTGGTTGAAGTAGCAGGTTATGTAGATCACACTTGTGTTCCACTTTAAACAACTGGCCTTTTATTTAATTTTTTTTTTGAGACAGAGCCTCAAGCTATTGTCCTGGGTAGAGTACTGTGACCTCACAGCAACCTCCAACTCCTGGGCTCAAGTGATTCTCCTGCCTGTGCCTCCCAAGTAGCTGGGACTACTGGCACCCATCACAAC
This sequence comes from Otolemur garnettii, assembly GCF_000181295.1. Classification (NCBI taxonomy): domain Eukaryota; kingdom Metazoa; phylum Chordata; class Mammalia; order Primates; family Galagidae; genus Otolemur; species Otolemur garnettii. The sequence goes on from NW_003852419.1 coordinate 18,982,065, forward strand.
GCCCAGCTATTTTTTTTGGTTGCAGCCGTCACTGTTGTTTGATGGGCCGGGGCTGGATTCCAACCCACTAGCTTAGGTGTATGTGGCTGGCGCCTTGGCCACTTGAGCCACAACTGGCCTTTAATCAAAGGCATGAAAACTTTTATGAACGGAATATTTTAAAATGTACAATGTGTATAAAATACATGTTTAAAACCCACTGAAATGAGATGTATTACCTAAGAATTTTTTTTAAGAGACGGAGTCTTTATCGCCCTTGGTAGAGTGCCATAACATCACAGCTCACAGCAACCTCTAGCTCTTGAGCTTAGGTGATTCTCTTGCCTCAGCCTCCCAAGTAGCTGAGACTACAGGCATCTGCCACAAAGCCCGGCAAGAATACCTTTTGTTAATGTAAGACTTGCTACACATTTATTTGTTAAAGGAATTTAACACAGTAGGAGTTACTATTGGGGAAAGGGATTAAGATAGTAGGATAAAGGGGGGAATTCATTTTTCACTTTGTATTTTTATGTACCACTTTTAAAACAGCATATATCCTACACTTCAATAGTTTTTATGCCAAGTGTTATTTATGTTGGATGCTTTTCTTCTAAATACTTGGTTTATAAAAAGAAAACCAGAAATCAGTGGAATGGATAGATGCTTTTGTAAATTAAAAAGTGAGGAAAATCCCCAGGATTAAGCTACAAGTCAACATGTAAATTAATTTCTTCCATATTTCTTTTTTTTTTTTTTT
>NW_003852419.1:18982951-18990431 GCF_000181295.1 Otolemur garnettii
TTTTTTGGTTGCAGCCATCATTGTTGTTTGGCGGGTCCAGGCTGGGGATTCGAACCTGCCACCTTAGGTGTACGTGGCTGGCGCCTTAGCCGATTGAGCTATAGGCGCCGAGCCCATATTTCTTATATAAATTTTTTTTTTTTTTAAAAGACAGAGTCTCACTTGGTAGAGTGCTGTAGTGTCTTAGCTCACAGACCTCAAACTCTTGGGCTCAAGCGATTCTCTTGCTTCAGCCTTCCAAGTAGCTGGACTGCAGGAGCTGGCCACAATGCCCGGCTATTTTTAGAGATGGGGTCTCGCTCCGGCTCAGGCTGGTCTCAAACCTGTGAGCTAAGGCAATCTACCCATCTTGGCTTCCCAAGTGCTGTGATTACAGGTGCGAGCCACAACGCCCAGCCCAAGTTATATAAGTTTTTTAGAAGTATCAGAAATAATAGAATGTCGGGGGGGGGGAGAAGTTGAATTAATCTGCCTTTGAAACCAAACATTTAACATTTTCATTGAATTGTTTTAATACGATTTCAAACAAATTACAACTGGAAGACCAAAAGCTTGGGAAGTGATAGAGGAAACAATCTTCTAAACAACAAGGACCACCAAGGCAATCATCTTCCACTCTAGCTGAAGAACTACGGCCATATTGGTGCCAGTCAGCCGGTTATCCAGATTATCGTGTGTTTACCTGGTAAGAGGAAAAACTCATGATAACAAAATCATAAGGTGGGAGGATTTAGTTTTAAGGTAATTAATACAATTTCCTTCATCTTTACAGATGAGATAAAACTCTTTAGTTATGAGCTTCATAATTAAACAAACATTTATCAAAAAGAGAAACCTTCAAAAATATATACCTTTTTGATTTGTCAGGGAAATCTGCAACTTATATATACTCACCACATCATCAATTTTCAGAATGCTCCGAACAGTTTCAGTTGCTAGGGTCAAAGCGCTGACTGAAACCAACAGAGGCTGGACAACTAGCTCCTCCAAAATGTTGGAAATGCCACCCTGCAAATCAGCACAACTTGCTTTTGATGTTTGAAATTATACACATCAACAACTACATTGTCACCACAATGCCCCAAGACTTTTCAAGCCTAGTTTTCCCTTGGTCTAAGCACATCAGAATAAGATACTCTACGTAGCTCTTCTTACATGATAGGCTGTTATTTCAATTAATATTTGGAAAACTGGGCCTATAATCCTAGCACTCTGGGAGGCTGAGGCAGGCAGCTAGCTTGAGCTCATGAATTTGTGACCACCCTGAGCAAAAGCAAAAACTTGTTTCTACTAAAAATAGAAAAACTGAGGCAAGAGGATTCCTTGAGCCCAAGAGTTGGAGGTTGCTATGAGCTAGATGCCATGGCACTCTACCCATGGTGACAGCTTGAGACTCTGTCTAAAAAAAAAAAAAAAAAAAAAAAAAGTAAAACCAGAATTAATGCTGGATTCCCCCAATCCTAACTCCAAATCAACTTTTATCCATCATTTATTTAAAATATACTCGTAAAACTAGGTAGGTGATTTTAATACAGTAGTTAAAAGTCATGATATCTGTAATGCTTAAATCATCTCTGAATTTTCATTCTGAATTCGACCAAGCCTGTTGTATTCTTCCTTTCCATCTGTCTCATTTCTCACCTTAAATTCTTCACTGTACTACTCTAGACCCTTTTATTTCAGGATTACTGCTGATAGCTCTAACAAGTATCCCTGCCTCCAGTCTTCTCTCCTTAAGAAACCTTCAATATACTTAAACCTTAAAATACTCTTCACCTTTAGCCTCTTGCTTAAAAAAAGTTTGTTGATAGCTGGGCATGGTGGCTCATGCCTATAATCCTAGCACTCTGGGAGGCTGAGGTGAGTGGACTGCTTGAGCGGGCAGGTTGGGACCAGCCTGAACAAGAGTGAGATCCATCTCTAAAAATAGCCAGGTGACGTGGCAGGCTGTAGTCCCAGCTACACCAGAGACTGAGGTAAGAGTTTGAGGTTGCTTTGAGCTATGACACCACTCTACAGAGGGTGACGAAGTAAGACTCTGTCTCAAAAAAATAAATAAAGAGGAAAGTCTGTGAAGCCAGGCATGGCGACTCATGCCTATAATCCTTCACTTTGGGAGGCAGAGGCGGGTTAATTGCTTGAGCTCAGGAGTTTGAGATCAGCCTGAGAAACAGCAAGACCCTGCCTCTAAAAAAACATCTGGCCACTGTGGCAGGCACCAGTAGTCCCAGCTACTCAGGAGGCTGAAGCAGGAGGATCAATTAAGCCCAAGAGTTTGAGACTGCTATGAGATATGATGCCCAGTAATCTACTGAGGGCAACAAAGTGAGACTGTCTCAAAAAAATAAGAAAAAAAAAAAAAACACCCCCAAACTTGCAGAGGGTCTCTCATTTAAACACTAGATTTTTTTTTCCCCCCGACAGAGTCTCACTAAGTCACCCTCGGTAGAGTGCTGTGGAGTAATAGCTCATAGCAATCTCAAACTATTGGGCTTAAGCGATTCTCCTGCCTCAGCCTCCCAAGTAGCTAGGACCACAAGTGCCTGCCACACCTGGCTATTTTTTTGTTGCAGCTGTCACTGTTGCCTAGCTGACCCTAGCCAGGTTCGAACCCACCAGCCTGGGTATACATGGCCAGCGGCCTACCCACCGAACTATAGGCACTGCCCAAGATTAAGCTACTTTTAATTATAAAGTTTTCATTGAAAAAATGATTGCAATCCTTTGAATTTTAAATAAACCGAAATATTCTGCAATAACTGAAGATTAAAATTACTACCTTTCGGACATTAATGCCTGTAGTTTTTTCTCCTTGGGCATGCCGGTTTCTTAGTTCTGTTACTGTAGAAATGGGATTCAGACCAGCATTTTCAGCTAGTGTAGATGGAATGACCTCCATAGCATCTGCAAAAGCACGGACGCAATAGGATTCCATACCACTCAATGTTCGTGAATATTCAGTTAATCGGAGGGCCAACTCTATTTCTGGAGCACCACCTCCTGCAATAAGGGCTCTGAAATACATAAATATATTTTGCTTACTTTATCCAATAGAAATTTATTTTTAAGAATTTACTATTCATACCTTGAAAATAGTTGAAATGTATTAGTTTTAATGTTCAGAATGCTACTTAATAACACAGCATTTACATTACCTTTTCTTCACTAAACAGCGAATAACACATAGGGCATCATGAATGGAGCGCTCAGCCTCTTCAATCACCAGTTTGTTAGAGCCACGAACGACGATTGTAACTGTTTTCCCAGGACTGGCACAGCCTGTAATCTTTAGTAAACAAATCCCAAATCAAGCATTTCAAGGGTTAAAAGGAAAAAAAAAAAGGAAAGTAAAAGCTAAATTCTAATATTGTTACCTTGAGCAGTTTGCCAGAACCATTTAAATTGACTTCCTCAGCTAACTCAGCAGAGCCCAACATGTCAGGAGTGAACTGGTCAATATGAGCAACTGGTTTGGTTCCAATTGTCTAGAAATAGTCAAATTCACAAATTAGGCCATACTTACTTGATTATTAAGATATTTTTTACAATTACAGATGTTAATGTTTTACCTTACAAATGAATTCAATGTCTTCTCTTTCAATATCCTTAATCACCATAATCTTCATTTTGTTCAAAAAATGTAATGCAAGATCACTAAGAGCATCTCTAAAACAGAAAATTAGTGATTATGTCAACACCAGGCTAAAAAGCCCCATTATCTATGAAAGAAAATGCTTTAAATATTAGTTTACAAAGTTTATGAGCTCAAAATTCTTAAAGTAAGATTTCTAATTCTAGTGGAAATTTAATTTCGATTCCATTATTAAAATATATCCTGTCTTGGGTGGCACCTGTGGCTCAAAGGAGTAGGGCACCAGCCCCATATACTAGAGGTGATGGGTTCAAACCCATACCCGGGCAAAAACTGCAAAAAAAAAAAATCTCTCTCTCTCTCCACATATATTTCCTGTCTCTCAACAACACTATTTATAAAACACAAAAAGATAATTAGGCCATCATTTTTCCGGAAAGTTTACTGATACTTCACAAATTTAGAAGTATGACTAATTCAGACCCCACAAATTTATACTTTCCTGCTAATTATCTAGAATGATCCTTCTTACAATGCTATGACCTGAAGGGATATTACAATTTCTGTTTTACATAAGAAACTGAGTTTGGGGGACAATTTACTCAAGGTTAGTAGGTACTCTGACTTGGGATTAGAACCAAATCTTCTGATTCTCCATATAAAATGAGCATCCACAATATTTTCTGGCTTATCAATGGAATAAATGGGAATGTGTCTGTCTACCCATTAGAATAAACTACTGAACTAAAAAGGGGGACATCTTCAAATCTTGGAGAATTCTTTTCATCTATGGACTATCCATTTAGAAGAACTTCTAAATGTCAAGGCAATCAATTGCATGGCCCTCTAAATAATTCCTCTATTAAGTAGGAAATTAATTTTAGAACTTAGCTTTTTAAAAACAGGCCTCACATCCATATTTAAATTATCATGAGGGAAAATAACCCAGTTTTTATCAAAGTATAATGAGATCTCTTGATAGCATAATAAAGTAACCACCGTAAGTTATGGTGTACTTTGAAATAACTAAAAGAGTGGAACTGGGATGTTCCTAACAGAAATAATACATGCATGAGGTAATAGATATGCAAATAATATAGAGCAGATTAATACACATTGTATAACTTGTACCAAAACATCCCGTGTGCCCTTATGAATATATAAAACTATTATATACCAAAAATAAATATAACTAAAAAATTTAAACAACCAAAAAAAGATGTCTCACAATGTAGACTGAGTCTAGACTTCTGGTGGTTTACCCACCTCAAATGTTTCTTAAAAAACTGATAACGCAGAGTTAGCAAGAGTGGCTCAGCAGAAGCATGCTGAGCCCATAACCCAAAGGTCAATGGATCCAAACCATGTTCTGCTCACAGTTTGTGGCCTGGTGTAGTGGCTCACATCTGCAATCCTAGCACTCTGGGAGGCCAAGGACAGAGGATGCTTGAGCTGAGGACTTTAAGACCAGCCTGAGGAAGAGCAAGACCCTGTCTCTACTGAAAATAGAAAAAGTAGCCAGGCATAATGGTGGGTGCCTGTAGTCCCAGCTACTTGGGGGTTGAGGCAGGAGGATCACTTGAGCCCAGGAATTTGGGGTTGCTGTGATCCAGAATGACACCATGGCACTCTAGTTTGGGCAACAGAGTGAGACTCTCCTGCCAAAAACAAACAAAAAAAAGCTACAGAGGATCCAAAATTTAAGAGATTAGCAAAATAAATAGCCCCATACCTTAGAATAGACTTCTGTATGAGAAGGACATTACATCCTGTTTTTTTAATTTGCTTCACTAAGTTTAAGATATAGGCTCTCTCTTCTCTCAGCACTCGGTCCATCTGGGCATAGTCAGAAACCACTATTTGATTATCCATCTGTTAAGAAAAAGAACATAATAATTTGCACTGAAAGAGATTTTAAGTTTAAGACATGTTAAGTAAAAATACTATGTATAGTATAAATTCAACCAAAATCATGTCAGGGTAATAAATTATATAGACGTGTATAGAAAAAGATATATATGCTGAACCTGATTCTTACTTTCAACTAGGTCCACTACTGTCTTAAATTATTGTTGAGTATACTTTTTTTTTTTAAGAGACAGTCTCATTTTATCGCCCTTGGTAGAGTGTTGTGGCATCCCAGCTCACAGCACCCTCCAACTCCTGGGCTTAAGCGATTCTCTTGCCTCAGCCTCCTGAGTAGCTGGGACTACAGGCGCCTGCCAGAACGCCCAGTTATTTTTTTGTTGCAGTTTGGCTGGAGCCAGCTTCAAACCCACCACTCTCAGTTTAAGGGGCCAGCACCCTAACCATTGAGCCACAGGCACCGCCCTGTAAGTTAAGTTTATTTTTAATAATCAAAAAATTAAAAATGATTATCCCATTGCGTGAATGTCAATCTTTTTCATTTAAGTCAAACAGCTATTACAGAAATAATTTCAGTTGTGTGCTTTTTACTCTAAGGCTTTTTATATATGTGCCATGCCGAAAAGATAAGGACAATTTTATTATAAAAAACATAGAGAACTTTTTTTTTTTTTTGAGAAAGGGTGTCACTCTGTCACCCAGGGCTAGAGTACAGTAGCATCATCATAGCTTGCTGCAACCTTGAACTCCTGGATTCAAGAGATCCTCCTGCCTTAGCCTCCCAAGCACCTGGACTAAAAGCACGAGCCACTGTGTCCAGCTAACAATTTCTATTGAACCAAAGTTATTCTTCAATTTTCTTTCTTTTTTTGGAATTTTTATCTTTTTATTTCCTTGTTGGTTTTTTTGTTGTTATTGAGACAGAGTCCCACCCTATGCCCTGAGCAGAGTGCAATGGCATCATAACTCACTGCAACCTCAGACTCAGGCTGTGGGCATCCTGCTGCCTCAGCCTCCAGACGCCTCACGCTCAGACACATCTCAAACTCCTGAGTCAAGCAATTCCCCCACTTCAGCCTCCCAGTGTTGGGATTATAGGTGTGAGCCACCATGCCTGGCTAGACCAAAGTTTTGATAAGAACTACTAAACAGAAAGCCTTACGTATGCTATCAGCATCTAGAATGAGAACAAATCTGAGAGAGAATGACAACTACCCCTCTAGAGATTGGCAGTGACACCCAATAGATATGGGACTATCTTAATAAGAAGCAATTTCTTTATAGGTTTGTAACTTGTGGCACCAACAATTTCTATTTCTATTTTACTAATTCTTTTGAAATCTATTCTTTTAACTACTAGTATGAACATTTGTCATTTTTATTTTAATGAAGAAATATGTATATCTGAGCCAGGCTCTGTGGTCCATGCCTATAATCCTAGCACTGTGGGAAGTCAAGGTAGGAGGCTTGCTTGAGGCCAGGTGTTTGAAACCAGCCTAGGCAATAAGAGAGTCCCCATTTCTATAAAAAAACAGAACAATCAGCCAGGTGTGGTGGTGAGTACCTGTAGTCCCAGTTACTCTAGAGCAGTGGTTCTCACCTTCCTAATGCTGCAATCCTTTAATAGTTCCTCATGTTGTGGTGACCCCCCAGCTATAAAATTACTTTCATTGCTGGAAGCCAGATAGCAGAGGCTGCAGTGAGCTATGATGGTCACTCCAGCCTGGCCAACTGAGTGAGAACCCATCTTCTTTTTTTTGGTAACAGAGCCATTGCAACTTCAAACTCCTGGGCTCAAATGATCCTCTGCCTCAGCCTCCCAAGTAGCTAGGACTATAGGCGTTGTCACCACACTCAGCAAACTTTGTTTTTTCATAGCCCTGCTGAGGGTGGTCTTGAATTTCTGAGCTCAAGTGATTCTTCTGACTTGGTCTCCCAGAGTGCTAGGATTACAGGTGTGAGCCACCTCACTGGCCAAGATATCTTTTTTCTTTTTTTGTAGGAGAGAAGGAAGGTAGGTTA
>NW_003852419.1:18990749-18993264 GCF_000181295.1 Otolemur garnettii
AATCTTAGCCTTTTCAACTCTGGTTATGCCAGAATTTGCCACCTTTTGGACGAGAACCAGTCCTTCCACCAATTCACAGTCATCAATTGTTCCACTAAGAAAAAAGAAAATGAGGTCACAGTTAAGATGCAATGAAAATCTATGAATTTACACATTACCAACAGATTAAAATGCATCAGTCCAGTAACATGTGCTTTAGCCTCACATTTATTACTGCCCCATTCCTGGAATTCTTTGATTCACTACCACCTTATTAAAAAAAATCTTGAGATTCCCATACCAATACAAGGTCTCATAAAAATAAAACTTAAAAAAAAGAGGACTTTCCTCTCAGCATTTTTCACGTAACTCATTTATTTTTGGCAATAGTTTATAACCGTTTCAAAATTTTAACCAAAGTTATAATTAGAAATGCTTACCCAAGCTTCTTAACTATTTTAATATCTCTAAGATCTACACTAGTAGCTGTGGCTGGGTCAATCACTTTCATCACTGCATTTACACTCATTGGAGAAAGTAGACTTGAATACTGAGAGACAACCTAGAATTATTTAAAAAAAAAAAGTTATCTTCACAATAGGAATAAAGTCTTAATTCTTCAATGGCAAAAATATTACAAAGAAGCTCTAATTACTTTATTTGGAGAGGGCAATAGTAGGAAGAGAAATACATGACCAAACATTCCACACAAGCTGCCTTTTCCATTCAGATTGCCAGTCACCAGGAACACACAATAAAAGTATATGCTCGGCCGGGTGCAGTGTTTCATGCCTATTATCCCAACACTCTGAGAGGCTGAGGCAGGTGGATTGCCTGAGCTCAGGAGTTCAAGACTACCCTGAGCAAGAGCAAACTGAAAAACTCGCCAGGCATTGCAGCAAGTACCTGTAGTCCCAGCTACTTGGGAGTTTGAGGCAGGAGGATGGCTTAGCTCAAGAGTTTGAGGTTGCTGTGTGTTATGATCCCATGGCCCTCAATTCCAGGTGACTGAGACTATGTCTCCAAAAAAAAAATAGTATATGCTTGCTTCTTTGCTTTTATTAGTTGCTACCACTAGTTGGAAATGTCTAAATATGAATGAATAATCAAGTGATAATAAGGGGCTGATACAAATAGCTAATTGTTACTGGTTTTGTTTTTTTTTTTTTGAGACAGAGTCTCAGCTCACAGCTCACAGCTCACAGCAACCCAAAATTCTCGGGCTTAAGCAATTCTCTTGCCTCAGCCTCCCAAGTAGCTGGGACCATAGGTGCCCCCCACAATGCCCAGCCATTTTTTGGTTGCAATTGTCATTGTTGTCTGGCAGGCCTGGGCTAGATTCAAACCTGCCCTAGCCTCTGTAGCCTCTCTACATTTATTATATGCCAGACAATGGTCTTAGCACTTTTACTTATGTTAACTCATTTAATCTTCAGACGGAGAAATTGAAACTGAGAGGTTATCATTTCCCCAAATAACACAGACCACACAGTCTATACTCTATGACTAATGCTCATAACCATTACACTAAACTGTGTTAGTTCTGGGGATATTCAACAGTATCACTTAGTGTCCTTAATACCTTCTAATCCTTTACTTAACATTCAAAAATAATATATGAATTTAATCTGATGAAAAGAAAAGGAAAAAGTATGGGGGGGTGTGACATGACAGAGAACAGGTGACATGAGTGTCCGTGAAATTTAGAAGTGCATCACCACTTTTAAGTTTGATAACTAAGAAAAGCACTCCTATTATAATAATGTAACTTTATATTATATATATGTTTAGTTACTAAAATTATTGGACTAAAAAAAATAAGAAAAGCACTCGAAGTATCAGTAAAGAGATGATCCATAAATATACATGCCTGTGCTACATTCAAATCTCAGCTCTCACTAATGAGCCTTGCTTAACTTACTTAACCTCTCTAGATTATTTTCCTCATTTACAAAATGGGGATACCACTACTTATCTGAAAGCTTTGAATAAAATAATAAATGTAAAAAACTTTATCACAATGCTTATAACAGTGAGTATTTAATAAAAAAATAGCTATACTGCCAGAAATTCTCCAGCAGTATTCTGATTTGAAAGATGGAAAGGTTTCTAATAGGCAAACTGAGGTATTTATCAAAAATCATGTCAAAATTCTTTAAATGAAAAACTGGATGTGGATATAGTGCATTTTAAATATTGTAACTTCTGTTCATAGATCACTCCATACCAAATTTTGGTGCATTTTAAATATTGTAACTTCTGTGTTCATAAACCACTTCATACCTCCTCATAGATCAACTTCATACCAAATTTTTACTTAGACCAATTCAACCATGTGATTAGTTACCCAGTCACTCTTGAAACTTAACATTTATGTACTGCATGGCACCAAAAATCACAGAGTAACACATCTTAAATTTGACAACTATCTTTAGTGTTTATCTCACCTTGGAGTTCAATGAAGTGGTTGCACTATTTAACAAAGTTTCTCTGTCACTTAGTTCCACAGGTCGAGACATGTCATTCAAGATTTCAA
>NW_003852419.1:18993284-18999500 GCF_000181295.1 Otolemur garnettii
ACCCTTTTCCAAAGCCTTCTGGAATGACTCGGAAATGATGGTAGGATGAATCCCTGTCATTTGTGAAAGGCTAGTTATTTAATTATAATAGATAAACTACACGTTTGACATGACTTAAAACTTCTCACTCATTAAAACATCAAAGCAGTCACAAATGTAACTTACGCCTTGGTTGTAAAGACAGTGTCTTAACCTTACTTGCTAATTCTGGCTAATGATTTACTACCATTTAAAACAGATCAAGCTACGTAGTGGCTCACACCTATAACCCTAGAGCTTAGAGAAGCTAAGGCAGGTGTACTACTTGAGCTGAGAGTTTGAGAATAGCGTGAGCAAGAGCCCCATCTCTACATAAATAGAAAAAAAAATAAACTAGTCAGGCATTGTGGTGGGTGCCTGTAGTCCCAACTTCCTGGGAGGCTGAGGCAAAAAGAAAACTTGAGCCAAAGAGTTTGAGGTTGCTGTGAGTTATGATGCCATAGCACTCTACCCAGAGCAAGAGAGTGATGCTGTCTCAAAAAAATAAAAAAACACATCAGTTACATATTTATGTGATGGTAAAGATTGAAACCAAATTTCATTTTCTTCAAAGTATCACAAATCTACATAATAAATAGGATAAGTGATTGGAGAATCACTACTACAATTAAACACTATTTACAAAAGCAAGAACACCCATTTCTCTCTGGGATAGAGACTCGCTCAGAGTTTAAGATTAGTGTTACCACCACCATTCATTTTTGAACAGCAAAATTTTACTGAATTCCACTCAAAAAGAAACCTGGCAAAAATCAGAAGCAAAGGGAAAGTACTTTTCTAAATTTATAGCATAAACATAGCAAAATCTAAAAATTCTGGAGCAATGATTAACTTTTCCAAATTAAATCTTAAATCTCGTTTTACTTAAAAATAATTTGGTTTTCCTAACTTTTTGAAAAGCTTCTGTCTTTATTCAGCAATAAAGCACGTCCTACCTACCTTTCTGAAGAAGCTTGGTACAAGAATCTAAGAGCGAGCCAGCAATGATGACTACTGATGTAGTGCCATCTCCTGCTTCTATATCTTGAGCCTTGGACAGCTCCACCAGCTAAGTCAACAACCGAACAGAACAAGTTCAATGAGAAACATGAAAATCCAATAACACCTAATTTAAATTATCACATCAGTACCACAAACACAAAATCTGAAGAGTCAATATAATTCTTGACTTCTGATTTGTCATCTACCTTAGATTTCATTTAAAAACAAAGATGATATAGCCATGGTATAAATTCTTTTTGTTAACTTTCTGGGTTGTAAATACTCTCCTCAAGCTACTCAAAGTTCCTGTCAGAAAGGAAAAATGTTTCATAGACTTGGAAGCTATGAATGGGACATTCCAGAGTTATCAGTTTAGGGTCTTTTGCCAAGTTTGAGCTGACCTCATGTTAGCATAATCTGATTCACTTAAAAAGCCACCTTTACATAATTCTAAGGGACTTTTTTAATAGATAAAAAATTTCCTTCTAATCCACCTGTTTTTGCTAATATGGTGATATGACAAGAATCATCATCTTCATCCTCATATGAACTGGTAATTATCTTTAACAAATTTTAGTACAAATTTTACACACAAAAATATTTTGTCCACTTCCATTTAATACCCATTAAAGTAATAGCCTGCACTAAAAAAGTACCATTTATGGTTTTAGCTTGTACTTCCCAAGTATATGGCACACTTCTGTGGATAAGTACAATGTTTTATTATCACCTAGTACCAAAGGACACAATGCCAGGCACACAATGTACCCTAAAAACATGCCTATTTAGCATAAAGAGAAAAAAATCACCATGCTGAAATGATATTATGTGATCAAATAAATTTAACAACTTACCAAATATTGAACAATAACACTTAAAACTCACCTAGAATTGTACTTACCATTCTGGCTGCTGGATGCAATACCTGCATTTGTTTCAAAATGGTGGCCCCATCGTTTGTGATAGTCACATCACCTTTCCCATCTTGAATCTAGAAAATATATTTTTTTTAATTATATTTCAACGTGACACCCTAATACAGTTGAGTTCTACTAAATTTTAATACTTCATGGTAGAGAAGTTAATTTATGTTTACTTAGTACTTAATTTTGAATTCTCTTCTATCATTAGTAGAGCAACTTAACAATATGCAGTAACAACCGAACTTCACACACAAACAGGCTTTGTTCTAATAGTGAAGGAATTTATACATCAAAAAAAGAAAGAAAATGGCTCGGTGCCCATAGTATAGTGGGTACTGTGCCAGTCACATGCACTGAGGCTGGTGGGTTCGAACCTGGCCTGGGCCAGCTAAACAACGACAACTGCAACAAAAAAATGGCTGGGTGTTGTGGCAGGCACCTGTAGTCCCAGCTACTTGGGAGGCTGAAGCAAGTGAATCACTTGACCCCAAGAGTTTAAAGTTGCTGTGAGCTGTGATACCACCATATTCTACCAAGAGTGACAGAGTGAGACTCTGTCTCAAAAAAAAAAAAGAAGAAACAAAGGCTCAGCGTGTGTGGCTCATGTGGCGAAGGCACCAGCTACATACACCTAAGCTGGTGGGTTCGAATACAGCGAGGGCTGCCAAACAACAATGATGGCTGCAAACAAAAAATAGGCGTTGTGGCAGGCGCCTGTAGTCCCAGCTACTTGGGAGGCAGAGGCAGGAGAATCACTTAAGCCCAGGAGTTGGAGGTTGCTGAGATCTGTGTAGCTACAGTACTCTACCCAGGATGACAGCTTAAGGTTCTGTCACAAAAATAAGAGAGGGAGGGGAGACAAGCTATATAAAGAATCTCTATCATTCCTACTCTCACACTTTTTTACCATGGACGCCCCCAAAAGACAGTACTATGCAGTGTGGTGAACAAAATTCTTACAGTCAATACGGTTTAAACAGTATCCTCAAAAAGGAAAGCATTACTTGGAAGGACAGATTTTAGAACATCAAGAGGAAAAAATAATCTGTTTATTATCCAGACGATGCTCTATATTGTTTTATTCCCCACACATCTACAACAGGACAAATGGTCACAATGCTAGGACTTCCTGTACAATAAATAAATGCTTTTATTAGTATATTTTCCTTTATTAAAAAGCATTAAATGAAATATGAATTACAGTTAAAGTGTTATTTACTCCAAAGTAATCTCTCCCTCCTCTAAATGCCCAGAGAGATACCATTTAGGTTTTTAAGTATCATTTATGAATGGGGCATTCCAGATAAGACTAGAGTTATCAGTTCAGGGTAAGCACACGTTAAGTCCTTCATCAAGATCTTGCAGTGTAAGAATTTAATGACTCAGTTTTTTACCATTTTATCCATTCCTTTTGGTCCAAGGCTCGTTCTAATAGCATCAGCAACAGCTGTAAACAGAGAAAATTTAAAAAAGGAATTAAGATTCTCAAAGAAATGGGTCTCATTATGTTGCCCAGGCTAGCCTCAAACCCTAGGTTCAAGCAATCCTCCCACCTCAGCCACCTCAGAAGCTGGGACTACATAAAATCAAGTCTCATTAAAATTATATAATTTCTCCTCTCCATTGATCACTGTGTCTTTATGAAGATATATATATACACATAACAGTTCACTGTGTCCACTAAAGAAAGTTCAGTGTCTAATAATGTACTACAAACAGTAATTATTTTAATTCTTTTAGTATAATGCTTCACCTTTTTGGTTAAAGTTGCTGTATTTGTGCTCTCTCCCTGGCAGAACACATTTTGAGAATTTACCTTAATTTTCCTCTAAACATGAATTTCAGATTTTGGAATATATATTTGCATTATACCAGATGAGAATCCTAACCCAAAGAAGCTGAAATCTGAAATACTTCAATGAGCATTTCTCTTGAGCATCATGTCAGAGTTTTCAAGCATCTCAGATTTTGAAGCATTTAAGATTAGGAATGCAACCTCTTTATGATTCACCATTTGTTACTTCAAACTGTCTACTCAATATTGGTTTCCAGGTGCCTACCAGCTCCTTAACTTCCAAATGATTCCTAAATCTACCAACCTGACATTGTGATCTCTTCAACTCATTAGGCCCAAATTAGAAACTACTATCTTTTATTTGGCCACCCCTCCATCCAGAATAACTACCTTAGCATCATTACATTCCCAGTCACTTGGGCTGATGACTGCAAATACTTGCAGGATGTACTCTATATGCATGGATCTTCATATACTTTCTCGTTTAATCCTCACAGCAACCCTGTAAATTACCTAGGACCTCATCCTAATAAAAAATGGTCTGTAGCTGGGAGAGTTTAAGCCAACGCCTTCCAGGACGCCAGGCCCTTTAATGCTCTGGTCCCAAGCTACTTTCCCAATCCCACCTCTTCTGCACATATTTCATTCTCCCACCCAATGAATGCGCATTATGCTCAACACTCAGGCAAGATTCCTAAACCTCTGTTCTCACTTTTCCTTCCTTATATTTCCATCTGAACTCGTCTCAATCCTCACAACTCGAAAAAGCAAGCATCTTCCTCAATTTCAGCGGTAAGGCATCCTTAGCGCAGTGATTAAACATCACAAAGCCACGAAGCAACGTAGAGAAAACTCAGTTCTTGATTTCCATCATGTGTCATACTGTTTTACAAAGACAAATTATTTGGTTCTTGTTTTGCTTGTGTCTGCACATGCAAAAACGACCAAAAAAGCATCATGTTGCTTTCCACAATTACTCCAACACAGGACGCATAAATCGGTTCCCCGCATCCCAATACAATGGACCTCCCCTCAATTACATGCGGAGTTTATTGAATTCGTCTCAATGGCTGAGCCCAGAGAAATTTATTTAAGCATTATTTTATTCTACCAGCTCCGATAAATAAATAAGCGACAGCTCTTAAGGGTCAGCTCCCAAGGAACCGCTGCTTGCAATCCTCAGCGTTTCAGACTTAACTGTTTTCGGTTCCAAAGAGAAGAATAACACAGAACCCAAAATGAAAACTATGGGAAAACTAACATCCAGAATAAGGGAGGTCCACACGCCTCCTCTATACTCCATGTTGGTAATCATCGGTAGAAAACAGAGACGATCCCGCCACAGAGCTGCTTCTCCTGGGAGGACGAGAGGTCGCCCGAAGAACAGGAAACGAGCCATACCCACCCATGACCAGGATAAGAGTGCCGAGAACGACTCCGCAGTGCCACGGAACAGGCCCTGGGAGTGATACCTTTGGCTGCAGAAATGTTGCTGAAGCGGATTTGGGCTGGCTTGTCGCGGTCCTGATAAGCGCCCTTTCCGCGGCCACCGGGAGCACCGGCGGGCGCTCCGCTCCGGGGTGCCACGTTCTCAGGCATGGCAAACTTGGCTGGTTCTGCTGGGGCTCTGGGAGGACGGATGGACCCGGATTCTGGCCGGCCGCACAGTAACGTTAAGCGTCCACTGTGCCTCCACGAACCTTCCAGAAAGCGGCGCCGGGAAAAGGCGCAGGTGGAGAAAGGGGCCTTCCTGGAGGCGCGGCGCCGGCGTGACGTAGAAGGCTGTCCGCCGCGCGCCGGGTGAGGTGGTTAAGCACGGGACCTCCAGGCTTGCAGGGTTGTCGGCCCGGGGCGTAGGGGAAAGGGAGGTGCAGGAATGAAAGGCGCGTTCGCGTACTGCAGCAATGACGACGCACGATTTTAAAGGCGGATTCTGGAGACACCCACATCTCCCCACTCCACCTTCTACAGCTGCAAGGTCCTCTCTATTAACTCTGGCTGGTCCCCTCCGCTAGGTGGTGCCAGCACCTGGATGCGTAAACCTGAATTTTTTTTTCTAAGAGATGTGAGGGGGAGGAGGGCGGTCTCACTCTGGCTCCGGCTGGTCTCGAACCTCTGAGCTCAAGGCAGTCCACCAGCCTCGGCCTCGCTGAATGCTAGGATTACAGGCGTGAGCCACAACACCCGGCCCTGAATTTTTTTTTTTTTGTAGTTTTATTCGTTTTGGAAAGGAGTCGAAAGGAGAAACTTTGGATGGGTAGAAGCTTTGCTTTAAGTTGTTAAGGTCGGTCAGTTGTCTCGTATTGATACGAGGTGGTAGAGATTTAAAAGTTTAAATGCCAGAGAATTCTAAATCTAAAGTTTTGGAGCCGCGTCTACCTGCCAAATCAGAACTGTTTGTCTCTAGTTTCTACAACTCACTTATTTTATGCAAGTCTCTCCTAGATAACATAGCCACTGACTCTTTTTTTTTTTTTT
>NW_003852419.1:18999520-19002492 GCF_000181295.1 Otolemur garnettii
GAATGCACCACTGTTGGTGTATGTGGTCAGTGGTGCATGTGATTTATGCCCTAACCATTGTGCTATGGGTGCCGCCCTAACAGCCCAGTGTTCTTTTCTTTTTTTTTTGAGACAGAGCCTCAAGCTGTCCCCCTGGGTAAAGTGTCGTGGCATTACAGCTCAAAGCAACCTCCGACTCCTGGGCTCAAGCGAGTCTCCTGCCTCAGCCTCCCAAGTAGCTGGGACCACAGGCGCCCGCCACAACGCCCGACTAAATTTTGGTTGCAGCCATCATTGTTGTTTGGCGGCCCGGGCTGGATTCGAACTCTTCACCTTAGGTGTATGTGGCTGAAGCCTTAGCCACTTGAGCCGCAGGTGCCGAGCCGCCACTGACTCTTAATGTTGCCAAACCAGGGACTCTCTCCTCCTGTTACCCAAGCCAATCAATAGAGAAGCAGAGGTGAAAACGACAGTTTCACTTTTTTTTTTTTTTGAGACAGAGTCTTACTTGCCGTGTCGTCACAGCTCACAGCAACCTCAAACTCTTGGACTCAAGCAATTCTCTTGCCTCAGCCTCCCGAGGAGCCGGACATAACGCCTAGCTATTCTTTTAGAGACGGTATCTCGCTCTGGCTCAGGCTGATCTCAAACTTGTGAGCTCAGGCAATCCACTGGCCTCGACCTTCCGAAGTACTAGAAGTACTAGGATTACAGGCATGAGCCATCGCGCCCAGCCTGACAGTTTCACTTTTATTTACAGAAAAGCCAGCGATTCCGCAGAGCAGTGAGAATATCTCCCCAAAGAACTGCTTTGCCCGCTTTTTCCCTGTTACCTTTATTCGTACAGTAAAAGTAAACGTCAGCAATGTTACTGCTCATCACAGTACAGGACAGATTCCCCCTCATAGATTACAGAATGACTCATTATCTTCCTGTCTTGAGGTGGTTATAGTTTCAAAGCATTTTTATTCCAGTTTAAATCTATAGTTAGTCAACACTTCACTGGATGTACAGAGTGCCTTAGGTCCTTGTTCCCGAGCTTATCCATGACAGTAGGCCTTGGAAATGAATCTCCTGATATCAGCACAGTAGGCTCATCTGGCCTTGTTAGGGCCTGATCAGCAGCACCCTGCATGAAATGGTGGTTCAGGTGAACAGTGGCTGGTAACATTAAGGAACATAAACATTATAATGATGATTATTTAATTCAGTTATCTGCTAAGCACAACTAAACCTTTATATGTCTGTTCTGATTTGATCCCCCACAATAATCCTATGAAATAGGTGCCATTATGTTACTAAGGATATAAAGCAGTGGTTCTCAACCTTCCTAATGCTGCCACCCTTTAATACAGTTCCTCAGGTTGCGGGGACCCCCACCCATAAAATTATTTTCGTCAACAAAATAATTTCATGATTGGGGAGTCCCCATAGCAAGAGGAACTGTATTAAAGGGTGGCGCCATTAGGAAGGTTGAGAACCAGCTCGGCACCTGTGGCTCAAGTGGCTGAGGTGCCAGCCACATACACCTAAGGTGGCAGGTTCGAATCCAGCCCAGCCTGCCAAACAACACTGACGGCTGCAACCAAAAATAGCCAGGTGTTGTGGTGGGCACCTGTAGTTCCAGCTACTTGGGAGGCTGAGGCAGGAGACTCGCTTGAGCCCAGGAGCTGGAGGTTGCTGTGAGCTGTGATGCTACATAATAAACATTATAATGTTTATGTACCCAGGGGGACAGCTTGAGGCTCTATCTCAAAAAAAAAAAAAGGAAGGTTGAGAACCACGGATGTAAAGGAACTAAAGCCCAGGTAAACTAGAAAGTAGATATGTAGCAATATTCCAATACAGAGCGAGGACTGCAGAAGTTGTTAGCTATACTGCTGGGCTTCATCACCACGATATTTGAGTGAGGATGTTTATGCAGGCAAGGTTCACTCAGTACTCAGCCACAAATAATTATTGAGCACCACACCCACAAAGTGATAGATGCCTGAGGTAAGTTGAAGAACAGTTATTTCTTCAGGCTCAAGTGGCTAAGGCGCCAGCCACATACACCTAAGGTGGTGGGTTGGAATCCAGCCCAGACCCGCCAAACAACAATGATGGCTGCAACCAAAAAATAGCCAGGTGTTGTGGCGAGTACCTTGGTCCCAGCTACTTGGGAGGCTGAGGCAGGAGACTCGCTTGAGCCCAGGAGTCGGAGGTTTCTGTGAGCTGTGATGCCATAGCACTCTATGCAGGGGGACAGCTTGAGGCTCTGTCTCAAAAAAAAAAAAAAGTTAATCTTGCGATCAAGAGGAGTTTGGTTTTTTTTTCTTGATCTGTGATTGCATTACAAAGCTATTATTTTGGCATTAGTTGGTTACAGTGATAGCAAGATACTAAGTGTCACATAACAGTTATGATTAATAGTTGTATTCCCTGCCTACTGAACCAAACCTTCAGTTACCTCATTTCCATCACAAATAAGTGGCCTGCAATCATTACTGCTACAAATCCTGATGCAATATACCATTTACAGAGAGGTTGATGCTAAAAGATTAAATATCGGTAAAACTATAAAAATTTCTTTTTGGGAAAGAGTCTCTGGCCAAGTCACTGCAGCCAAAAGAAGTGAACTGGGGCATGGTTGCTCTGGGTATTTTTTGCTGGCTTAACAATCCCTGAGGTTTGGTGCATGATGAGTTTGGGTTGCAACAATTGGGATCTGTCAGAAGGTAGTGAAAGTCATAGAATCAACATTGCCATGGACTATTTCAGTGATGCAACATCTGAAATTTGGATGAGAAATCTGATAAACAATATGCTGAAAATTACACCAGACCTTCATCTCGAAATTCTGCCTCAGCAACAATCCCTCTAAGTAGGAACTCATCCAGACGAGGAAGTGGGGATACCATTAGCTTGATAGATTCAGACACCTCATTAAGCGAATTGTAGGAGTCTTTGTCTGAAGTAGAAGAAAAATACAAGAAAGCCATGGTTTCCAATGC
>NW_003852419.1:19002915-19004165 GCF_000181295.1 Otolemur garnettii
GCTGTTGCTTCTTATAATTGTCTTGTATCAGCCATGGTCAACCCCAGCGTGTTCTTCAATATTGTCACCAACAGCAAGCCCTTGAGCCGCGTCTCTGTCGAGCTGTTTGCAGACAAAGTTCCAAAGACAGCAGAATACTTTCGTGCTCTGAGCACTGGAGAAAAAGGATTTGGTTATAAGGGTTCCTGCTTTCACAGAATTATTCCAGGGTTTATGTGCCAGGGTGGTGACTTCACACGCCATAATGGTACTGGTGGCAAGTATATTTACAGGGAGAAATTTGAAGATGAAAACTTTGTCCTGAAGCAGACAGGTCCTGGCATCTTGTCCATGGCATGAATGGTTCCCAGTTTTTCATCTGCACTACCAAGACTGAGTGGTTGGATGGCAGCATGTGGTCTTTGGCAAGGTGAAAGAAGGCATGAATGTTGTGGAAGCCATGGAGCGCTTTGGGTCCGAGAATGGCAAGACCAGCAAGAAGATCCCCATTACTGACTGTGGGCAGCTGTAATACATTTGACTTAATGTTTCAACCACCAAACCATTCCTTCTGTAGCTCAGGAGAGCACCCTCTACCCCATTTGCTCGCAATATCCTGTAATCTCTGTGCCATCACTGCAGTTCTTTGGGTTGCATATTTTCCTTATTCCTCTCCATGTCTAGCTGGATTACTGAGTTAAGTTTATGATTATGAAATAAAAACTAAATAATAAAAAGAAAGACAGATACATGTGTAGTGTGCTGCAACATAAGATGAATGACCTTAAAGAAGGCCTTCAGCAAAGAGATGAATTTATTGAGAAACATGGTTATAATTAACACCATTAGGAGTACCATCATAGTTATAATTCCCAATGGTACTCCTAATGGTGACGTCAGTCATGAGCCAGTGGTTGGAGCCATCATGGTTGTGTCTCAAGAAGCTACTCAGGTCTTGGAGTCAGCAGGAAAAGGGCCACTAGATGTAAGGCTATGAAAACTTGCTGGAGAAAAGGAAGAGCTGCTATTGCAGATTAGAAAACTCAAGCTTCAGTTAGAGAAAGAACGACAGAAGCTGTCCAGGAATGATGGTACCATGGCTGACCTGGCGGGACTACAAAATGGTTTGGACTTGCAATTCATCAAAATGCAGAGATGCCAACAGACAAATTACTGAATACAGATTTAAGCTTTCAAAAGCAGAACAGGGCTCGGCGCCTGTGGCTCAAGCAGCTAAGGCGCCAGCCACATATACCTAAGGTGGCGGGTTC
>NW_003852419.1:19004391-19007123 GCF_000181295.1 Otolemur garnettii
AGAACAGGATGTGACCACCTTGGAGTAAAGTATATCCCCCTGGCTTGAGGGACAGGGCTGAGATATAAAACTGCTGCTGAGAATGCTGAGAAAGTGGAAGATGAACTAAAGGCAGAGAAAAGAAGCTACAATGAGAGTTATGAACAGCGCTGGACAAGATTTAGGAGATGGAGATGACCAACAACCACCTGGCCAAGCGCCTGGAGAAGATGAAGGCCAATAGGACAGTACTTCTGACCCAGCAATAGGGAGGCCACCCTTTGATGTGGGTGCTTCTCCTTTGGGCCCTGCCCAGAGGAACTGACGTTTTGTCCATTGACATAAACTCCTTTCAGTAGTATTGTTTGAGTTTTGTCATTAAAATAGCCACCTTTGTATTTTATGAGAGAATGAAGCAGGTTTGAATCTTCATGAATGAACACTTTGGATTTTGTTTGTAGTTTGATTTTAGACTAAGAAGCAGTCCGTGCTATTTTTATTTCCATAATTTTAGAATCATGTTTACTCAACATTTTCCCCCATCTGCCTCAGTGACTGGCCACTCGGCCTTGGCATGGGGTCAGGAGGACGGCAATTCCATGAGCGCTCACTGAGATACTTGCTGGAGACCTCAGAAAACACAAGTGCCTTCTCCACGGTGCAATTCAGACTTCAGTGATCTCCAGTGGTCAAAAGACATTTACCCTTGATATCCGATAGTATTTCTGTTTTAGTGAAGAAACAAGTTCACAAGTGGGGAATCTATGTTTCACTCAAATTTATATGTTTGGAGGAAAAAGCCTTTTTTGTCAAATATTTAAATTTATATAAGAAAATGTAAGGAAATAATGGGGGGGTATCTATAAAACTTGCTTTATTGCATGGGGCAGGGGAAGTCCAAGGCCTAATACTATTAAAGTAAGAGTAGGATCCTTATTCTTCAATATCAACTGTGCTTTACCTTGTAAAGTATTTCATGTGCTGCTTATTTGTGGAATGAAACCTTAGACAAACCAAAAGGGGGAGGGAAGGACAGGGCAGGCAGGTGGGAAATCTGCCTTAAGATTTTATTAAACACATCCTTTTGCCAACCACCAAAAAAAAAAAAAAAAAATTCTTTTTGGTTGGGAGCGCCCGTAGCTCAGTGGGTAGGGCACCAGCCACATACCCCAAGGCTAGCAGGTTCAAACCCAGCCCAGGCCAGCTAAACAACAATGACAACTGCAACAACAAAAAATAGCCGGTCGTTGTGGTGGGCGCCTGTATTCCCAGCTACTTTGGTGGGCGCCTGTATTCCCAGCTACTTTGGGAGGCTGAGACAAGAGAATCACTTAAGCCCAAGAGTTTGAGGTTGCTGTGAGCTGTGACGCCACAGCACTATACTGAGGATGACATAGTGAGACTCTGTCTCAAAAAAAAAAAAAAATCTTTTTGGGATTTTTTCCTCTGTTCCCTTAGCTCCCAATTACTTTGTATCAAAAGAATCAAATTAGGGGGCAGCACCTATGGCTCAAAGGAGTAGGACGCCGGCCCCATATACCAGAGGTGGCGGGTTCAAATCTGACCCTGGCCAAAAACTGCAAAAAAAAAAAAGAATCAAATTAGGCCAGGCACAGTGGCTCACATCTATAATCCTAACACTCTGGGAGAACTTAGGTGGGTGGATTGTTGAGCTCCTGAGTTTGAGACCAGCCTGAGCAAAAGCAAGACCCCTGTCTCTACTAAAAAATAGGAAAACTGAGGCCAGAGGATAGCTTGAGCCCGAGTTGGAGGTTGCTGTGAGCTATGATGCCATAGCACTCTAACCATGGTGACAACTTGAGACTCTGTCTCAACCACAACCAAAAAAAAAAAAAGAATCAAATTACTTAGAGCTAATTGGAATAGCAGCACATCAAGGAGCATCACAGTTCTTATTGTAAAGCAATACCTGTGATATGTATATTTAATACCACCAGCAAAGGGAATCACTACTCTCATTTTAATTTCCTGCACTAAATTCCCTTAAACAAAAGCATTTAATTAAGTAAGTTCTTCTGGATGGTGTTATTGCTGCACATTTGTGGGTGGGTCACATTCTGTGCTGTGTTTGGTTGGTGGAGATTCCCAACATGTCTCCAATATTTCTTTCTTTTAGTGTCCTTTTCTTTAGGATTTCATATAACTCTAATGCTTTATTAAGAATGTCTTCCTTGGGCGGCTCCTGTGACTTAAAAAAGTAGGGTGTCGGCCCCATATGCCAGAGGTGGTGGGCCAAAAACTGCAAAATAAAACAAAAACAGAAACAAACAACAACAAAAAAGAATGTGTTCCTTGGCCACACACAGTGGCTCACACCTGTAATCCTAGCACTATGGGAGGCTGGAGGCAGGTGGATTGCTTGAGCTCACAAGTTCGAGACCAGCCTGAGCAAAAGCAAGACCCAGTCTCTACTAAAAATAGAAAAAAACTGAGGCAGGAGGATTTCTTTTCTTTTCTCTTTAGAGACAGAGTCTCACTTTCTTGCCCTCAGTACAGTGCTGTAGCATCATAGCTCACAGCAACCTCCAGCTCCTGGGCTTAGGTGATTCTCCTGCCTCAGCCTCCAGAGAAGCTGGGACTGCAGGCACCCGCCACAACACCCGGCTATTTTTTGTTGTTGTTGTTTTTGCAGTTTGGCAGGGGCCAACTTTGAACCTGCCACCTTTGGTATATGGGGCCAGCACTCTACTACCTGAGCCACAGGCGCCGCCCTAAATCTTATACTTCTTAGT
>NW_003852419.1:19007143-19011257 GCF_000181295.1 Otolemur garnettii
TGATTCTCCTGCCTCAGCCTCCAGAGAAGCTGGGACTGCAGGCACCGCCACAACAACCGGCTATTTTTTTGTTGCAGTTTGGCTGGGGCCAGGTTTGAACCCATCACCCTCAGTACATGGGGCCAGCGCACTACTTACTAAGCCACAGGCACCACCCACAAGAGGATTTCTTTGGCCCAAGAGTTGGAGGTTGCTGTGAGCTATGATACCACAGTGCTCTACCAAGGACAACAGTTTGAGACTCTGTCTCAAAAAAAGAAAAGAGTATCTTCTTTACATTGTAACCCATAAATGCATGCACAGTTATGATTTAATAAAAAATAAGTTAAAAAAAAGAATGTTTTCCTTAGCTAGGTATGGTGGCTCATGCCTATAATCCTAGCACTTTGGAAGGCACAGGCAAGTGAATTGCTTGAGCTCAGGAATGTGAGACCAGCATAACCAAGAGCAACACCCTGTCTCTATTAAAAATAGAAAAATTACCCAGGCATTGTGAGGGATCCCTATAGCCCCAGCTACTTGGGAGACTGAGGTATGAGGATCACTTGAGCCAAGGAGTTTGAGGTTGTTGTGAGTTATAATGATGGCATGGCACTCTAGCCTGGGCAACAAAGAGAGACTGTCTCAAAAACAAACAAAAATCAAAAACCTTTTGTAGGGTACTTTATATAAACAAAGCAATTTTGCTAATGAAGGATAGAAATAATTTTAAAATTCTATCCTATCAAATCCAAGCAAATATGACCCATCTGTGGGAATGTTGGCAATAGCAAAAGCCTTATACAATTATCTTAATTATTTGTGACATAGATTTTTACAAAACATTAATACTTGGCCACCCATCCAAATGAATATTCCCTCTGAAACGATTTTTAACCAGTGTGCCATGACATACTTGTGTGCTGTAAAAGGATTATAGGTGTGCCACAAAAATTTTAAGATCATTAATTAAATTATTTTCAAAAGAAGTTCAAAGCATAGTTTTTTTACCCTTTCTTTTTAATTAACATAATTTAAGTGTTCCACAGGAATTTCTTTTTGGAGATAGAGTCACTTTGTCACCCCTAATAGAGTGCCACAGCATTATAGCTCACAGCAATCTCAAACTCTTGGGCTCAAGCGATTCTCTTGCCTCAGCCTCCCAAGTAGCTGGGACTACAGGTGCCCACCACAACGCCTGACTATTTTTCGAGATGAGGTCTCGCTCTGGCTCAGGCAATCCACCCACCTCAGCCTCCCAAAGTGCTAGGATTACAAGTGTGAGACACTGCACCTGGCCAGTGCTATGGAAGTTCAACTATAAGTTCAAGTGTGCTGCTCTAGAATGAAAGGCACACCATGTCCTAGACCCCAATAATGGGACTGAGCCATGTATTAGGTAGGGTTAGAAAAGGAGAGAGGGATGTGTATGTTTTATCTCTTAGGTTTTATTCTACTTAGAGGAATAAAATGTTACTTGCAATCTTCTCTGTACATAAGATAACATCCAGCTGGGCTTGGTGGCTTACACCTATAATCCTGGCTCTCTGCAGCAAGAGGATCATTTAAGCCCAAGAGTTTGAGGTTGCTGTTAATGAACTCTGACTCCATGGCACTCTACTGAGGGTGACAGAGTGAGCTCAGGTGTTAGGGACCAGCCTGAGCAAGAGTGAGACCCCATCTGTACTAAAAATAGAAACATTAGCCAGGTGTGGTGGTAGAGGCCTGTAGTCACAGATCTTCTAGAAGTTGACTCAAGAGGATTGCTTAAGCCCAGGAGTTTGAGGTGGCTGAGAGCTATGACTTCATGGCACTCTACCCAGGGCGACAGATTGAGACTCTGTCTCAAAAAAAAAAAAAAAATTCTACAAGATTAATGATTATGCCTCTGTAATCTATAACCAGATATAGAGTTACCTCAGGAGTTTGAGGTCGCTGTGAGCTAGGCTAATGCCACTGCAATAACCTCAAACTCCTGGGTTCAAGTGATCCTCTTGCCTCAACCTCCCGAGTAGCAGAGACTACAGGTGCCCACCACAATGCTTGGCTAATTTTTTTCTGTTTTGTTTTTTTTTTATGAAGTTGAAGTATTGCTCTTGCTCAAGGTGGGTCTCTAACGCCTTAACTCAAGGGATCCTCCTGCCTCTGCCTACCAGAGTACAGAGTTAGTCTCGCTTGCCCTCCTCTTTCTTGCCATCCAATGACACAGTAAGAAGGCCCTCATTAGATGTGAGTACCTGGTTGTGGACTTTTCATTCTCTAAAACTATGAGAAATAAATATCTTACGGCTGAATGCTGTAGTTCACACCTGGAATGGCAACACTTCGGGAGTCTGGCAGGAGGATTGCAGAGGCCAGGAGTAATCTCTGTCGTAACCCCTCGGCCCCTGTGGCCCTGGTCTGGATAAACGCAGGGAGGAACCAGGCCTGACGCGGATTAGAAGTACAAGCGTGCAGGAGGCGGGCTAGCCCTTCTTTGCAGGGTAGCCCCGAGCAACCTCCGCACCAGCCTTTTATTGAGACCGTACAACACAGGTGAGGGGAGTAATTAACAAATAACTAAACCCCAACCCCCAACCGCCAAACAACAATGACGGCTGCAACCAAAAAATAGCCAGGCGTTGTGCCGGGCGCCTGTGGTCCCAGCTACTTGGGAGGCGGAGGCAGGAGACTCGCTTGAGCCCAGGAGTTGGAGGTTGCTGTGAGCTGTAATGCCACGGCACTCTGGCTCGTCGTCCACACGGAGCACCTGTGGACAAATGGCCCGAGGGTCTACCCCTCAACTGCAGATCATCTTGCTCAGAGGTCCTCTGACTCTCGGAGTCCCCTACAAATCCCAGCACTTTTTTTAAATTATTCAACACTGACATTTTATTTTCTGAAGTTCATCATTTTTACAAAACAAAACAGAACGAAAAGCAGGTATCAAAGACAGCAAAGAGTTTATAGAATTTCTGCACCAGTTTTCACATAAGTCAGTGATTATGAAACTGGTGTCCAATGTAAATACTAAACACAGGCTGATTTCCCTCTTGGGCCGGTGGTTTGTTTTCGAGTTACTATATAATAACAACATTTTATAAGCACCGGTTATTACTTGAGAACCGATTTGGTTTGTACCCCAAAGTAAACATTTTTTGCTGTGTAGCATTTTCTTTTTAAAAAAAAAAAACACTGAGCTAAAACACAGAATGTGTATTTGTTTGGATCTGAACCAAATCTTTTGAGATCCACATTATCCTGAAGAACACTGAAGATATTTATGGGGCATATTAAATAGTGTATTGAATACTAGTTGTATATGCTACTGTATTTCTAAAGAAAATAGCATTTCATTCAGAGGCTTCCCCGAGTTTGAATTGTATCATAGTTTCCGTATCTTTTCTGAGAGTTGGAGTAGTTTCCCCAAGGAGAACCATATCATTGGAACACAACTTTGATGTTCAGGCCAAAGAGCAGATATTTTATAGATACATTTGAATAGAGCAAAATTTCCTGCTCTGAATCCTGGGTGACCACAAAGAAAATGAGAGGCCATGATTACTGGATGCTGAGAGGAAGTAGCATACTCAAACTCACAGCACACACAATTGTCGTACTCATTCATGTCCATCTTCTGGAACCGGGATGATGACACTATGTTCTTTGACATCCCAATGCAGACCTTTGGCAAAGGCCTTTCTCGGTGCTGCCTCTACTTCAGCAAGACCAGCCCAACAGGAGCCCACAACCCACAGCCCAGAGCACTTCCCTCTTCCACTCTGGGGTGTCTTCAGCAGTCCTAATCATACCAGCACTTTGGAAGGCAGTGGCAGGAGGATCGCTGAAGTCAGGAGTTCAAGACTGGTCTGGACAGATATGGCCAGACCCCATCTTTACAAAAATTAAAAAATTAGCTAAATTTGGTGGCACATGCCTTTATTCCCAGCTACTCAGGAGGCTTAGGTAGGAGGATCACTTGAGCTCAGGTTATAGCGAGCTATTATGGAGCTGCTGCAGTATAGCCTGGGCAACAGAGCAATACCTTGTCTCTTTTTTTTTTTTTTGAGACAGAGCCTCAAGCTGTCCCCCTGGGTAGAGTGCCGTGGCATTACAGCTCACAGCAACCTCCAACTCCTCGGATCAAGCGAGTCTC
>NW_003852419.1:19013135-19016604 GCF_000181295.1 Otolemur garnettii
TGTTTGGCGGGCCCGGGCTGGGGATTCGAACCCGCCACCTTAGGTGTATGTGGCTGGCACCTTAGCCGCTTGAGCCACAGGCGCCGAGCCGATATTTAGTGATTATCAAGCAATTGTTATCTTTATTTGGGATTATGTTATTATGGTTTTTTTAAAAAAGAACTCTTGTCTTTTAGGGAAACATACTGGAATATTTACAGACAAACTGCTATGGTATTTGGGATTGCTACAAATAATAAAGGGAGTAGAATTATGTGGACATATAGATGAAACAAAATAGGCAATGTGGTAGTAATTACTGAAGCTGGTGATGGGACATGGGAGCTCATTATACAATTCTTTTTACTTTATATGTGTTTAAAATTTTCTACAGGCTGGGCATGGTGGCTCACGCTTGTAATCCTAGCACTCTTGGAGGCTGGGGTGGATGGATTGCCTGAGCTCACAGGTTCTAGACCAGCCTGAGCAAGAGCAAGACTCCGTATCTAAAAATAGCCGAGCATTGTGGTGGGTGCCTCTGGTCCCACTTACTTGGGAGGCTGAAGCAAGAGAATCACTAGAGCCCAAGAGTTTGAGGTTGCTGTGAGCTGTGACAGCAGAGCACTCTACTGAGGATGACATAGTGAGACTATGTCAAAAAAAAAGAAATTAAAAAATGGAATATTTTCTATAAGAAAAGCTTTTTTTTTTCTTTTTGAGACAGAGTCTCACTACATCAACCTTGGTAGATTGCTGTGGCATGACAGTTCACAGCAACATTCAACTCTTGGGCTTAAGCGATTCTCTTGCCTCAGCCTTCCAGGTAGCTGGGACTACAGGCGCCCACCACAATGCCCGGCTATTTTTTTGTTGCAGTTGTCATTGTTGTTTAGGTGGCCCGGGCCGGGTTCGAACCCGCCAGCCTTGGTGTATGTGGCTGATGCCATAACCACTGTGCTACGGGTGCTGAGCCAGCTTTTTTTTGAAGGAGAGTGTGGTGGCATAATTATAGCTCACAGCAACCTCAAAGCAATCAGTCCTCTTGCCTCAGCCTCTTGAGTAGCTGGAGCTACAGTACCTCACAACATACTGCTAATTTTTCTATTTTTAGTAGAGATGGTGTCACTCTCGGTTATCCTGGTCTCAAACTCCTGACCTCAAGCAACGTAGCTGCCTCAGCCTCCTAAAGTGCTAGAATTACAGGCATGAGACACCACAAGGGGCCAACTTCCAGAATATTTTTATCACCCCCAAGAGAAACCCTGTACTTATTAACAGTCACTTCTCATTCC
This sequence comes from Otolemur garnettii, assembly GCF_000181295.1. Classification (NCBI taxonomy): domain Eukaryota; kingdom Metazoa; phylum Chordata; class Mammalia; order Primates; family Galagidae; genus Otolemur; species Otolemur garnettii. The sequence goes on from NW_003852419.1 coordinate 19,014,407, forward strand.
CCCATCTTCCAGCCCCTGACAATTATTAATTTTGTGTCTCTATGGATTTGCTTATCCTGGACATTTCATATAAACGGGTTTGTCCAGCTCAGTGCCTGTAGCTCAAGCAGCTAAGGCACCAGCCACATACACCATAGCTGGCAGGTTTCAATCCAGCCTGGGCACAACAATGACAACTACAACCAAAAAATAGCTGGGGCGGTACTTGTGGCTCAGTGAGTAGGGCGTTGGCCCCATATACCAAGGGTGGTAGGTTCAAACCGGGCCCCAGCCAAACTGCAACAAAAAATAGCCAGACATTGTGGCAAGTGCCTGTAGTCCCACAATGGGAGGCTGAGGCAAGAGAATAGCCTAAACCCAAGAGCTGGAGGTTGCTATGAGCTGTGACATGATGGCACTCTATTGAGGGTGATGCAACAAGACTCTGTCTCTTAAAAAAAAAAAAAGCCAGGCATTGTGGCATGCACCTGTAGTCCCAGCTACTTGGGAGGCTAAGGCAAGAGAATTGCCTAAGCCCAGGAGTTGGAGGTTGCTCTGAACTGTGATGCCACAGCACTCTACCCAGGGTGACAGCTTGAGGCTCTGTCTCAAAAAAAAAAAAATGGGTTTGTCCAATATTTGTATTTGGCTTTTCATTTAGCATGATTTATTTATTTTTATTTTATTTTTTTTTTGAGACAGAGTCTCAAGCTGTCGCCCTAGGTAGAGTGCTGTAGTGTTACAGCTCACAGTAACCTCAAACTCTTAGGCTTAAGCAATTCTCTTGCCTCAGCTTCCCAAGTAGCTGGGACTACAGGCGCCCACCATAATGCCAGGCTATTTTTTTTTTTTTGGTTGTAGTTGCCATTTTTTATTGTAGTTGTTTAGCAGGCCAGAGCTGGATTTGAACCCGCCAGCTCTGATGTATGTGGCTGGTGCCCTAGCCACTGAGCTACTGGAGTCTAGCTAGTTAGCATGATTTAAAGGTTCATCTATGTTGTAGCACGTATCAGTACTTGTTTTTTTTTTTTTTTTTTTTTGAGACAGAGCCTCAAGCTGTCCCCCTGGGTAGAGTGCTATGGCTTCACTGCTCACAGCAACCTCCAACTCCTGGGATCAAGCAAGTCTCCTGCCTCAGCCTCCCAAGTAGCTGGGACCACAGGTGCCCACCACAATGCCTGGCTATTTTTTGGTTGCAGCCATTATTGTTGTTTGGCGGGCCTGGGCTGGATCTGACCCTTAGGTGTATGTGGCTGGTGCCTTAGTACTTGGTTTTTATACCTGAATAATATATTGATTTCTTGAAATTATGGGCAGGAAGTTATATTATCTGTGCACTTCATCTCAGGATAGTAAAAAAAGAGTTAAAAAATATTTGTTATAGAAAGGAGCATTGTGACTTGGTGCCTGTAGCACAGTGGTTACAGAGGTGGCCACATACACTCCCAGGCTGGTGAGTTCAAACCCAGCTCCGGCCAGCCAAAAGCAATGACAACTGCAACAACAACAGAAATAGTTGTGGCAGGCACCTGTAGTTCCAGCGACTTGGGAAGCTGAAGCAAGAGAATTGCTTGAGCCCAAGAGTTTGAGGTTGCTGTAACCTGTGACGCCACAGCACTCTACTAGAGGGTGATAGAGTGACACTCTGTCTCATAAATAAATAAATAAATAAATAAAATAAAGCTGTTTTTTAAAAAAGAAAGGAGCATTGGATGATCTAGCTGGAAAGACAAGTGTATATAAAAAGGCAATTAATAACCCAAGGAAATAAATCATTTTATTAGGAAATAGTTAAATTTTCTTGGACAAAGGGTGACAGGTGAGGATTATGTAGAGATTATATCTGAGTGATAGGTCCTATTCGACCTATGAGTCGACAATGCCTAGAATGAAATACATACAACCAGAAGTTAAATTGCCAAACTTGTAGGATGCAAACCCCATCTCTAGAGATCTCCACCAAACGATCTTTCTCTAGAGCAGGTTCTGGAATGATGAAGGAAATCAGCAAGGTGATCGTATTAGAACCAAAGGGATGTCTTCATGGTGACATCCTAAGGGGATGGGTATTGCAGAGCAAAGCTGGAAGCTGCCAACTTCGATCGCTGTGGGAACTTCACTTTTCCGCGTTTCAGGTTGCGCCTTTGCGCAGGCTATTTAGGCCCATCTCGGCCTCCGTGGCCGGGCAGTGCTCAGCTGTTGCGGAGGCGGAGCGCTTG
>NW_003852419.1:19016675-19018575 GCF_000181295.1 Otolemur garnettii
CTTTCCACGGGCACCCGGGCATCACGGAGGAGCTGCTGCGAAGCCAGCTGTATCCGGAGGTGCCACCCGAGGAGTTTCGCCCCTTTCTGGCGAAGATGAGGGGGATTCTTAAGGTACTTCTCTGTAGTCTCCGCCGCGGAGCCCAGCCCCTTCCCATCTGTCTTCAGATTCGTTCTCCCCTGCTACACAGCTGAAAAGGCTTTCCTCTTCATACTTTACTTCGTGGGCTCCTCAGTGCAATCCTTCAGATCTAGAGAGCTTGCTTCGTCGCCTCTTTTCACTTTGCTAAGGGTGATTGACTTTTATTTGCTTACCCAGTCCCTGGGTAGGGCTGACTGACAACTGTGAGTGAGGACTCTGGTTTTTTCCCTCGCAAGACATCTCTCTCCTCTGTCTGTTGGTAACACTCAGGTTTCCTTGGCAGATCTGTGGGTTCCGGACTTTTAAAAGTGATAGGTCACCAGCTTTCCTGGAAAGTTGGGAGCGTGAAAGCTAGTGGCAAGCCTTTGTTTTACTTAGACGTCTGGTTCAGTTTTCTTTTACCTTAGAAGCAACACTGTTGGTTAAAAGTCTCTTTAATTCTTATGGAAGTATAACGATGAAACATGATTTTATTTTTAGGTTTTTTTTTTTTTGAGACAGAGACTTACTTTGTCACCCTCGGTAGAGTGCTGTGTTGTCATAGTTCACAGCAACCTCAAACTCTTGGGCTCTGGTGATTCTCTTGCCTCAGCCTCCCAAGTAACTGGGACCATAGGCGCCTGCCACTATTCCCGGCTATTTTTAGAGACGGAGTCTTGCTCTTGCTCAGGCTGGTCTGGAACCTGTGAGCTTAGGCAATCCACCTGCCTTGGCCTCTCAGAGAATTAAACATGATTTTTAAACAAAAAGACTTTGAGCAGAGATGGAATGTTCTTCTGTAATAAGAGGGAATGTACACAAATAAGCAGGATGCAAGGATGCTGTAGTATTTGTAAAAGAGTTGTGAGTAAGCAACTGTAGATAGAAAAGAGGTGCTAGCTCTTCCTGGCAGGCTTCTTAGAGATGCCGTTTTTGCTGCTCATTAAGAAAGGGTAGAATATTTCAGACTGCGATTAGAGGCAGCTATACAGGGCAGTCTAGATTAAGAAAATAGCAGGGGTGAGGGTAGGAAAATGTAGAGCAGGTTCAGGACATGGGGAATAGTTCAGTTTGATCATAATATAGGGATACCAACATGAAATATTGGTGGAGGAGGCAAGAAAAAGTGAAACCATCTTTTTTTCTTTTAAATCTGCTAACCTTTATTCTTCCTCTTAAGCAGGGTGTACATTTTTATGTACAAATGACAGCAAAGTTCATACCTTTCAATGGTCTATAGAAAATCATGAAATGGGCCGGGCGGTGTGGTTCACACCTGTAATCCTAGCACTCTGGGAGGCCTAGGCTGATGGATTGCTTGAGCCCAGGAGTTCCAGACCAGCCTAAGCAAAAAAGCGAGACTCTGTCTTATTAAAATAGAAAAAACTGAGGCAAGAGGATCACTTGCACCTAACAGTTGGAGGTTGTTGTGAGCTGTGGTGCCATAGCACTCTACCGAGGGTAACAAAGTGAGATTCTGTAAAAAAAAAAAAAAAAAAAGAAGAAATCATGATATGTGAAGAAAGTGAAAATGAAGAGGGACAACAAGGATAGGAAGAAAGGAAAGAAGGAATTCCCTGTCAGCAGGAAATACTTTGGACACACATGTTACAGCCTCCTTATTGCCAGCTGTCTGGCACTATGTTTCATAGACTGTGATTCAGATTCAGGTGCTCACTGAGCTGCAGCCTTTCCATTTGAGTTTTGTGTTGTGTGCCCAGGTATTATGTGCTGATTCTTGGCATTTTTTTTTTTTTTTTTACAGTTTTTGGCCGGGGCT
>NW_003852419.1:19021328-19023708 GCF_000181295.1 Otolemur garnettii
GCTCCTGGGCTCAAGCGAGTCTCCTGCCGCAGCCTCCCAAGTAGCTGGGACTACAGGCGTCTGCCACAACGCCCGGCTATTTTTTGGTTGCAGCCGTCATTGTTTGGCGGGCTCGGGCTGGATTCGAACTCGCCACCTTAGGTACATGTGGCTGGCGCCTTAGCCACTTGAGCCATAGGCGCTGAGCCTAAAGCCTGAAATATTTACTGTCTGAACATTTGCAGAAAAAAAATCTGCTGGCTGGGCACAATGGTGCACACCTGAAGTCCTGTCTACTTGGGAGGATAGGGTAGGAGGAAAGGATCACTTGAGCATATGAGTTGGAGGCTGCAGTGTGCTATGATTCATAGCACACTGGGGTGAATATCACTGCACTCCAGCATGGCAACATAAGGAAACCCTATTTCTTTTCTTTTTCTTTTTTTTTTTAGAGATAGAGTCTCACTTTGTCACACTTGGTGGAGTGCTGTGGCATCACAGCTCACAGCAACCTCCAGCTCTTAGGCTTAGGCGATTCTCTTGCCTCAGCCTCCCAAGTAGCTGGGACTACAGGCGACTGCCACAACCCCCAGCTATTTTTTTGTTGCAGTTGGCTGGGGCCAGGTTTGAACTCACCACCCTTGGTATATGGGGCTGGCGCCTTACTGACTGAACCACAGGTGCTGCCCAGGAAACCCTATTTCTAAAAACAAAATAAAAAAATGTTTTCTAAATCCTGGCCCAAACATTTTTCCTTTTTTTTTTTTTTAATTGAGACAGAGTCTCACTATGTTGACCTTAGTAGAGTGCTGTGGCATCACAGTTCATAGCAACTGCAAACTCCTGGGCTTAAGCGATTCTCTTGCCTCAGCCTCCCGAGTAGCTGGGACTATAGGTGCCTGCCACAAGGCCTGGCTGTTTTTTGGTTGCAGTTGTCATTGTTGCTTAGCAGGCCCGGGCTGGGTTTGAACCTGCCAGCTTTGGTGTATGTGGCTGGCGCCTTACTGAGCTATGGGCGTCAAGCCCATCTGTTCATTTTTTTAAAAAATCACTTTATTTATTTTGAGGCAGAGTCTCAGTCAGTCACCCTGGGTAGAGTGGGGTGCCATCATAGCTCACAGCAACCTCAAACTCCTGGGCTCAAGATCCTCTTGCTACAGCTTCCTGAGTAGCTGAACTATAGGCACCTGCCATAACAGTGGCTAGTTTTGTATTTTTAGTAGGGGTGGGGTCTCGCTCTTACTCAGGCTGGTTTTGAATTCCTGAGCTCAAGCGATCCATTGGCCTCAGCCTCCCAGAGTCGTAGGAAAAGCATCTCTTCTTAAAGTTGTAATGTTTAACGTTTGAAAAAAATGTAATTTGAAAATTATGTTCAAAGGTTTGCTACTTGGTTTGAACCTGCCACCTCTGGCATATGGGGCCGGCACCTTACCCCTTTGAGTCACAGGCGCCACCCTTGCTACTTGATAAATATCTGAAAACTGGAAACAGGAAATATTTGCTCTTCACTTCCATTGAGGAATTTTACTAATTTGTTCTTTAAAAAATTACCTTTTAAAAAAATTACCTTTAATGTTTCTGTAATACTAAGTATGTATTCTTCTGTTTTTTTGTTTTTTGTTTTTTGGGGTTGTTTTTGAGACTGAGTCTCACTCTGTTGCCCTGGGTATGCCCTGGGTAGAATGCCATGGCATCTTAGCTCACAGCAACCTCAAACTTTTGGGCTTGAGCAATTCTCTTGCCTCAGCCTCCTGAGTAGCTGGGACTACAGGCACCCACCACTATACCTGGCTAGGTTTTCTGTTTTAGTAGAGACATGGTCTCACCGTTGCTCAGGCTGATCTTGAACTCCTGAACTCAAGCCATCCACCCACCTTGGCTTCCCACAGTAGGATTACAGGCATGAGCCATCATGTCCAGACAGTGATGATTTTTTTTTTCTTTTATTACCAAGCAATGGAGGCCGGGTGCAATGGCTCACATCTGGAATCTCAATACTTTGAGAGGTCAGAAGTTTGAGACCAGCTGGGGCAACATAGAGAGAACCTGTCTCTGCACCCCCCGCCCCCAAAAAAATTAGGCACGTGTTGCCACACACCTGTAGTTCTAGCTACTCAGGAGGTAAGGCAAGAGGATTGCTTAGCCTAGGAGTTCAATGCTTCAGTGAGCTATGATCATGCTACAGTTCTCCAGCCTGTCCCTCCCCCCACCCAAAAAATTAGCGTCATCAAGGAACAGTATTATCAGTTTTTGTATTGAGTTTTTTTTAAGATGGAGTCTCACTTTGTTGTCCTCAGTAGAGTGCCGTGATATCACAGCTCACAGCAACCTCAAACTCTTAGGTACAAGTGATCCTCTTGCTTCAGCCTCCTGCATAGCTAGGACTACAGGTGTGATGCCC
>NW_003852419.1:19025414-19026782 GCF_000181295.1 Otolemur garnettii
TGGCATTACAGCTCACAGCAACCTCCAATTCCTGGGCTCAAGTGATTCTCCTGCCTCTGCCTCCCACGTAGCTGGGACTACAGGTGCCTGCCACAACGCCCGGCCATTTTTTTGGTTGCAGCCGTCATTGTTGTTTGGCAGCCCCAGGCTGGATCCGAACCCGGCAGCTCAGGTGTATGTGGCTGGTGCCTTAGCTGCTGGAGCCACAGGTGCAGAGCCAACATCATATATTTTTAAGAAATTAATTTGACCTGAGTATGGTGGCTCACACCTGTAATCCTAGCACTCTGGGAGGGGGGGCCAAGGTGGATGAGCTCAGGAGTTGGAGGCCAGCCTGAGCAGGATTGAGACCTCATCCCTAAACATAGCCCAGCCCCTATAATCCCAGCTACTTGGGATGCCGAGGCAAGAGGATCGCTTGAACCCAAGAGGTTGCTGTGATGCTACAGAACTCTACTGAGGGTGATAAAGTGAGACTTTGAGAAAAAAATAGCAATTAGAGTATTACATAATGGAAGCAAAAAATATGACCTTAGAATGTTTATACTGGGAAACAAATAGAAGAGACTGATAACTTTTGAGTTACTGAGTTATTCTTATGTCATATTTTTAGGTTTCTGTTGCATTCTGTATCATTGTTTTAACTAAAAGCAGTAATTTTGTTTGTCTACTGTAGGTGGCAGTAAAATATGGGCTTGCTAATAAGCTGATAAATATGCTAGAAGCAACATAATGTTTAAATGTTCTTTCTCTGGAATGTTCTAGTTCAGAAAATGCTTCAATGTTGGCTATTCAACAATAAGAATTTCTTGTCCCAAAAGATGTCTAAAAATTTGGCTTGATATTTTAAATTTAGAAATACTATTTTCTGGGAAATTTAAAGCTCTGTAAACAGATTTCTTTTGCTATAGTTGTCTAGTTTTTGTATAACTAAATTTTGCTAATTTCTTTGAATATTTTGAAAACTTAGATGATAATGGATGAAATGTATTTCTGAATCTCTGAAGGATTGGCAAGTTACTGATGCTACTTTTTTAAATCATTGGACATCACATGATAAAGCAGCAATTGCATATTACGCAGCAGAGTATTTTAATAGACTCAAATGACTTGTAATGAGGTATTCTCTAGGAATTTTTTTTCTTAGTTTAGGGCAAAACTCACATTTTAATCTCCTGAATTGAAGGAATGGCTAGGTGAGGAGATTTTAAGGACAGGGTCTTTAGTTTACCTATCAAATGCTAAGCACCTAATATGCTGTACCCTGCTCTGTATACAAGGTAAATGTCACAGTTCCTATCTTTTTTTTTTTTTTTTTTGAGACGGAGCCTCAAGCTATCCCCATGGGTAGAGTGCCATGGCATCACG
>NW_003852419.1:19027524-19028998 GCF_000181295.1 Otolemur garnettii
CCCGCCACTTTAGGTGTATGTGGCTGGCGCCTTAGCCACTTGAGCCACAGGGGCCGAGCCTAATTACTTTAATAGTAAGTATAGATGGCTCAGCGGCTAGCACGCCAGCCATGTACACCAGAGCTGGTGGGTTCAAATCCGGCCTGGGCCTGCCAAACAACTATGACAACTACAACCAAAAAATAGCTGGGGGTTGTGGTAGGTGCCTGTACAGCCTCTTGGGAGGCTGAGGCAAGAGAATAACTTTAGTCCTAAAGTTTGACGTTGCTGTGAGCTGTGACACCACAGTATTCTACCCAGGGCAACAGCTTGAGTTTGTGTCTCAAAATAAATAAGTAAACAAAAGTGACTATAGAAATTCTGGTGTAGTTTATGTTATGTGTACTTTGTATATAAGATTAACATTTATTTATTTATTTTGAGACAGTCTCACTTTGTCACCCTCTGTAGAGTGCTGTGGCTCACAGCAACCTCTAACTCCTGGGCTTAAGCTATTCTCTTGCCTCAACCTCCCAAGTAGCTGGGACTACAGGTGCCTGCCACAATTCCGGGCTATTTTTAGAGATGAGATCTCACTCTGGCTCAGGCTGGTCTCCAACTTGTGAGCTCAGGCACTTGGCTTTCTAAGTGCTGGGATTATAGGTGTGAGCCACTGCACCCTGCCCCTAAGATTACCTTTTAATGTCTTTATACTCCAGCATGAGATTAACTCTGAAAGATATTATTTTGGACATTATTCTCTGTCATGAGATATGATAGTGGTACAGCTCTCTTTCCAAATTTTGTGTAGAACTATTTCTAAAAAAGAAGCTACATTTATGAATCCTTAGATTTTCATTATGTATATCCTGATCATATGTTACTTTCTTAAGAAACAATTAAATTATTACTTCTTTTTTTTTTTTTGAGATAGAGTCTCACTCTTGCCCTGGCTAGAGTGTCTTGGATCATAGCTCACAGCAACCTCAAACTCCTGGGCTTGAGCAATCCTCTTGCCTCAGCCTCTCAAGTAGCTGGGACCACAGGTGTGTGCCACTGTGGCTGGCTAGTTTTTTAGTAGAGATGGGTTCTTGTTCTTCCTCAGGCTGGTCTTAAACTCGTGAGCTCAAGTAATCCACCTGCCTTGGCCTCCCAGATTACTAGGATTACAGGTGTGAGCTGCAGTGCCCATCTATTAGGTTTTTTTGACACAGAATCTTACTCTATTGCCTAGGTTAGCTTGCTGTAGTGTCAGTCTAGCTCACAGCAACTTCAAACCCAGGATTCAAGTGATCCTCCTGCCTCAGCCTCCTGGGACTTCAGGTGCCCTGCCATGACACCTGGCTAAGTTTTCTATATTTTATTTTTTTTGAGACAGAGTTTCACTCTGTCACCCTTGGTTGAGTGCCATGGCATCATCAGAGCTCATAGTAACCTCAAACTCCTGGGTTCAAGGATTCTCCTGGGCAGTGCCTGTGGCTCAAAGAAGTAGGGC
>NW_003852419.1:19029242-19031136 GCF_000181295.1 Otolemur garnettii
TCTTAGCCTCCTAAAGTGCTAGGATTATAGGTGTGAGCTATCGCACCTACTTGAAAACCAATAGATTTTAAATATTAACATGAATTTTATATAAATTTGATGTTTGGATCAGGATCTCCCAGTGCATATATTTTGTCATCCATATTCACTTAGTTATATATAATAAATCTTTTGATTTAGAGATGTAAAGTGACTTACTTTCTGTAGAGAATACAACACTAAAAATCCCACTCTGATACATAATACGAAGTCTGACTATTAAGTTCAGAATCTCTTTGTTTTTTGAGACCAAATCCTACTCTTTCACCCTGGGTAGTCATAGCTCACAGCAATCTCAAACTCTTGGACTTAAGTGATCCTCAGTAGCTGGGACTACAGGCACCCACCATAATGTCAGCTAGTTTTTCTATTTTTAGTAGAGACAGGGTCTCTTGTTCAGGCAATCCACCTGCCTTGGTCTCCCAAAGTGCTAGGATTACAGGTATGAGCAACTGCACTTGGCCACACAAACTCTTCCCAGATAAAATACTACATACCTCATTGCTGAATATCCCTATGGTCACCTTTGAAGTACTCTCCTTAGGAAGCTGTGCAGCATCCCCAGCATCTTCTCTACCCCTCAAGAGTAATTTTGGAACTCTGTTTTTCTGGAATGGCCATCAGAGTTATTAGCCTTAATGTCCCAAATGTTATACAAATGTCTTCTTTTCAATATTCCCTTTATTTTCAGGTAAGGAGTCACTGGAGGCCAGATCAGGTGAATGGGTTGGGTGGTGGGGGGGGAGCATTCCAATACAGTGATTTATTTACTGGCCAAAGACTCCCTCACAGTGCCGTCTGATCTGGTGATGTAAGAAGCATGAGTTGTTGGTGAAAAGTTTGGGCCATTTTCATCTAACTTTTTCATGCAGCCTTTTCAGTACTTCTAAATAGTAAACTTGGTAGTAGGCATCTACCCAGAAGAAAAAAAATCATTTTATTGTAAGGACATTTGTAGTAGATTGTTTATTGTAGCTCAGTTTACAATTGCCAAGATGTGGAAACAACCTAAATGTCCACCAACCCAGGAATGGATTAGCAAACTGTGGTGTATGTCTCCACCATAAGAAAGGTGGAGACTTTGCATCTTTTATGTTAACTTGGATGGAGTTGAAGCACATTCTTCTTAGTAAAGTATCACAAGAATGGAAGAGCAAGTATGCAATGTATTCAATACTAATGCGAAGCCAGTAGACAGTCTAATACACATCCCCAGAGAAAAACTCAAAACCAATTAAAGTTTGGGGGAGGGGCCACAAGGCCGGAAGAGGGAGGGGGATTGGTGTGCTCCCACTTAATGGGCACAATGTAAGGGTATATGGCATACCTCTTTAGTGTGGGACACAACCACAAAAGGGACTCTGCCTTAAAAAATGCAAATGTTGTAACCTAGTTGTTTGTACCCTCACATTATCCTGAAATTAAATAGTAAACTTGGTTAATTGTACAGTTGGTACATATTCATAATGAACAATCCCTCTGATATCAAAAAAGGTTAGCAGTATCATTTCAGCTCTCGATTTGGACTAACAAAACATTTTGGTTGTGGAGAATTGTCTGAGTTCCATTATCTGCCTTGATTCTTTGTTCCAGGGTCATATTGGTACACCCATGTTTTGTCACCAGTGATAACATGGCTCATGCAGTTTTGGCCAGGGCCAGCCTTAAACCCACCACTCTTGGTATATGGGGCCGCCACTCTACTCCTTGAGCTACAGGCACTGCCCAACCCAGTTATTTTTAGAGACGTGATCTTGCTCTTGCTTAGGCAGTCCACCCACCTCCCAGAATGTTAGGATTACAGGCATGAGCCACTGTGCCTAGCCTTGTTTTCTGGCTTTTTTTTTTTTTTTTT
>NW_003852419.1:19033427-19035005 GCF_000181295.1 Otolemur garnettii
AAAAGAAGAATGTTCATGACACTTGAAAATTACATGACATTCAAATTTCATTGTCTTATAATAAAGTGTATAGTTGCTTCTGCTCTATAAGAGCAGAGCTGAGTAGTTTCAAAAGATACTGTATGGCCAACAAAGCCTAAAATATTTACTGTCTAGCTCTTTCCAGAAAATTTTCCAATCCCCACTGAGTACACCAATGTTTGAATATATCACAATATGCTTATCCTGCTGTTATTCTTTTTTTTTTTTTTAAGAGATAGTCTCACTTTATTGCCTTCGGTAGAGTGCTGTAGTGTCACAGCTCACAGCAACGTCCAACTCCTGGGCTTAACAGATTCTCTTGCCTCAGCCTCCTGAGTAGCTGGGACTACAGGCACCTGCCACCATGCCCAGCTGCTTTTTTGTTGCAGTTTGGCCAAGGCTGGGTTCAAGCCTGCCACCCTGAGTGTATGGGGCTGGCTCCCTCCCCACTGAGCCACAGGCACACCTGCTTAACCTACTGTTGATGGGCATTTGGGAAGTTTCCAGTTTTTGCCTGTTATGAACAGAGGATCCTATTTTTTATCCTTAAAATGTTAGCTATTGTTTTCTCATTATGTTTGTTCCATCAAGCAGAGAACCATTTTTTATCAACTCAGGTTAATTTTGCAAGTTTTTATATAGTTGAACTTGGCTCTGCTTTGTTCTTAAAATTGAGAGGCAGGAACCTGTGTTCTATGTCTGTTTGAATGCCCTTATAACCAAGAACTACTCTTGTGTGAAGCTATATAGCAAATAATTAAATAATTTTGAGTCTTTTCTCCCTAAATTTTGCACCTCTGCTATTCCTTGTCATACATTTACTTTTTTTTGTCTTTTCTAATTTCTTTATATTAAGATTTAAATTTTCATGGGCTTAGGACTTACTCTCCTATTATAGAATTAAGAAGTTCACCTGGTAGTAGTAGGGCTGTGGTTAGATGGTCTCTAATTAATTATGACTTTTTTTTTTTTTTAAAGAGATAGAATCTTGCTCTGTCACCCAAGCTAGAGTACAGTGGCATGATTAGAGGTCTTTATAGCTTAAGTGATCTTGGGCTCAAGCATCCTTCCACCCCAGCCTCCCAAGTAGCAAGGACAACAGGTATAAGCCTACGTAAATTTTTTGTAGCAATAAGGCCTTATAATGTTGCCCAGACTGGTCTCCAGCTCTTGGGCTCAAGCAAATCTCCTGCCTTGGCTTTCCAAAGCAGTGGGATTACAGGTATAATAAGCCACACATGCTGGCCTTTCAATTATGATTCTGAACCAGTAATTTTTTTCTTCTACATAAATGCTAATTTATGCACTTGAGTTGGATACTTCACTAATAATGTACTGTTTGCCAAGACAAGGATTTATGGATTTTCATCAGTACTTCAGAGATAGTTCTAAAAATGAAAGGCAAAGGAAAGAGCACATTTTTCTTTCCTTTTGTTTTTTGAGACAGTTATCTCAGTAAGAGTGCCATGGCATCACGTCACATCTCACAGCAACTTCAAACTCTTGGGCTCAAGCGGTTCTCTTGCCTCAGCCTCCCGAGTAGCTGGAACTACAGGT
>NW_003852419.1:19035754-19041943 GCF_000181295.1 Otolemur garnettii
TAGCAGGCCTGGGCCAGGCTTGAACCTGCCAGCCTTGGTGTATGTGGCTGGTGCCCTAACTCTCTGAGCTATGGGCGCTGAGCCCGTATTTTTATAGATTTTTGACTGTTTTATCATCTTGTAAAAATTTTCAAGATTTAGTTTTTTCCCCTTATGTAACTTTATACAACTTGAAATTGATTAAAATATACAAATAAGGAGTAATTCAAGACATGCTATTAAGTACAGTTACTTTTGTTATTGGAGACAGCCTTACTCTTTTGCCCAGGCTAGAGTATCATGGCATCAGCCTCACTCACAGCAACCTCAAACTCCTGGGCTCAAATGATTCTCCTGCCTCCGTCGGGCTCGGGACACTGCTAGGGCCCCGGCTCCGGCTCCGGCCCACTCACCTGTCTGGACGCCAGCATCTCAGGAGCAATTTCTCAATAGCAGTCTTAGTAGGGGAATGCTGAATAGGCGTCCTCTGAGCAAGAAGCAGAGCAAGAGGAGGAGCCCTGGCAGCTATTAATACACCACAGGTGTGGAGACTGCTCCACAATAATGTCTCTGTCTCGTGCTCTTTAAAAGAGACCAATGATTTTTTATTTTTAAACTAATTTATTTACTTACTTTTTGTTGTTGCAGTTTGGCCAGGGCTGGGTTTGAACTCTCCACCCTTAGGTATATGGGGCTGACACCCTACTCACTGAGCCACAGGCCCCACCCGAGACCAATGATGTTAAATGATGTTAAATCCCTTCCCCAGTCCCTATCGACAAAGTATTTCTCACAGGTGCCGCCTACATGCCTCAGCCTCCCAAGTAGCTGGGACTATAGATGCCCACCATAAGGCCAGTTACTCCAGTTACTTTAAAAGACTCTACATAAGCTTCTGGGCAAAGATTGTATACAGTATTACCTATGTAGGAGAAGGATATGGTGGGGATAAGCAACTGTTTACAGGAAAATTATTGATTATTCATAGATTCATCATTGACTTTGCTTTGTGTGATTTCTGCATATATAAATTTGTTCCAGAGTAACTAAAATTGTAGATCTTTTTGTTGAATAACAGGGTAATTTAATATAATCCTGATGTAGTTTTCTGTAATTAAACTTGGGTAATATGGAAAGCAGCAAATTGCTTTCAAGATATCTAGCCTCAAGAGATTTTACTGAAGCAGATACTAAGCTGTTCTTCTGGGCATTCAGAATATTAAGATTTGGAAGCTGGCTTGATTAGTGTATTTGAAAACAGAAACCACTGCTTTTTATGGAATATCTGTCCAGATTTTCTTATTGGGAGTCTCTCTGAACCTATTCTGTTTTTTGTTTTTTTTTGTTGCCCTGGGTGGAGTGCTAGGGCATTAGCCTATCTCATAACAACCCCAGATTCCAGAGTTCAAGCAATCCTCCTGTCTCAGCCTTCCGAGTAGCTGAGACTACAAGTGCCTACCACAAAGCTTTTTTTTTTTCTATTTTTAGTGGAGATGAGGTCTCACTTTGTTTAAGCTGGTCTTGAACTCCTGAGCTGAAGGGATCCTCATGCCTCTACCTCCCAGAGTGCTAGGCTTTTAGGTGCCTGGCCCCTATTCTAGTTTGAATGGCTACCTGATTAAAGAAAAATTCAAAGAAGATTTTCTTGTTATTAAATTGTTAAGTGCTTTTACTATTCCATTAGATCAGACATAGTCATTAATTTTCTTTTGTCTGGGTAGGTAAACTGAATGATGCAGAATTGGAGTATTCCTTTTAAATAGGTAATAAAGCAAGTATGGAGTTTTTCACCCCCCCCCCCTTTTTAGCATCTGCAAGCAGATGGGCTGCCACTGAAGATGGAAAATGGTGACAGCCTATCCATTTTTATACACATTACACTGCAAAGTATTATGAGAAATATAAAGATGAGTAAGACACTATATTTCACAAGGAGCCTGTAGTTTTTAGGGGAGATGAACATGTATGTAAATGATGAACACTGAAAGCAAAATAAAAGCTTAAAGAATGAGTTGTAAGTAATTCCAGTTACAAGACTATAACAACATTTAACTTGAGTTAGAACAGTGTTTTTCAGGCCAGGTGCGGTGGTTCACGCCTGTAATCCTAGCATTCTGGGAATAGGAGGCGGTTGGATTGCTTGAGTTCAGGAATTTGAGACTGTTGTAAGCCAAAGTGAGACCTCATCTCAAAAAATAGCTGGGTGCTGTGGTAGCCGCCTATAGTCCCAGCTACTTAGGAGGCTGAGGCAAGAGAATCACTTGAACCCAAGAGTTTGAGGTTGCTGTGAGCTATGATGCCATGGCACTGTACTAAGAGTATCAAAGTAAGACTCTGTCTCAAAAAAAAAAAAAAAAAGAAGCAAACCAGTATCAAAGCTTAAGTACATGTCCAGTTTCTGTTCCGTTCATTGCTTGCTTTCTCTGTACAAACAACAACTTGGATTTCGTAGACTTTAGAATGAGAATATTCCATAGATTCTGACTATATGAATCTGAAAGATTTCAAACTCATTAGCTAAAAGATTCTGATGGCTATTAATTTCTCATTAGAAGAAATTTGTATACAAACTAAATAGAAGCATAAAGATTAATACACGTAGATGCATTGGTGTTATGTTTTGATTTGCTGACTTTTTTTTCTTTAGAGATAGGGTCTTTGTCACTCAGGCCAAAGTGCTTTCAGGCAATCATAGCTAACTGTGGCCTCAAACTCCTAAGTTTTAGTGATCCTCCCAAATACCTGGGACTATAGGTGCACACCACCACACCCAGCTAATTAAAAACATTTTTTAGGGATACTATCCCATTATGTTGCCCATGTCCTTGTTAAACTCCTAACCTTAAGTGTTCCACCCAGCTCAGCCTCCCAAGTACCTGGAATTATAGGCATGAGCCACTGTACCCAGATGGCAACTTCTTAAAGTCCTAGAGACTACTTGTCTGTCTGCAAGCATTATTTATTAATATTTTTCAGGATATAGATAATATATTTGTAAGGGCCAAATAGTCTTGGGTTATTAAATATAAATATATAGCTTTAAAATATATCTGTATTATGATTACAACTATGATCACAGATTACTGTATGCAAATAGACAAGGGCAAGAAGGGAACTAAAGTTATTTGTGGGCATACCTTTTATTTTCATTAGAGTTATAATATTTATGATAAAGTAAAGGAAAACGTGCACAGTTTACTTTTAGGGATATGTTTTATATAGTTAATGTTTGAGGCTGGGTGTGGTGGCTCATGCTGTAATCCTAGCACTTTGGGAGGCCAAGTGGGTGGATTACTTGAGCTCAGGAATTTGAGACTAGCCTGACCTCACCCCCATCTCTACTAAAAATAGAAAAACTAGCTGGGAATAGTGGTGGGTGCCTGTAGTCCCAGCTACTTGGGAAACTGAGGCAGAAGGATCAAGAGAGAGAACAAGAGCGAGACCTCACCCCCATCTCTACTAAAAATAGAAAAACTAGCTGGGAATAGTGGTGGGTGCCTGTAGTCCCAGCTACTTGGGAAGCTGAAGCAGAATGATCACTTGAGCAGCGGAGTTTGAGTTTGCTGTGAAATATGATGCCAAGGCATCTACCCAGGGTAAGAGTGAAACTCTGTTTTCAAAAAGAAAAAAAATGGAGTTGATTTTAATTATAATCCAGACCATTTGTAAAGTTCTTTTTGCAGTTTTTGACTGGGGCTGGGTTTGAAGCCACCACCTCTGGCATATGAGACCAGCACCTTACTCCTTTGAGCCACAGGCACTGCCCCTGTAAAGACTTTTTGACTTCTGTTTTTGTTAGACATACATGTACAAAATCTTTTCTTAAGCCTGGTCACTTTTTACTGTATGTTTGATTATATTCCCAAATATGGCAATTTGAGAAGAAATAGTATGTGGGCTATAAATAAGGTTTTCGTTTTGTTTTGGTTTTTGAGACAGTCTCACTCTGTGGTCCTGTGTAGAGTGCTATGGCGTCATAGCTCACAGCAACCTCAAACTCTTGGGCTCAAGCAATCCTCTTGTCTCAGCTTCCCAAGTAGCCGGGACTATAGGTTACTGCTACTATGCCTGCTAGTTTTTCCGTCTGTAGAGACAGGGTCTTGCTTTGCTCAGGCTGGTTTCAAACTCCTAAGCTCAGGTGATCCACCTGCCTTGTCCCAGAGTGTTAGGATTACAGGCGTGAGCCACTGCACCCAGCCTTATAAATAAGGTTGTTGTTAAATGACTAATCACCTTAAATTTCTCTCTCTCTCTTTTTTTCTTTAGAGACAGGTCTTGGTATTTTGCTCAGGCTGAGGTACAGCGGCTATTCATAGGTGTAGTTATGGCATACAATAGCCTCTGACTCCTAGGTTCAAGTGATTCTTCTGCATCAGCCTCCCAAGTAGCTTAAAGTTCTTAAATTTCAATCTTAGATGTCTTCTTTTAGGTTCCTGTGACATTTGGCAAAAGTTCTGTTGGATTGTGTTTTTCTTCAAACAAAATCAGAATAAGGTTTGAAAACAAATATTTCTCTTATGTCAGTGGTGTACTAGATTATGTTGCAAGAGAAAAAGACCACTGATTCAGAATCCAAAAATAAACTCAGTGTGGTAGTGTGTGTAGGAGAAGAAACATACTACCTTGTCTTTCCCTTTTTAAGTTCTTAGTAGAGACACTTTCCTGGAAAAAATAGTCAGATTAACAAAAGAAAACTTAGCAGAAATTAATATTAACACTTGCGGTACCTATGAGACGCCTTTGTTCAGAAGTATTTCTCTCTCAAGGCTTAGTTGCCTTGCTTAAATAATATTTGAACAAAGAGGCATGAATCTTCTATGGTGATAAGATGAGGATAGTATCTTCAGGTTTCCAAAAGGGGGAAAATGAGGGAAGGTAAATTTATGGGAAAATCTCTCTGGGATCCTTTGGCACCATTGTCTGAGTAGTTTCTGAGCTGATAAACTGACTTGGACTCAATGAAATTGCTACCTCCTTTTTCCTGATGCCCTGAAAGCTGAAGCTTGTACCTTGTGATTTACAAACTATAGGCAAGAAAAACTTGTCAGATGGCTACTGCCTGCTTCCATTTTTACTGAAGATACTTGGTGTCTAACAAATAGACATCTCAGTTGATTGCCCTCCAGACTCTGTTTAGATTGTTCTAAACGTTAACCTTTCTCTTCTGTTTGAAAGCTCCTCTGCAATGCCATCTCTTGAAATGAGAACCAGTTATTAAATGGGATTGGCCTATTTTCACAAATGGGAGACTGGTTTAATGGGATTCTTTGCCACTCAGCTATTAACTCTGTTTTTCTCTTCATAGCTGCTAATTCAGCTTTTGCTGTGTTAAACTTCTAGAGAAATTTCATACTAGGATTGTTGGGGCTTTTTTTAAAAAATAGAGACAAGGTCTTCCTCTGTACTTAGGCTGGGCCTCAAGCAATCCTTCTGCCTCAGCCTCCTGAAATGCTGTGAGCTGCTAGTTAATAATAGCATAATTAATTCATAGTCTTGATCACTCACAACAGATAGAGAAAAGAGACTGTGTAGCTAAAGAAGCGTAAACAACTGGTTTCCTGAGCTGAGTTCTAAAGGAGTTGGAGAAAATGTATGAATTATAGAGGATATCATAGTCAGAGAAAGCAGCAAGAGCCAAGGTATTGAAATGTAAAAGATCGTAGGATATTTGGGAATAAGTAAAAAAAGAAATGTCGGAAGGTCCCATCTTCCCACATACAATAAAAATACATTATGTTGGTGACTGAAGAGGGGTTTGGAGGCCACCTTATTTCATTCTAATGAATTTGTGACTTTTAGGAGGAAGTTTGTTATTGTGGAAATAATAGATCTTAGGAAGCAAGAAGGAACTGTGTTAAAATTACCAGTATTATAGTTTACTAGTTGAGTAAAGTTGGGTGAGTTGATTAATCTTTCTGAGTCTCAATTTCTTCCTATGTCATACAGAATAAGAAAAATATTTCTGACTTGGTACCCGTAGCACAGTGGTTACAGCGCCAGCCACACACACCAAGGTTGGTGGGTTCAAACCTGGCCCAGGCCAGCTAAACAACTGCAACAAAAAAGTAGCCGGGCATTGTGGCAGGCGCCTGTAGTCCCAGCTTCTTGAGAGGCTAAGGCAAGAGAATTGCTTAAGCCCAAGAATTTGAGGTTGTTGCGAGCTGTGACGCAACGGCACTCTACCAAGGGCCACATAGTGAGACTCTGTCT
>NW_003852419.1:19041971-19049868 GCF_000181295.1 Otolemur garnettii
AATTTCTAATTCAGCTAGAATTAGCAATATATCTAATTTATATAATAACATGTATAAAATTCCTATAAAGGAAAATGAAAATCTCAGGACCACCCCCAACTCCTTATGCAAAAGGGAAGGTCACCAGGCTGGCGATAGCTCACGCCTATAATCCTAGCACTCTGGGACACATAGGCAGGTGAATTGGTTGAGCTTAGGAGTTCATGAGCAGCCTGAGCAAGCAGGAGATCCCATCTCTAAAAATAGCCCGGTGTTGTGTCAGGTGTCTATAGTCCCAGCTACTTGGGAGGCTAAGGCAAGAGGATAGCTTGAGCCCAAGAGTTTGAGGTTGCTGTTTGCTATGACACCACAGGAGGGCAACAAAGTGAGACTCTGTCTCAAAAAGAAAAAAGGTCAAGCTCAGAGGCTGAGTTGTGGATCACTACCTTCCAAATGAATAGCTGTTACTAACATTATGTAGCCTCAGGCATCTATGGGAGGCCTGCCCCCACAGATCATTCATACAGAAGTTCTTTGCTGGCTTCTTATAAACAAGGACATGCCAATTGTAACTTTGGGTCTGCTGGCTAAGGCTAGCTTCTAAAACTAAAGGTTTTTGTTTTGTTTTGATTTTTTTGAGACAGAGTCTTACTTTGTCGCCTTTGGTAGAGTGCCATGGTGTCAGATGTCATAGTAACCTCAAACTCTTGGGCTCGATTGATCCCCTTGCACTACAGGTGCCTACCACAACATCCAGCTCTTTTTTTTTTGAAATGGAGTCTCACTTGGTCACCCTTGGTAGAGTTCTGTGGCGTCACAGCTCACAGCAACCTCAAACTCTTGGGCTCAAGTGATTCTCTTGCCTCAGCCCCCCAAGTAGCTGGGACTACAGGCACCTGCCGCAATGCCTGGCTATTTTTAGAGAAGAGGTCTCACTCTGGTGCAGGCTGGTCTTGAACCTGTGAGCTCAGGCAATCCACCCGCCTTGGCCTCCCAAGTGCTGGGATTACGGCATGAGCCACCACGCTATTTTTTTTTTTTTTTTTTTTTTTTTGAGAGAGAGTCTCACTTTGTTGCTCTTGGTAGATAGCTCAAACCTCAAACTTGGGTACAAGCTATCCTCTTGTCTCAGCCTCCCTAGCTCAGTCCTGTAGCTAGGACTACAGGTGCCTGCAACAATGCCCAGCTAGTTTTTCTGTCTGTAGAGATGAGGTCTTGTTCTTGCTCGGATTGGTCTTGAACTCCTGAACTCAAGCAATCTACCCACCGTGGCCTCCCAGAGTGCTAGGATTACAGATGTGAGCCACTGTGCCACTCTTAAAGTTTGATTTTTATTTGAAACTGGGCTGGGCATGGTGGCTCAAGTTTGTAGTCCTAATACTCTGAGAGGCTGAGGTGGGAGGATTGTTTGAGGCCAGGAGTTTGAGACTAGCTTGAGTATGAGCATGACCCCTTTCTCTACAAAAACTGGAAAAAGTAGTAGCTGGGTCTGGTGCTGCTCACCTATAGTTTCTGCTACTCAGGGTGCTGAGGCACAAGGATTACTCTAGCCCAAGAATTTGAGGCGCCAGTGAGCTATATCATGCCAGTGTATGCTAGCCAGGGTGACAGAGTGGGATTCTGTCTCAAAAACAAGCAAAACGAAACTAAAGTCTGTTTGATTCCACCCTAATCATGTTGATTCCCAGCCTCTTCAATCATTCCTCCACCATCCCAGAGATAGCTACATAATGGTTTCTCCTTTCCTCACTTTCTCCTCTTCACATATTCTCTTTATTTTATATAAACTGTAGATTACAGAGGCCTGATGACAAATGTAACCATTTGTACTCTGCCCTTTAGATACTGAGTCCTGGAATGTGTGCTTTGAGAAAAACAGTCACAGGGAAAAAAAAAAAACAGAAAACCAGTTGCAGATGTGTATCTATGGCTTGTGTTTTTCCTGGGCTTATTCTTAAAATGGCTTAATAAACCTCCATTGATTGAGACCTTTGCCTCAGTCATTTATTTTAGGTTGTCACTTTTTGATAGAACTTGGCATATCATTTGTTTTTAATAATATGTAGGTACTACTTTAATATCGTGCTACATAGTAAAGTGTTCTTTCTTATAGTTCCTTCAGGAAAATTATTTACTTCAGGGATCTGTGTTTAGATCCACTGACTACAGAATGTGTTATCAGGGTCCTGAACAGCTTAAAGAGTTAGTTGCAGAATTAGTGCTTTTAAAAGTAAACATATACATTTGCACAATGTACAGGTAAGATTGACCTCTTTATAAGGTTAGGCTTTAGTTATTTGTCTTTGAGAGCAATGTCCAGCTACCATAAAATATACTTTTAGACACAGTGATAACAGTCTGTCAAAAGACAAAATTACAAAATCACAATTGGCTTTAATTGTGATTCTAGAATCAGAGAACATTTCATTTCATGAAAATAAAATTAGTGTTCCAGTGAAATGAGCAGAGGGTGTTGGTTTTATAGATAGAAAGGGCTGGAGAAAGCAGAAATAAAGAACAAAAGTGTTGGGGTCATTTAAAAGTTACTTTCCTTGTAGGGTAGGGACAGAGAACAATAGAAAAATAACTGATTAGTTAAAATCTGGGTAATTCAGACTGTCTTTTTGTGTAGGAGTAAAGCTGAGGGAACTTCATTATCATGCTTTCAGGCTGGATTGAAACTGACCTGTATAAGAAATTGCCTGTTAGGTCAGACATAAACTTAGTTGTGGTGATACAGAACTTTAGCATGGATGACTCTATTTCAATTTTAAGTCTGGTCCATTAGGACCTAGTGTAGGAGCTTAGTCCAAAACAATTTTTTTTGTATTTTTTTTTTATTGTTGGGAATTTATTGATGGTATAATTAACAAATCTTATAAGAAGCCCAGTAGTAGGTCAGGAGAGGTGGCTTAACACCTGTAATCCTAGCACTCTGGGAGGCCAAGGCAAGAGGATCCCTTGAGCTCAGGAGTTTGAGACCAGCCTGAGCAAGAATGAGACCCTGTCTCTACTAAACATAGAAAAATTAGTAGTGTGGTGGTGGGTGCCTTTAGTCCCAGCTGCTTGGGAGGCTGAGGCAAGAGGATCGATCGCCTGAGCCCAAGAGTTTGAGGTTGCTATGAGCTATGGTGCTATGGCACTCTGTGCAGGCATGCAGAGTGAGACTGTGTCTCAAAAAAAAAAAACCCAAAACAAACAAATAAATGATTCGAAGATTGTGAGAGGTTGAAAGGTAGGGGAAAATGAAAAGAAATAAAGCTGGAGAGAGAGCAAGGAGAGGTACCTGATCCTGATTTGCTTTATAAATCATGTTGAAGAATTAGAACTTAAATCTGGTATCATTGCTCACAGCAACTCAAACTCTTGGGCTCAAGCAGTCCTCTTGCCTCAGCCTCCTGAGTAGCTGGGACTAAAGGCTCCTGCCATAATCCCTGGCAATTTTTTTTTTTTTTAGAGATAGACTCAGTAGAGTGCTGTGGCGTCTCAGCTCACAGCAACCTCCAGCTCTTTGGCTTAAGCAATTCTCTTGCCTCAGCCTCCTGAGTAGCTGGGACTACAGGTGCCCACAACAATTCCTGGCTATTTTCTTTGTTGCAGTTTGGCTGGGGTCCGGTTTGAACCCACCACCCTCGGTATATGGGGCTGGCGTCCTACTCACTCAGCCATGGGCGCCACCCCCTGGCTACTTGTTTTTCTATTTCTAGTAGAGGCATGGTCTTACTCTTGTTCTGGCTGGTCTCAAACTCCTGAGCCAGGCAATCCACCTGCCTCAGCCCCCCAGAGTACTAGGATTATAGGCATGAGCCACTGTGCCATAATATAAATTTTGTAAAAAAAAAAAAATTAACTTAATTGTAGATTCACATGTAGCTATAAGAAATAATACAGAGAGATATACCTTTGTACTTTTTTTTTCTTGATATACCTTTGTACTCTTTTTTTTTTTTTTCTCTTTTGAGGTAGTCTCACTGTGTCACACTCTGTAGAGTACTATGGCATCACAGCTCACAGCAATTTCAAACTCTTGGGCTTAAGCAATTCTCTTGCCTCAGCCTCCCAAGTAGCTGGGACTATAGATGCCTGCCACAATGCCCAACTATTTTTTTTGGTTGTAGTTGTTGTTTGGCAGGCCTGGGCTGGATTTGAACCCACCAGCCCTGGTGTATGTGGCTGTTGCCCTAGCCACTGAGCTACAGGCGCCAAGCCAGCAGCTAGTTTTTCTATTTTTAGTAGAGACAGAGTTTTGCTCTTCCTCAGGCTGTTCTTGAACTTCTGAGCTCACACTATCCACATGCCTTGGCCTCCCGAAGTGCTAGGATTATAGGAGTGAGCCACTGTTCCTGGCCTCAAGTTGTTTTTTAATGCTGAGCTGGTGTCTTGGTTGGTGTCTGATTTGCAGATGTTTTCTCCCAATCTGTAGCTTGTCTTTTCATCCTCTTCACAAGGGTCTTTGCATAGGACAAAAGTTAATTTGGTTGAGTTGAATTTAAGTTTCTCCTTTTATGGATCATACTTTTTGTTACACATACCAAGTTTAAGAATTCTTTGCCTTAGGGATCCCAAAGATTTTCTTCTACTGCTTTTAAAAAATGATTTATAGGCTCGGTGCCTGTGGCTCAAGTGGCTAAGGTGCCAGCCACATACACCTAAGGTGGTGGATTTGAATCCAGCCCGGGCCTCCCAAAACAACAACAATGACAGCTGCAACCAAAAAATAGCTGGGTGTTGTGGGGGATGCCTGTGATCCCAGCTACTTGGGAGGCTGAGGCAGGAGACTTGCTTGAGCCCAGGAGTTGGAGGTTGCTGTGAGCTGTGATGCCCCGGCAACCCAGGGGGATAGCTTGAGGCTCTGTCTCAAGGAAAAAAAAAAAAGATTTATAGTTTTACATTTACAGGTAAGTCTGAGATTTAAGTTAATTTTTATATAAGTTCTGAGACATAGGTTGAGGCTCTTTTTTTTTTTTTGCTTGTTCTTTATTTACAGATAACTACTTGTTCCAGCACCTTTTGCAGATAGGCTATCCTTTCTCCATTACGTTCCCTTGCAATTTTGTCAAAAATAAATTATTCGTATTGGTATAGGTTCCATTTCTGTGTTATTTATTCTGTTCTATTGCTTTGCATGTCTGTCCATCTACAAACAGCACACAGTTTTGATTACTGCAGCTATTATGTTTTGAAATGGAGAAAACTAATTCTTCTCATTTTATTGTTCTTTTCCATAATTATTTTACCTATTCTACTTCCTTTGGCTTTCCATATAAATTTCAGAATAATTTTGTTGACATCTACAAACAAAGGTTGCTAGGATTTTGATAGGAATTGCATATATAGCAATTTTTTCCCCTTCTCATTTCCTTTCCCCTACTACCACACTTTTGTGTTCATGTGGAATTTCGGTTTCAGACTGATAAGTATTGATATTTAATGCTTAAAAAATTGTTGTCGGATCATTGTATTTTAATCAAGTACATTTTTAGAATATTACCAATCTATATTGACTATGAGACTAGCTGTTTCTCCAAGCTTCCCACCATCAGCCACACCATGTGGGTCATTCTGTGATCATATTCTAGCAGCAACATATTTTTAGAGAATCATTTCAGATGTAAACATCAGTAGAACTTGACAATTGAAAGTATACAAGCATTAGTTTTTATCTTTGCTGCTTATTAGAATCATTTTGGAAGCTTTTAAATAATACCAATGCCTGGGCCCCAGCTTAGAATTAATTAATTTCTTTCTTTTTTTAATAGAATTTCTAGAAATTTTTAGAAATCATCTGATATTTTATTTTTATTTATTTATTTATTTTTGAGACAGAGTCTCACTTTGTTGCCCCTGGTAGAGTGCTCTGGTGTCATAGCTCACAGCAACCTCTAAGTCTTGGGCTCAAGCAATTCTTTTGCCTCTCAAGTAGCTGGGACTACAGACTACTGCCACAATGCCCAGCTATATTTTTTAGAGATGAGGTCTTGCTCTGGTTCAGGCTGGTCTCGAACCTGTGAGCTCAAGCAGTCCGCCAGCCTTGGCCTCCCAGAGTGCTAGGATTACAGGTGTGAGGCACTATGCCTGGCCTCATCTGATATATATAATTTTTTTTTTTTTTGCAGAGAACAGTCTCACTTTGTTTTTTTTTTTTTTTTTTTTTTTTAGACAGAGCCTCAAGCTGTCCCCCTGGGTAGAGTGCCATGGCATTACAGCTCACAGCAACCTCCAACTCCTGGGCTCAAGCGAGTCTCCTGCCTCCGCCTCCCAAGTAGCTGGGACCACAGGCGCCCGCCACAACGCCCGGCTATTTTTTGGTTGCAGCTGTCATTGTTGTTTGGCAGGTCCGGGCTGGGGATTCGAACCCGCCACCTTAGGTGTACGTGGCTGGCGCCTTAGCCGGTTGAGCTATAGGTGCCGAGCCAACAGTCTCACTTTGTCACACAGCTCACAGCAACCTCCTAGGCTTAGGCAATTCTCTTGCCTCAGGCTCCTGAGTAGCTGGGACTACAGGCACCTGCCACGCGCTGGCTATTTTTTTGTTGCAGTTTGTCAGAGGCCAGCACCTTACCCACTGAGCCAGGTGCTGCCCCTCATCTGATATTTTAAAACTGTACATCAGGATTCTGGTGGGCAGCCAGTGTTGAGGACCACTAGTTTAAGTTGTAGAGAAGAGAAAATAATTGAAACTAAGTACCAGGCTGCCACTTAGGCTACCAGTAGATGGAGGTGGTGTGCTTTGAACAGTGTCTGTTCCATGGTAGGTATTCAACTAATTTTTGAAGTAAATGCAAGTTGATGACCTTGAACTCAAGCTAAAACCAATTTTTCATTTAATTTTTGATTGTTTTAAATCTGGATGAATTGACCCCAGTTCAAGATATTAATAAAAACTCAACCAAAATAACTTCTATCACAGGGAAGTTATATTAGAATAATATCTCTTGATACAATTTGAGGAAAAGAATGATAGAAATCACCTGAGTTGTGCCATGATGTTATGAAGCAGGATGCCAGTGGACATAATCTGACTTAATTATAGTATATTATACAAATTAATATTTTAATTAATTTCTATTGATTGGCATACCTGTAGGTTTTGGGTCCTAATATCTGGTACTTAGGTAGGTCTTCAGTCTACCAGAAAGTTGTAATATTTTCCACACTTTTTTTTTATTAATGGAGGAATGAAAGGTAGCTTTTTATTCAGCTCCAATCCTCCTGCCTCTACCTATACTCTACATGTACACTTTTTGCCATTTACCATTTCTCTGTTCCCACTGCTGCTACTGATTTTAGTCTGGACTCTTGTTTCCGAATGATAAGAACTTAAGCTATCTTGAACAGTAGCTGGGATGTTTGAGTACCTACAGATAGGAAAGATGCTGAGAATACTCAGAATTGTAGGAAGGTCTATAGGAACCAGGACCTCCGGGGCTATAGAACAGGGATATAACCCCATTAGAATTCATCTTAGCTCTGCTTGGCTTTATTCTTTTTTACCAAAAGGTCCAAGAAAATGACTGTCTGTAATTCCAGTCTCACATCTTCTGGTACCATACCCCCAAAGATAAGACCTTTTCCCTTCCTGCTCTAAATGGGGAAGATGATTTAGACCATTCAGTGTGCTCAGAAAAAGGAGGATACTATGATTTGTCTGATTTGGAACTAGGGATATACTAAGAATAGGTAAGGGAAAGTCTGCCCTGGGACTAAATAATTAACTTTCCCTGGTCTCTGCAAAGCTCCATTGCTCTAGCCTTCTGACTTCTGTTTCCCACTTCAATCCATCCACTTAATATTTTCATGTTCTGCTTTCTAAACTATAGCTTGTGTTACGATTACCCAGTTATCTAACCTTTAGTGGCTCCCCATTGCCTTTATATATTAATTTCTTTTTTTTTTTTTTTTTTTTTGAGACAGAGCC
>NW_003852419.1:19050814-19053938 GCF_000181295.1 Otolemur garnettii
GACTCGCTTGAGCCCAGGAGTTGGAGGTTGCTGTGAGCTGTGATGTCACAGCACTCTACCCAGGGGGATAGCTTGAGGCTCTGTCTCAAAAAAAAAGAAAATAGATTATGATGTTCAAGTGAACTAATATAGACACATCTTAGAAATAGTGAGGCCTGAGATGGAGGAGAGGGACCTAGGGGGAGCTGGTAGGTGGAGCAGTCAGAACACATACTACGTTTATTCATTAAGTGTGCTGTCTTCTGTGGGTGCGGTTCATGGTTTCTCTAAACAGTTACAGTAGTAACATCAAAGAACACTGATTACAGAACACCACGACTGTGACAGATATAATAATGACAACGTTTGAAATATTGTGAGAATTCTCAAATTATTACAGAAAGAAAGAAAGTGAGTGCACACTATTAGAAAAATGGCACTCATAGGCTTGCTTGATGTGGGATTGCCACAATACTTCAATTTGTACAAAAATGCAGTATCTGCCAAGTGCAATAAATTGAGATATGTCTGTGAAAATGTTCTGAAAGGTTAAAGGTTACTGTATAGATTTAAAGCATTTTATTATGCTTGAACTGATACATATAATAGTTACTGTGTTTTTTTGGATGCTAGAATGGAGAACCCCAATTCAGTGGCAATTAAGTTTTGAAAATTTATGGAAAAGTATAAAATAGTATATAATTTCAGAGTATTATTATTGTGAAAGGGCTATTCACCTAAAGAGGGACTTCAAAGATAAAACAGTACATTCATTGGGGCAGTGCCTGTGGCTCAAAGGGGTAGGGCACCGGCCCTGTATGCCAGAGGTGGCAGGTTCAAACTCAGCCCCGGCCAAAACTGCAAAAAAAAAGACCATTCATTTAATACATTTTAATACAGTTTATTTAGTGCTTCTTATGGACACATTTTTGTACCATTGTTGTATAATAAACCAACCTTGGGT
This sequence comes from Otolemur garnettii, assembly GCF_000181295.1. Taxonomy (NCBI): domain Eukaryota; kingdom Metazoa; phylum Chordata; class Mammalia; order Primates; family Galagidae; genus Otolemur; species Otolemur garnettii. The sequence continues at coordinate 19,051,758 of NW_003852419.1, forward strand.
ATAAGGCACTATGAAATTATGTAAGATTTCATCAGAGAACTGATTAATTATATTTTTCTGTTTATCTTCTGTTATGATTATTTTAATTTTTGGGACAGGGTCTTGCTCTGCTGCCCAGGCTATGCTCAAACTCCTGAGCCCAAGCAGTCCTCTTATCTTAGCCTCCCAAGTAGCTGGAACTACAGTCACATGTCACCACACCTGGTTTATTATTTTACAAAAATTTAATTTTATTTTCCCTATATGGAACTGGATATTTAAAAGTTAGATTCTAGTTACTGATACAGATTTAAAGGGATGTGGAATTTTTGATAATAGCTTTTCTGACATTTAATGTTTGCAAAGGTTATTTTATATATATATATACATACATATATATATATTTTTATTTTTATTTTTATTTTTTAGACAGAGTCTCAAGCTATTGCCCTGGGTAGAGTGCCATGGCATCACAGCTTACAGCAACCTCAAACTCTTGGGCTTAAGTGAATTCTCTTGCCTTAGCCTCCCAGGTAGCTGGGACTACAGGCACCTGCCACAGTGCCTGGCTATTTTATTTGTTGCAGTTATCATTGTTGTTTTTAGCTGGCCCAGGCTGAGTTCGAACCTGCCAGCCTCAGTATATATGACTGGTGCCCTACCTACTGAGCTATAGGCACTGCCAACAAAGGTAATATTTTTGTACTTTTATTGGTATATGATGGTTTTGAATTTTTAAATTTTTTTTTTTTTTTAATTTTGGAAACAGAGTTTTGCTCTGTTGCCCAGGCTGAGTACAGCAATGTTATCATAGGTTACTGCAACTTCAAACTTCTGGGTGTAAGTGTTCTTCCTGTCTTAGCCTCTCAAGTAGCTGGGACTACATATGCACTAATTTTTTTGTTGTTGTTGCAGTTTTGTTTGGGGCTGGGTTTGAACCCTCCATCCTTGGTATATGGGGCCAGTGCCCTATTCACTGAGCCACAGGTGCCGTCCCCTATTTTTTTTTTTTTTTTTTTTTTTTTACATTTTTTTGTAGAGTTGAGGTCTCTTAGGTTGCCTACACTGGTTTCCTGACCTTCAGTGGTCCTCCTACCCCAGCTTCCCAAAGTGGTAGGATCACAGGCTTGAGCCACTGCATCCAGCCTGGCACCTTTTTTGAAAACTTCAGTGAATTAAGCACTCAAAATAATGATTTGTAGTTAATAAGCTATCTTTTTCTAGTTATCTACTAAATTAAATTCATTATTCTTTTTATCATCTTTATAGTCTATTGCATCTGCAGACATGGATTTCAACCAGCTGGAGGCATTCTTGACTGCTCAAACCAAAAAGCAAGGTGGGATCACATCTGACCAAGCTGCTGTCATTTCCAAATTCTGGAAGAGCCACAAGACAAAAATCCGAGAAAGCCTTATGAACCAAAGCCGCTGGGACAGTGGGCTTCGGGGCCTGAGCTGGAGAGTTGATGGCAAGTCTCAGTCAAGGCACTCAGCTCAAATACACACCCCTGTTGCCATAATAGAGCTGGAATTAGGAAAAATTGGACAGGTAAGTTTAATTTTAATAAATTTCCATTTGTAAACTATATTTTTCTTTACATATTAGCCCATATATTCAGATTGATTTTTATATAAAAATCTTCTTTGCAGAAATAATAACAGAAAACACTATTTCTTAGAATCTGTTTTCAAAGGTAGAATCATCTGAAAATTTTAATACTCCCAGTTGTGGACAGTCTGGAAACCAGCTTCAGTGTTCAGAAGAATAGAATTAATGGGTCAGTAAAGTGGTTTCACAGAAGTTGGTCATTCTAGCATTTTGGTTATATCTCACAATTTTTGGAATTTGGTTAGAGTCTCCAAGACAATAATAAAGATACTAAATAAAAACCAACAATAGAGATTAAACAACACAGAATAAAACTATCTCAGTCATATTTATACTCATTCAGATTCAGATACAGGAGGCAGTTTATCTTAATTACATTAATTCTTTGTTACTAAAGACTAGTGTCCTTGAGCTCACAAAATAATGCTCAGTTTGATCTTGATATTTTATAGAACAGTGCTGCTTTTCCTTACAGTTTCCACACTTATTTTAGCAGACAATTTGGCATCTTCATAATTTTTCTTTTTTTTTTTTTTGGAGACAAAGCCTCAAGCTATCCCCCTGGGTAGAGTGCCGTGGCCTCACAGCTCA
>NW_003852419.1:19054346-19056345 GCF_000181295.1 Otolemur garnettii
GAACCCACCACCTTAGGTGTATGTGGCTGGCGCCTTAGCCGCTTGAGCCACAGGCGCCGAGCCCATAATTTTTCTTGAAGTCATTGAGTTTGTGCCCCAAATGACTGCCAAATCAATATTTAATGACTTGCCTATATCTCTTGGAAAAAAAAATCCCTGGTAATTAGGAAGAAAAAACTCAGATCACTGAATTAGCTGATCATGTTTGTTTTCAGATAAATAATCAAATAAATGCTTCTACATATTGTATCTTATAATAGAAATTTCTTTCTTCTTTTTTTTTTTTTTAAGCGAGCTGGGTTTGAACCTGCCATTTCTGGCATATGGGGCTGGCACCCTACCCTTTTGAGCCATAGGCACCACCCAAAATTTATTTCTTTTTAATAATGAGAGTATTTTTTAGCTGGCAAGTTTCCTCACATATTTCCTTTTTTAGTTTCTTTAGGATTTTTAGTATTTGAAGTTCCATATAGGCTCCACTTTTAATTTTAAAGATAGTTCATTTAAAAAAAACCTTTAATGGCAGTGCCCAGAGCTCAGTCAGTAGGGCGTCAGCCACATACACCGAGGCTGGTGGGTTCAAACCTGGCCCGGGCTAGCTAAAACAACAGTGGCAACAACAAAAAAAATAGTCTAGTATTGTGGTGGGTGCCTGTAGTCCCAGCTACTTGGAGGCTGAGCCAAGAGAATCGCTTAAGCCCAAGAGTTTGAGGTTGCTGTGAACTGTGACACCACAGCACTCTACCCAGGGTGATAGATTGAGACTCGAGTGTCTAAAAAAAAAGCAAAAAACAAAAGAAAAACCTTTAAAAAAGTAAATTTGGAGTACCTTTTATTCACCTATTGTAAAATAGTGCTCCTTGTACTTATTGATTGATTTGTTTGATCCTAAAGTTTATTTTCTTAACAGTTATGTTATGTGGCACGTATACCGGTATATACCAAAAATCTGATGGAGCGGATGCAAAAGGTGCAAAAAGCATACTTAGATATCTAAGTTTCACTGGTTGTTTCTATAGGCTATTCATTTTTTTTTTTTGGCAATAGTGATTATTTAATTTTGTCTTTAATTGTTTAACATTTGGGCAGAAATATGAAAATATACCTATATCTATTTTAAGACTTCTAGAAAGTTATTATAGTATTCCTTTAACTTTACTTTTTCCTATTATTTCTTGAACTGGGTTTTATTATGTGCATTTTGATTTTCCTTGTGTTATAATTAATATATTTAAGGAATAGAGGGCTGTTCTTACCCTTGTTTAGAGCAAAGGTTGACAAGATTTTTTTTTAAAGGCCAGATATTTTAGGCTTGCTAGCCATACAGTTTTTGTTACAAGTACCCAACTTTGTTGTTGTAGCTCCAAAGTAGCTGGAGACAATATGTAAATAAATAGGCATAGCTGTGTGCTTAGAAGATTTGACTATCTCCATAGAATCAATAGGTTTTAGAAGACACAGTGTCCTTAAGCAGTCTTTTAATTTACATAGGTGAATTATGAGCTGGTACCTCCCTATTTTCTAGAGAAGCTAGTGGAGACAGATAAGTGATCTGCTTTAGACATAACTAATAAATGGTGAAGTGAGAACTAAACTGAGGATTGGTAGACTGATTTTTTTTTCCCAAAAACTATTGGCACCAATATTGTTAGCTTCTCACAATAGTCTGTGTCAAGGAAATGTGATAGTTATGCAATATGATAATCAGAAGCATTGGTAGGAATACCATTCAGCTATAAAAAGGAAATAATTTTTAACATAAAATATGTGGATCTCAAAATCATTTGGTGAGTTAAAAAATTCAGACAAAAAGCACATAATATATGATTTTATTTATATAAAATCCTAGAAAATGCAAAATAATAAGCAGATCCGTGTCTACCTGGGTAAGAAAGGTGGAAGGAGGGAGAAGTTAGATTGCAGAGAGCTGCATGGAAACACTTTAGGGTGATAAAGACGTTTTTCTCTTTGTTGTGATGGTTTCACAAGGTATATACTT
>NW_003852419.1:19056838-19058161 GCF_000181295.1 Otolemur garnettii
AAAAAAAAAAGATTGAAATTGCACTTTAACCTATAAAAAAATCCTTTGTGATACAAATAATATTCTTAAATCCAGAAAAGTCATGAAGGAGTTTGAGTCCAGCCTGGGCAACATAGTGAGACCTCCACCCCTACAAAAAATTTAAAAAATTAGCCAGGCATAGTGGTGCATACCTGTAGTTCTAAGCTACTAGAGAGGCTGAACCGGGAGGATCAATTGAGCTTTGGCTGCCCTGAGCTTTGATCATGATGCTGTACTCTAGTCCAGGCCAAACAGTGAGACTCTGTCTCCAAAAAACAATTAAAATTAATATAATAAAAAAAGATGGAATGACTATCTTTACCCCGGACAGTGAGGAAGCCAGTTCTTGGTAGGAAACATTTATACTTGATTTTTCTCACAACTTCAAGTTTCTGATCCAGAGTTGAGAGCTGTGAAATAAGAACAACTAAAAAATTGATACAATGAACATACCCTTGCATTTAATACTTGTATGTGACTTCTAGCAGTGGTTTGGTATAGTTCCTGATGATTGGCATTTCTTTCTCACCACTTCTTACATGGTGGTTTTCCATTTTCTCAAATCACAGGCAGTAAGAAGTAGCAAGAAGTAAATTGGCAGAAAAACCATTAGAAGCAAAAGCAAGACTCATATAGAGTAATGGTTCACAGCATCACTGTATGTTAGACTCACATGAGGAGCTTAAAAATACTGCAGATGCTCAGACTCTCCCTCAAAGTAAGGGGCTTGTGCTTCAGCTTGAGTGAGGGAAGGCTTCTCTGAGTAGATGAGCTGAGCTTTGAATGACAAGAAAGAGAAAGCCTCAGGAGATCTAGGGGCACAAAATACAGGCAGAGGGAACAGCCAAGGCAAGAAGTTAATCTTGGTAAGAAATTTAAATTTTATTCTAAGTACAATGGGAAACGATTAGAGGGTTTCTAACAGTGGAATGGTGTGATATATGTCTAACAGGATCAGTTTGATTTACCTGTAGGGAATGGATGATATATTCTCAAGAGTGAAGCCAGAATACTGAGATCCCAGAAAAAAAACATCACTAGGGTTGGGATTTGGATTTTGGGGGGAAGGGGGTTTGGTACATAAAAAACAATTCTCTTTTGTTTCTAAATGGATATATGATGGTAATTAGCTAAAATGTGATTTCAAGGCAAAAAAGAAAAAGAAATTTAAAAATTTGATCCTTCTTGCTGTTAAGATTAGGTATGCAGAAACGAATGGAACCAATATTTATATTCTACTTCCAAAAAATAGTAGAAATGAGTTTACATGAGTTTTTGACAATTTCTATTTCACATTTCTTT
>NW_003852419.1:19058508-19060846 GCF_000181295.1 Otolemur garnettii
GCCTTAGCCACTTGAGCCTCAGGCGCCTAGCCTATTTCATATTTCCATTTTTGTTTTTCATTTGTGACAGTTCCCTTTTCTTAAAAATTTTTTTTGTTGTTTTGCAGAATTTGTTTGCCAACCCAAGGATAACTAACTAATAAAAGTCAGTAGTGTTGGGATGAGTGTAACTAGGAGACTACTTAGGGGGCTGGTACTGTGGTCCAGGTGAAATACTATTAACAAGGAAGATGGAGATAATTTTAACTGTCAAAGTGAAGGCAAGTGAGCAGATAGAGGATTTATATATGAATATAGATTAGTTCCTTTGCGATAACTTGGAAGGGATGTAGGAAATGAGAGAAAGTAAGGAATTGAGAATAATTCCTTATTTTTTTCTTGCATGAATATGTTAGTATAAATTGGTAATCCTATAGACTGAGTTCTGAAAAAAAATTGGTAGTTATTGTTAAGCCATCAAATTGCTAATTTGACCGTATAATATTCACTGTAAGTTTTTTGATAGATATAATTAGCCCTTCCGCTTGGGGAAAATATAAATGAAAAGAAGTTATTTAGCATTTGGCAGTTAAAAAACTGCTGTTTGTACTGAAGCAATTTTACTTTAAAACTCCATATTTATAAAGAAATGCATTTGAAATTACTGAACTTAATTTTTCCTTAAAGGCTTAAAAACTCATTGTTTCTTATGATGTGTCCTTCCTATATGTATATGACACTTCAATAAAAGGATTTAAAGAGGGGAGAGAGAGATAAATGTCATTGCAAACTCACTGACCCTTTGAGAACAAAGCATTGATTGGCGCTGCTGAAGTCCTCAGACCCTGGCTAGTAGCCTGTCGACATGCAGGCCCTGGTGTCGGACTTCTTTCAGCCATTCAGGCTGTCTGTTTTCTATTCTTGTGGACAGATGGGGTGCTTGAGAGGGAGCCAGGAAACCAAGCCTTAAGAGGACTTGGAAGCAATTTTTGGATGTAAGTTCCTTGTCCTAAACTCGGGGTAACAGTGTATCCTGCCCAGCAATGTTGAACTGCTTGTGTTTGTCTAATTTGTGTGTACTAGCTGGTTGGCAATGGGCTTCACGCCATGTATGCCGTGGCGCTACTGCCAAGATAAATGCAGAAGGCCTCTCTGGCTCAAGCCCATTCTTAGTACTTTTAAAAAAAAATTATGGTAAAATACGCATAATGTAAAATTTACCATTTTAACCATTTTTATGTGTATACTGTAGTGGTATTAAGTAATCCTCTATCTATTTCTAGAACTTTTTCATTATTCCAAACAAATTCAACAGTCATTAAATAGTAACTCCCCTTTGCCACCTCTTTCCAACCCCCGATAACCTGTGTTCTGCTTTCTGTCTCTCTTTGCCCATTTTAGGCATTTGTCTGCTCTAGGTACCTCATATAAGTAGAAGCATACAATATTTGTCATTTGTGTCTGGTTATTTATTTATTTATTTTTGGAGACAGAGTCTTACTTTGTTCCCCAGGGTAGGGTGCTGTAGTGTCAGCCTGGCTCATAGCAACCTCAAACTCTTGGTTCAAGCAGTCCTCCTGCCTCAGCCTCCTGAGTAGCTGGGTTGACAGGCACCTGACACAATCTGGCTAATTTTTCTATTCTTAGTAGTGACCTGGTCTTGCTCTTGCTCAGGTTGGTCTTGAACTCCTGAGCTCAAGGGATCCTTCTGCCGTGGCCTTCCAGAGTGCTGGGATTATAGGCAGGTACTCTGTAACCTGGCCTGTGTCTGGTCTGTTACTTAATGTAGTGACTTCAAGGTTCATTCTTGTAGCATGTATCAGAATTTCATTCTTTTTTTTTTCTTTCTTTTTCTTTCTAGACAGAGTCTTACTGCATTGCCTTTGGTAGAGTGCTGTGGCATCACAGCTCATAGCAACCTCAAACTCTTTGGGCTTAAGCGATTCTCTTGCCTCAGCCTCCAAAGTAGTTGGGACCACAGGTGCCCACCACAGTGCCTACCAGTTGTCATTGATGTTTAACTGGTTCAGATAAGGTTTGAACCCACCACCCTTGGTGCATGTGGTTGGTGCTGTTACCACTGTGGTACAGGCACCACCCTATTTCATTTTTTTTTAAAGACCAAATAATATTCTGTTGTATGAATATACCACATTTTGTTCATTCATTTATCTGTTGATGGATAGTTTCCACCTATGCCTATTGTGAATGATGCTGCAATGAAGGTGGGAGTACAAATATTTATTTGAGTCTCTACTTTTAATTATGTTGGGTACGTATCTACAAGTGGGCTTGGTGGTCATATGATTATTCTGTGTTTAACTTTTTAAGGAACTGCCAAATTGTTTTCCACAGAGGT
>NW_003852419.1:19061015-19071354 GCF_000181295.1 Otolemur garnettii
TTTTTTTTTTTTTTAAATAATTGCCATCCTAGAGGATATAAAGTGGTATGTCTTGCAGTTTGAGTTGAATTCCTTAATGAATAGTGATAATGAGCATGTTTTATAAGCTTTTTGGCCATTTTTACATTTTCTTTAGAGAAATGTCTATTCAAGTCTTTTGCCTATTCTTTAATCATCTTTTTTTTTTTGGTTGATGTTGAGTTGTAGTGAGTTATGTTTTACTCACCAGACAGGGTTCTTTTATGTCCAAAAGTTCTTAATTTTGATGTTTTCCGTTTATTTTTCTTCCTGTTGCCTATGCTTTTGGTATTATATCCAAGGAATCATTGCCAAATTTTTAAGTCATGAAACTTTTCCTCTGTGTTTTATAGTGTTAGGTCTTTGACCCATTTTGAGTTAATTTTTCTACATGCTGCAAGGCCATTGTTAACATTTTGTATGAATTTTTAAAAAATAAGTTATGATGCTGTGGAAACAAACTGGAACTTCTGGCCTGGAAGCTGATAAGTTGAACTTTCTGGATAACTCGGTGTATTTGGGCGGTGCCTGTGGCTCACTGAGTAGGGCACCGGCCCCATATACTGGGTGGGGGGGGTGTTCAAACCTGGCCCTGGCCAAACTGCAACAAAAAATAGCCGGGGGTTGTGGCAGGCACCTGTAGTACTAGCTACTCGGTAAGCTGAGGCAAGAGAATTGCCTATTCTCAGGAGTTAGAGGTTGCTGTGAGCTGTGTGACACCACAGCACTCTACTGGGGATGATAAAGTGAGACTCTGTCTCTACAAAAAAAAAACAAAACAACTTGGTGTATCATTAATTAAAGAGAGCTCAGTACTATCACTCAAGATGCAGGTGGCAATAGTGAATGGTAGTCACTAGGAATCTGCTCAGATTAACTGATTTATCAGCTGAATTTCTTTTTCTTCTTCTTCTTCTTTTTTTTTTTTTTTTTGAGACAGTTTCGCTATATTGCCCTCAGTAGAGTGCTGTGGCCTCACAGCTTACAATAACCTCAAACTCTTGGGCTTAAGTGATTCTCTTGCCTCAGCCTCCTAAGTAGCTGAGACTACAGGCGCCTGTGACAACACCCAGCTATTTTTTGTTGTAATTGTTATTGTTGTTTGGCAGGCCAGAGCTGGGTTCAAACCCGCCATCTCTGGTGGATGTGGCTGACCCCCTAGCCACTGAGCTACAGGTGCCGAGCCAGCTAAATTTCTTCTTTGTTAGCAGGGTTATTAACCTAAGTAGATTAGAAGTTAACAGCAGGTGGTGCTTATAGCTCAGTGGGTAGGGCGCTGGCTACATACACCTAGGCTGGTGGTTTTGAACCCATTCTGGGCCAGCTAAACAACAATGACAACTGTAACAAAAAGAATAGCTGGGCGTTGTGGCTGGGCACCTGTAGTCCCAGCTACTTGGGAGGCTGAGAGAAGAGAATTGCTTGAGCCCAAGAGTTTGAGGTTGCTGTGAGCTGTGACATCATGGCATTCTACTGAGAGTGAGATACTGAGACTCTGTCTCAAAAAAAAAAAAATGTTAACAACAGAGGAAGGAAGTATATCTGATTTTTTTTTGTTTTTAAAACAGAGTCTCACTTTGTTTCCCTGGTAGAGTGCCATGGCATCAGTGCTGACAGCAACCTCTAACTCTTGGGCTCAAGCAGTTTTCTTGCCCCAGCCTCCCAAGTAGCTGGGACTACAGATGCTCACTACAATGACCAGCTGTTTTTAGAGATGAGGTCTCGCTCTGGCTCAGGCTGGTCTTGAACCTGTGAGCTCAGGCAATCCACCCACCTTGGCCTTCTAAGTGCTAGGAGTACATGCATGAGCCACTACACCCAGCCCAGCATATCTGATTTTTAATAAGTTATCTAATAGTCTTGTGGCTACAGTAGAAAAGTCTGAACTGAACTATGATAATAAAGCTAATGAGGGCATACATAGTTAATTGAATGGTGACATCCAAACAGTATTGATCACAAAATGAATTTGATCTTTCATCCTGTGTTACCTGCCCCCTCTCACACACATGTACTTTCTTAGTCTAGGGAAAACAGCCCTAGTCTTGTAGAAATATCATTTAAGGATTCCATGATGTCTTATCTGTTTATATCATACCATATAACCAAGCTAGAATGCATTTTTCATACTTGCCATATTCTTTCCTATTGCTACATGGATTATTCTTTATCCATTATAGAGGATTAAATATCATACTTACTACAACAGCCACCAATACCATAAGTCATCTGAGGAACTACTGAGAACAAGACATTCTCCTGGCAAGCCTGGAAATCTCTTATGACTTGGAAGGCAAGCCACCAAGTAACTCAGTAATCCTGGAGGAGCAAAGTTCAGTCCTGTAGTAGTAAGGCTAATGTTAAACATTAAGCATTTTATGGCAGTTCCTTGGAGGATTAGTGGAGAAAAATTGCATGTAGTATTTTTGGAGATCATTTCTCTTGCCACCTTTGAAGATAATTTCCTTGAGTACATACTCTCTTGTCACCTATAAGATCATTTCCCTGAGCATGCAGCCCCTGCATGTCTTTGCATAGTAATCTTTCCACCCATTATGTATCTTCCCAATAAAAAGACTCTGTGAGAAGTGCTCAGTTCTATCCTGCACCTATGGTTAGCCTCACCTCTTGTAGTGTGTACTGTCAATCCGTGTCTCACGTGATCATTTATGTGGTTGCGACAATCCATCTCTATTTTTACTTGATGGAATCCTTTCACTTCTTCAAAGCCCATGTTACTGAATACTTCTGTCATGAATTCCTGGGACATTTTGAGCCTTTCTTTACCTTTTAACACAATTAGATTTAAAAAACAAAAAACAAAATACCTATATTAGTGTATAATAACTTAATTAGCTGAAAAAGGAGAATAATGGGTTATATACTTATGGAGCCCAAATGTGATTTCTGGCTTCAGATTTCTCTTAACTGTGTCTGGCTGTGTTCATGTTATTTTTTTTTTCTTCCCGCAGTTTTTTTTTTTTTTTTTTGCCAGGGCTAGACTTGAACCTGCCACCTCGGGCATATGGGGCTGGTGCCCTACTCCTTTGAGCCACAGGTGCCGCCCATGTTATTCTTTAAACAAGCTGATTTCATATGGAGGTAAGATGAGGTCTAGTAGGCTCAGTCTCATCTCTATAGGTGTTTCTGTCTTTCCAGCATTTGTATATTGATTAACGATAGAGTCATGATGGGGCAGTGCGTGTGGCTCAGTGAGTAGGGTGCTGGCCCCATGTACTGAGGATGATGGGTTCAAACCCGGCCCCAGCCAAACTGCAACAGAAAGATAGCTGGGCGTTATGGTGGGTGCCTGTGGTCCCAGCTGCTTGGGAGGATGAGGCAAGAGAATTGGCTAAGCCCAAGAAGTGGAGGTTGCTGTGAGCTGTGACACAACAGCACTCTACTGAGGGCGACAAAGTGAGATTCTGTCTCTAAAAAAAAGATAGAGTCATTGTCTTTTTTTTTTTTTTTTTGAGACAGACTCTCACTCTGTCACCTTGGGTAGAGTGCTATGCCATCATAGCTCACAGCAACCTCAAACTCTGAGCTCAGGAGATCCTCTTGCTTCAGCCTCCTGAGTAGCTAGGACTAGAGGCGCCTGCCACAACACCCAGCTAGTTTTTCTGTTTTTAGTGGAGACAGGGTCTTGTTCTTGCTCAGGTTGGTCTCAAACTCCTGAGCTCAGGCAGTTCACCTGTCTTGGCCTCCCAGAGTGCTAGGATTATAGGCATGAGCCACCATGCCTGGCCAAAGATAGAGTATTATTTTCCCTGCTTAGGTGATATGGCTACTCATAGAGAAGTAATTGTTTGCTAGAATTAGGGTAGTTTAAGTTTACTGGAATCAGGGTAGTATTTGCCCAGCCTTTTGACCAAGGTAATAAGTGAGGAGCAGTTCCCCAAAGTAATTAAGGCCTTTCATTCTCGATGAATAAAATCAGTATGATACAAATCGCACATTTGTTACTTTGTAACTGACTAAATTCTAATTTTATTTATGTTTCACCAGTTTTTCTATTCATATTCCTTTTCTGTTCACAGTTCTCATCCAAAGTACCACTAAATTGCTCATTAAACTAACTAAACTGCACTTACTGGTCATGTTTCACCAATCTCCTCAGATACGTTTCTTTGTTTTTCATGAGCATGAGAATTGTTTTTTCCAGCTTTATTGTGGTACAGTTGACAAATAAAACTTGTACATATTTAAGATATAAAACTTGCTGTTTTGATATATGTATACATTGTAAAATAACTTTGATAGTCTTTTTTTTTTTTTTTTTTTTGAGACAGAGCCTCAAGCTGTCGCCCTGGATAGAGTGCCATGGTGTCACGGCTCACAGCAACCTCAAACTCTTAGGCTTAAGCTGGGACTACAGGTGCCTGCCACAACACCCAGCTATTTTTTCGTTGTAGTTGTCATTGTTGTTTGGCAGGCCTGGGCTGGATTCAAACCTGCCAGTTCCGGTGTATGTGGCTGGCACCCTAACTGCTGAGCTACAGGTGCCGAGCCATCTGTAGTCACTTTTAAAGAAAGTAATTAGTTGAAACAAAAATTTTAAAGATGAATCATAATAAAAATCCAAATTTATAAGAACTAAGTTCAACTCACACTTGGAAGAGAAATCGCTCAATCTTCTGAAGGAAGTAGCCAAGAATTTGTGAACATACTTTTAAAAATTTGAGGATATACAGGTGTGCACCAAAATGTTCAGATAACTTAAGTTTTTGTAGTGATGGGCTCTTACTATGTTGCCCAGATTGGTGTTGAGCTCCTGGCCTCAAGTGATCTTCCTGCCTTGGCTTCCCAAAGTGCTGAAATTACAGGTGCGAGTCACCACACCCAATCTTAAACATGTTTTAAATCTCTACAATACATTCTGTGGCCATAAATTATTTATATTCATCCCAAATACAAATTATACTCACCCCCTTCCAGTATCCTACAGAAGACTCTCTTTTACAACATTAGTTTACAATCCGGGATGTTCTTATTTAAATTAGGTCAGTTTTAGATAAGGTTTCTCAGATGTAGTTCCTTAATTTTAGCTCCTTGAGTACATCTCTATCTGAAGACCTGTGAAACTAAAGAGGCAAATTGTCTGCTACCACCACCCCCCTCAAGATGCAGTGGTTGAGCATGCATATGATAATTACTGTAGGCACTGTTGTTCAAACGGGAAAATGTTGGCACAAATGTATCATTAATTCATACCACTTGTAAAATTCACCTGGGCACACATTAGTAATTCCTTAGTTAAAATTCAGTCCTGGGGCTGGGTGCAGTAGCTCACGCCTGTAATATTAGTACTCTGGGAGGCTGAGGCGGGTAGATTGCTGAAGCTCAGGAGTTCAAGACCAGCCTGAACTAGAGTGAGATCCCATCTCTACTAAAAATAGAAAAAGTAGCTGGATGTTGTCATGGGAACATGTAGTCCCAGTTTCTTGAGAGGCTGAGGCAAGAGGATCACTTGAGCATAGGAAGTTGCTGTGAACTATGACCCCATAGCAGGGCAACAAAGTGAGACTCTGTCTCAAAAATCAAAAAACAAATAGAAACTCCAACTCCAATATCTTAGCCATGTTAAGGAAGGATAACATATCTGTGAATCTGATGCAGAATCAAAGAGCGGGCTCAGCGCCTGTGGCTCAAGCAGCTAAGGCGCCAGCCACATACACCTGAGCTGGTGGGTTTGAATCCAGCCCAGGCCCGCCAAACAACAATGACAGCTACAACCAAAAAATAGCTGGGGTTGTGGTGGGCGCCTGTGGTCCCAGCTACTTGGGAGGCAGAGGCAAGAGAATCGCTGAGGCCAGGAGTTGGAGGTGGCTGTGAGGTGATGAGTGGGGCTAAAGCCAGCTGATAGCTGATAGCTGAAATTTTGGTTCCTGACTAGTAAAGGAGAGAAAATGTACTTCACAAATATCATTTAAATGACATTTTAAAGAAAATCCAGATCATTTTAAAAATATGTTTGGAAATGTAAACATAAAATTCATAATAGTCCTCTGAGGATTGGAAAGAGAACAATGGAATAAAGGGAAAAAAATGGCTTTTTATTGTGTATGTAAACTTTCATTACCCAAAAAAGTCTAAAATAGAAAAGCTGAGTGTATATATTGTGGGGAAGAAGAGGTACTAATAGGAATTTAGCTTAAGGAAACAACCTGAAATTATGCAAATATTTCTTGTAAGATTTGTGTGATAGAAAATTAGAAACAACTGAATGTCCAGTAAAAGGGGAATAAATGGGAGAGATGGGAATAATGGGAAAACACTACGTAAATGGTTATATCCACTCTGGAATAGTCTGTAGTCATTTAAAAAACCCAGTGTTTTTATAGAACATTTAATGCTGGGAAGTGTTCATGAAATAATGTTCAGTGGAGAGAAAAACAAGGTATATAATTGTACATGTAATATAAACTTAAAAAAATTTGTTGTGGTAAAATGCATATAACAAAATCATTAGTGACATTTTAATACATTTACAGTTTTGTTTAACCATCATAATCCATATTTTATAAACACATATACTTATATAGGAAAAAATACTGAAAGAAAAAACATGAAAGGTGGTTCACAGTGGTTATTTCTGGGTTATGGAGATACCTGTAATTTCTCTTCTTTATACTTTTTAGTAGTTTCCAAATTATCTGTGGTGATTATGCCTTGTTTTCCTTTTTCTAAAATGTCATTCTGGCTCGGCCCCTGTAGCTCATCAGCTAGGGCGTCAGCCACATACACCAGAGGTAGGGAGTTCTAACCTAGCCCAGGCCTGCTGAACAATGACAACTACAACCAAAAAATAGCCAGGCGTTGTGGCTGGTGCCTGTAGTCCCAGCTACTTGAGAGGCTGAGGCAAGAGAATTGCTTAAGCCCAAGAGTTGGAGGTTACTGTGAGCTTTGACGCCACAGCACTCTACCAAGGGCAACAGTGAAACTCTGTCTCAAAAAAAAAAGAAAGAAAGAAAAAGAAACAAATGGGTGGTGCCTGTGGCTCAAAGAAGTAGAGCACTGGCCCCATATACTGGTGGTGGTGGGTTTGGCCCTGGCCAAAAACTGCAAAAAAAAAAAAGAAAAGAAAAGAAAAGAAACAAACTAAAATCATTCTAAACTTCAAAGTAGTAATTACTTTTTCTTTATTTCTTTGTTTTAATCATTTTTTATGTCAATTTTCTTTTTGCTTTTGTTTTGAAATACCATACAAAGGGCCAGAGAGCTTGAGTAATTCATTTTTGGCATGTGTCCAAGAAAATACTCTACTGCATTAGGTAAATTAAGAAATTGAATGAAGTTTGGAATTAAACTTGTTGGTAATGTTTTCAGGTTCTTTCTTGGTTCTTGGACAACATTCTATAAAGTAAAGATTACCATTTCGGTGAGATTTTCAAATTTATGAATAATTTGTCTCACTTTTTTCTGAAATCATAAAATGTTCTTTGTTTTATCCTATAATTAGTAGTGTTTATGTTGTGAAGTTGTGGAAGAAATCATCACACTTTGTTTGTATTTAAATCTACTGGAGGCAGTATTTTACAGTAGTTCCCTCTTATCTGATGGAAGGTGTACATTCTAGGACTCACCCTGGATGTCTGAAAGCACCATTTGTAGTGAACCCTATATACAGGGTGGCCATAAAGTTCTTGTGCAGTTTAAATAGTGTGCACTGGAACTTTGTGGCCACACCATATATACTATAATTTTTTGCTATACAGACATACCTATGATAAAGTTTAATTTATAAATTAGGTATGACAAGAGATTAACAACAATAATAATAAAAGAAATCAGAACAGTATACTCTAATAAAAGTTATGTGATTGTGTTATGTGATTTTCTCTCAAAATATTGTAATGGATTCACCCTTTTCTGACTGTGGGTAACTGCAACTGGAGAGCAAAACCATGGATAAGGAGAGGACTACATTTTTGTTGTACTCTGCAAAAAGTAAAGCTCACATTGGGCTCTTTTTCAACTAAAGGAAATGCCCATAGATTGTTAAAGTGTTAATTACTAGCCTAGTGAATTTCTTTATAAGGTTTGTGATTGTAGTCTATAGATTAGTATGCCATATATACATCCTTTGCTGATGATGGTTACTTTCCAAGGCAGTTATACTGGATTTTTTTTTTTTAATCGAATCTATCTGGAAGAACTTTGAAGTTTTTTTTGTTTGTTTGTTTTGTTTTTGAGACAGAGTCTCACTGTGTTACCATGGATTGCTGTGGTGTCACAGCTCACAGCAACCTCCAACTCTTGGGCTTAAGCAATTCTTTTGCCTCAGCCTCCCAAGTAGCTGGGCCTACAGGCACCCACAACACCTGGCTATTTTTTGGTTGTAGTTGTCATTGTTGTTTGGCAGGCCTGGGCTGGATTCAAACTCACTAGCTCTGGTGTATGTGGCTGGCACCTTAGCCACTTGAGCTACAGGGGCCAAGCTGCCTGGCTATTTTTTGGTTGCAGTTGTCATTGTTGTTTAGCAGGCCTGGCTGGACTTGAACCCACCACCTTCAGTGTATGTGGCCAGCACCCTACTCACTGAGCTATGGGGACGCCAAGCCAAGTAGTTATTTATGAATACCTCTGAAGATCTTCCTTTTGGAGGCCTACATAATTTTTTTTTTTTTGAGACAGAATCTCACTATGTCCCCCTTGGTAGAGTGCCGTGGTGTCACAGCTTACAACAATCTCAAACTCTTGGGCTTAAGCAATTTTCTTGCCTCAGCTTCCCAAGTAGCTGGGACTACAGGCACCACCACAATGCCTGGTTATTTTTTTGTTGCAATTGTCATTATTGTTTAGTGGGCCTGGGCCGGGTTCGAACCCACCAGCCCCAGTGCATGTGGCTAGTGCCCTAACCACTCAGTTATGGGCGCTGAGCCAGGGCCTACATAATTTAAAAGTTAAAGACCTTTCTTTTCCTCTCTAGTCTCTTAAGAGTGTTCTTTGTTTACAGGCTCTTGCAAATATGTAATATAATGTGACTATGTGTAATTAATGTAAATTACCTTATCAGCACAGTGTTTTAGAAATTCAGAATATTTGCCATATGAAATACATTTCTGCCCAAATTTATCTAATACCATTTAGACCTATAATTTCTTTTTCTCCCAGCCGAGGTTTAAAAATTCAAAAAATTGACACATACATGTGTATATTGTTAACAATAAGCAGTCATTAATATTATTATAAGTTCTGTTAGTTCTGTCTTTTCTGAGCAAACTAGAATTTTCCTGTTTCTCATGCAGTCTTAAGCTTTTTAATGGATTCAATCCTAAAGACAAAAAGTATGGGGAGGGTGCTAAGTCAGTAATAACTAAAAATATTAATATCATTTGCTGTCTGTCTGGCAAGTAAAAGACAAGTGAAGATACACTGTTCTTATCCTTATTTTGCACTTAGGAAAACCAGGAAGTGGAGAGGTGCAGTAAGTTGCCACACAGCTACTGTGTTTCCCCGAAAATAAGACACTGTCTTATATTTATTTTTTTCTCAAGAAGACACACTAGGGCTTATTTTCAGGGGATAGCTTATTTTTATTAAGTATAATACAACAATCTACATTTATTCAAATACAGTTATGTCATCTTCTTCTGGAACCTGACAGGGGGAGCCGACCTTGTTGGTGGGGCTGGCGCTAGTGATGCATGAACTCCTTTCCCCTAGCCGTTTGCACGTGCACAATAGGATGCCTGTGACAGCGGTTACTACACACCCACCCGTACAAGTGCGAACGGCTCAGAGAAAGGAGCTGTGGCAGATAAAAGGTATTCCAGTCTTCCTCACTGCTCCACGCTGAAATGCGTGGCTGCATTGCAGATATGCTGCATGGCCACATCCATCAGTAGGTCTTATTATTGGGGTAGGGCTTATATTTAACAAATGCGTAGAAATTCTGCTAGGGCTTATTTCTGGGGTAGGTCTTATTTTGGGGGAAACACGGTAGTAGAGGTACAGCCAGAATTCAGACACAGGCCTGACTTCGGTAAGACTTTATGTCATAACTCAGCAATCTATAACAGGTTGAATCCGGCGACCTGTTGTAGTGTAATCAATAACCTCTCTTGTGTTTAGCCATCCAAGGCTATCCTTTCTTGGAGTATACCAGGGTCCTTGACACAGGGCTACTGTTTTCTCTTAGGTAGATTCCACTGTCACAAAAGGTACAGGGTGCTTCTCATGCCTGTAATCCTAGCAGGAGGCAGAAGCAGGAGAATCACTTGTGGTTGGGAGTTTGAGACCAGCCTGAAAAGGAGTGAGACCCTGTCTCTACTAAAAATAGAAAAAATTAACCTGGCATGGTGGCCCACACTTGTAG
>NW_003852419.1:19072602-19075479 GCF_000181295.1 Otolemur garnettii
GAACCCGCCACCTTAGGTGTACGTGGCTGGCGCCTTAGCCGGTTGAGCTATAGGAGCCGAGCCATAAAAGTATATTCTAATATTTACTGTCTCTATAGTAATTTGGTCCAATGAATGAATTGAGTGTGTTATTACTAATATTTACAACAGCATATGTACTTACTTCGCTAAGAATGATTGTTTTATTTTTAGTAACACTTCCTATATAGTGCTTTTTTCACTCATAATTTTTTGTTATGTCATACCAGGTAAAAGTTACTGGCAATCAGAACCACATTGAATATGGGGATTGCTTTGAGTATTTTGGAGACATTCAAATGTGTAGCATAATTTTGTGACAGAAAAAGGCAGAAATATCTTCAAGTTTCCCAGGGGTATCCAACTCGCAGCCCATGGGGCACATGTGGATTATTTGAGGGCTTTTTTGCTTATCTGTGGTAGTGGATATCGTGAAAATTAGGCATAGACTTTTTTTTTTTTTTAACTCATCAGCTTTTGTTACTGTTTGTGTATTTTAACATGTGGCCCCAAATAGCTCTTCTTCTTCCAGTGTGGTGCGGAGATGCATAAAGGTTGGACACCTCTACATGTCTTACTTTAAAAAAGGGTCATAACATGATAGTTCACGTTAGCCTGTTTGGAGCATAAAAATGATGGAGTAGAAAATCTTCTTCATTTTAGAATTAAAGCTGAATGAGCTCTGAAGAGAAATTCAGAAAAGAACAGAAACAGAACTGACTGCCACCATGGAGAGTCCTGCTGCCCAGATGACTCCATGATTGTTGTTTTGTGTAAGAATCTTTGCAGAGGACAGATTTTCAGCATGATCACTCTCTCTTACATGTTGCTCAGTGAGGTCTTATTTTTCTAGTGCAGAAGAAAAGTAAATCATTTTCTGAAAGGAAAAGAGCTGACGGGTGAATCTATAGTCTTGATACACTTTAGTTTTTGTAAAAGATTACTTTTTTAAAAATCAGTTTTTAATGTTTTGCCTAAACTGTATGTCTTTTGTAATTTAAAAGTAATACTCTTATCCTTCTAATTGAAGGTTTTGATGAAAACTAAATAGCTTTATCAGACAGTTTTTTAAAAACCATGAAAATAATTGTGCTCTTAACACTACTAGGTGGATTGTAAAATTTAACATTAGAGTTGTCTTGGGTGACTATTCTCTGAATATACTCCATTAATGAGATACAGTCAGATATTTTATTCTTTAGTCACTAGAAATAGTTCCTGATTATAAGTATGTGAGCATTTGCTCAATGAATACTTTATTTAAGTTCATTTTTATTTTGATGGCACTGGTATATTAACAACTGCCAGTTCTTTTTGTTTGTTTTTCTTTTATGCCTCTGGGCTGCCTTTATCTAATTGGTCTTTCTTGCTAGTAGTATTCTGGATAGCAGAAGATAGAGGAAATTGACCTCACCATCCAATTTATGGCACAGGTAGGAAAATATGGTACTCTCTCCAAAGGCATGTACTAGAATTCTACTTACCATATGATTACTTTGTAATGATTATAAATGATTATAGATGCAAGATTCATATGTATGAGGTACTTCTGGACATTAACTGTACCTAAGAATAGAAATGATGATAATATTTTAGAATATACAAATTATTTTTTAAATTAGGTACCCAAATCTGATGGTTATACACTTTGAAGACAGCTGCCAATTGGTATCAAGGTTATGAGCCAAAGAGAATACAACAGGATATGTATATTCATAAAGTTCACAGATTTAAATAAACTTAATTCAACTTTACTAAATCCTTTCTAATTTTGTCTTGATATATGGAGGCTTTTCTTTTACTCTTATCCCTTTAAATTTTTTATTATGGAAATTTCAAACATATATTAAAGTAGAAAAAGGAATATAATGTATTCATTATATGGGTATGAAGAAAAAATATAATATGCCCATTTCCCAACATCAACAGTTATTGACCCATAGCTCTTCCTGTTTCTTATCTGTATCTCGTTGCTCATGAGATTATTTTGAAGCAAATCCCAGGTATCTATTAATCTATAAAAACTTGATGTCTCTTTATGTATGTAACTGAAATACCATTATCACAGCTGAAAAAAATTTAATGATAATATTTTAACATCATCAACTGTTTGATCATTGTAAAATTTTCCCTGTTGTATAACTATCTTTTAAGGTCATTTTGTTCTAAAGTTCACACATTACCTTTGTTTGATATGGTTCCCCTGTCATGTTTTTTTATCCCTTGTAATTTATTAGTTGATGAAATTAGATTATTTATGTATCCTATAGAGCACTGTTTTCCAACCATTTTTATCTCACAGCACACTTGAACTTATCTATTGTTAAACTTCTGTGGCACACTTAGATTATGTTGATAAAAAAAGTTAAAAGAATATGCTCACTGTGCTTTCAACATCTTTGAAAAATAAATTAATGTTCTTTAAAAATTTCCATGGCACACCTAAGATCCTTTCATGGCACACCGGTGTGCTGGGACGCACCAGTTGAAAAATCACTGCTACAGTTTCCTGTGATCTTAGTCTTGATCAAATTCAGGTTCAGTTTCTTGGCAAAAATCCTTCATGATGTTTTCTCCCTTTGCTGAGGATCAGTTTTTATGTCCTTGTCATATACAGTCTCTTAACAGATTATATACTTAAAATATTTCTTGAAGTTTTAATGTCTTAGTTTTAACATTTAACATTTATTTGAATCTATTATATGATAATATCCAAAATGAATTAGTCGTTTTGCCATTTATTTTGAGTTTTAGGAAGAACCAATATATTTTACAATTTGATAAAAATACATAGGTACAGTGTACTCGGTAGCTATGTAATCTCTTTATATATATATATATATATTTTTTTTTTTTTTT
>NW_003852419.1:19075975-19076960 GCF_000181295.1 Otolemur garnettii
GTTGTTTGGCGGGCCCGGGCTGAGTATTCGAACCTGCCACCTTAGGTGTATGTGGCTGGCACCATAGCCGCTTGAGCCACAGGCGCCGAGCCGATTCTCTTTGTTTTAGCACTGGCTTGATAAAGTACCAAATATTTTTAAATGGATGATACTCAGTATCATGAAATAGAATTCCAAATGATTAATAAAAGGGAAAATGCAAACAAAGTATAAGAAGTATGAAATTGAAAGAAGTAGGAAGTATGTGAAAAATTCTTTCAAGTCTCCATCTTCTGGTCTTCTTGCTCATTGCCTCACTATTCTTTTACCTCTCTTAGCAATTGACCTTGGTCTCCAGACCTCTTACCTGACTACTTAATTTCATATTTTATAGCATGAGAACTTACCTGCTTCAGTGAGAAAACAATACATTCCCCTTGCTACTTTATCTGTCTACTTTTGCCTTTATTTTCCTTTTAGGAATGCTGCACACTTTGATCCCACACCTGCCAATACTGGTTCATTTTGAGTCACCTTCATTTATAGACTTCTGTCTTCACTGCCTTCCGTAAATCCTCATAACAGTTAGATACCATCAGCCCTGATTCTAGTGAACCAGGCCTCTATGACAGAAGACAAAATATAATTAAATTCTAAATAATGTATTATTTTTTCTATTTTAATTAAGTTTACTTGGAAACTAAATGCATTCAGTAGATACTGCTTCATGTTTAATCCTTTAAGCACCCAACTCTATTGCTAAAGATCATAGATATTTTTTTCTCTCTCACTAATTGGCTTGATGGAAGCATGTTAGGAAGCATAGTACTCATAGGTAGGAAACAAACCCAAAATACTACATGTCTCTAAATGTGCTTTGCCAAGGGAAGGTTGTTGGTAATTAAAAAGTAATTAACTTAGGGTGGCCCCTGTGGCTCAAAGGAGTAGGGCGCCGGCCCCATATGCCAGAGGTGGTGGGTTCAAACCCAGCCCCAGCCAAAAAATG
>NW_003852419.1:19077059-19095094 GCF_000181295.1 Otolemur garnettii
GGTTTCATCTTTTCTTTGGAGGACTGTTGCCTTTTATGTTAGACTCAATTTTGTTTGATTATTTATTTTCATCATGCTACATTTGCATTGAATTTCATCTTGAAGATCTTCATTTTGTGATTATTGATGGCTTTTAAAATAAAAATGGTCTTGCATTCTCAGAAAGAGCTAGAATTTGATCTCTAATGAATCATACAGGGAAAGGCTTGTATGATGGGATTCCAGTGGCCTTTATTCGATTTTTCTGTGTCTGACATAGATAGAAACTGGATTGTTTTTGCTCCCTTTAATTTGCTTTTGAGAACATCTGCTATCACAGATGTGATATTTGCTATCACATTAGCAGTATACACAGTTATTGTTGCTTCTGTGAACTTATCTTTTCTACTACATTGGTCTAGCTTTCCTTTATATTCTTCTGGCACTTTAATGTATATAATACAATGTAAAAATTATTTGTCCTTTATAATTTGCAAGCTCTTAGGCCAGGTTCAGTGTCTCACAACTTTAATGGTATCACACTGGATGGTCAGGCAGATTGATTAAGCTCAGGAGACCAGCCCCGGCAAGAGTGAGACCCTGCCTCTATTAAAAATAGAAAAATTATCCAGGCATTTTTGTGGGCACCTGTGATCTCAGCCACTGGGAAGGCTGAGGCAGGAAGATTGTTGGAGCCCAGGAGTTTGAGGTTGCTGTGCACTGTGACGCCAGGGCATTCTAGCCTGGGGCAATAGAGTGAGACTTTATCCAAAAAAAAAAAAAATTGCAAGCTCTTTCCTCATAGTTTCTTATTTCCCTAGTTAAATTCCAAAAGTTTTGAGTACAGGAACTGTGTGCTGTATGTCTTCTACTGAATACATAGGAAAGGGTCAGAATATGCTTGTGATTGATTAGCAGATAATTAAGGACTATTCAGAATGTATGAATTTCATGAATTTGTCCTTAGGAAGAATTATTTCAAATATGACTGCGCTAGAAAGCATTGACTCAGAAGTAAAAATCGTATCTGTATCTGCTGTTTGAACCCCCAAGCATGTTCTTTGAAATTGAGAATTGTTTACTTTGGTGGAACCTAATACCCTCCTTGCTATTCTTTTTCTATTGATTTTGCTTCTTTAAAACAGGGCATAAATAAAGTGAGCTATGATCCCACCACAGAATTCTGCCTGGATGACAGAGTGAGGCTGTTTCTAAAAAGAAAAAAAGAAAACCAGAGCATAAATAAATATACATTCACTTAAATCCTGTTTTTAGATTCATTTGTTACTGACCTGCATTTGGTTACTATTTTTAACTTAAAAAAATCTATGAATTTTATAGGATCTGATTTATTTCCCTTTTCCTTTGGAAACAAGAATATCTGGCATAAGTGTAATATCCTGTTAGATGAATGAGAAAACCATAGTTCTAAGGTGATTTCTGCTGATACAGAATATGCTTTAATTATGCTTCTGCTCATCTTTCTCCTCCGTTAATTAACAAACACAAGAATGACATTTTTTTGAATTGAAGTATTGAATTAAGAGAAAACTTTGGAAGAGAAGAACAGAAAAATATCTCCTTTCTTTCTTTCTCTTTCTTTTTTTTTTTTTTTTTTTTTTCCTTTTTTTACAGTCTTTGGCTGGGGCCAGGTTTGAACCTGCCACCTCTGGTATATGGGGCATCACCCTACTCCTTGAGCCACAGGCACTACCCCTCTCTCTCTTTACTTTCTTTCTTTCTTTTTCCCTTTTCTTTTTTTTAAGAGACAAGAGTCTCACTCTTTGCCCAGACTAGAATGCTGTGGCTTCAGCTTAGCTCACAGCAACCTCAAACTCCTAGGTTCAAGCAATCCTCCTGCCTCATCCTCCCAAGTAGCTGGGATTATAGGCATTCTATTTTTAGTAGCGATGGGATCTCGCTCTTGTTCAGGCTGGTCTAGAACTCTTGAGCTCAAGGGATCTTCCCACCTTGGCCTCCCACCTTGGCCTCCTCCTGTGTTAGGATTACAGTCGTGAGCCACTGCTCCTGGATAAGAAATATCTTCTTTAAAAGTTACTTCTGGAGTGTGGCTATTTTAAGACTCTGGGTCTGCTGCCACTCTGCCAGCTAAAATAAGCCCTTCTTCTTCTAAACACGGTGTTTGAATGCTTTTTCTCTCCATTGGGCCTCCTCTTCCTACAATATTTCTGGTTCCTTGACCGGGAAGTGAGACCACCTGAGGTGAGAACAGGCTCAGATGCACCTGAGGGTTGCTGCCAACCCTCTGGACACCCATGGGGGACCCTGATCAGGCTGGACAACATGAACTACTGAATGTTGTTGTCCTCTGCATTTATGATGAAAACTGAAGTTAGAAAATGTATCAAAAGAGACTGGATTTAGAAATTCAGGCTGTTGGGGTGGAAATGTCAGGTAGGAGATTGTGTTTTAGTTTGGTTCTTTTGGTATTTATTAATAGTCATGCTCAAATTATATCAAAGAATGGAGGATAATAATAAAAGTAACATTTGGACTAGAACTGAGCCTGGTTAACCTAGGATCGCTCTAGGAGTTACTCTCTTTCACTCTCTGTTTTTCTCTCTCTGCGTCTATCTATCTAGTGTTTTCCTTTCCTTTTTATATGGTCACGTTCAGCTCCTCTCTGCACACTCATTCCCCTCTCCTCTCCCTTTGGACGGGCTGTTTTTTCCTTGTTCTGTCAAGCTGCTGTATGTGTAATTCTCATGTCTTTTCTAGTTCTCCTCTCCATCACAATTTTTATTTAATAATTTAACCTTTCTGGCTCGGTAGTTTGGGTGCCAGCCACATACATGGAGGCAGGCAGGTTCTAACTGGGCCCAGGCCAGCTAAACAACAATGACAACTGCAACAACAAAAATAATAGCCGGGCATTGTGGCGGGTGCCTGTAGTCCCAGCTACTTGGGAGGCTGAGGCAAGAGAATTGCTTAAGCCCAAGAGTTTGAGGTTGCTGTGAGCTGTGATGCCACAGCACTCTACCGAGGGTGACATAGTGAAACTCTATCTAAAAAGAAAAAATTCAACCTTTCACTAATAACTGAAAAACTCTTTCATCTTTTTATAATTGGGCCATACCTACCTTGACGAGGAAGTTGTTAATAGTAGTATAAAATACATAGCAGTTGCAGCGTAATGGCCAGTCACCTGGTATATGGATCACTGGTGAAATTTTCTCAATGTATGTAATATCAGAAATGCCTTTGCTCTTTGATTTCTAACTTATTTTTGTCAAAGAAAAATTTACTATAGATGTGTGAGTGTATTTCTAGGTTCTCTGTTCTGTTCCACTGGTCTGTGTGTCTGTTTTTATGCCAAGACCATGCCGTTTTGGTTCTGTAGTTCTGTAATATAATTTGAAGTCAGGTAATGTGATTCCTCCAGTTTTGTTCTTTTTGCTCAGGATGGCTGTGGCTATTCTGGGTCTTTTGTAGTTCCATATAAATTTTAGGATTATTTTTTTCTATTTCTGTGAAGAATGTCATTGGTATTTTGATGGAGATGGTGTTGAATCTGTAGATTGCTTTGGATAGTATGGACATCTTAGCAATGTTGTTTCTTCTAATCCATGAACATGGAATATCTTTCCATTTTTTTGTGTGTGTTCTCTTCAGTTTCTTTGGTCAACATATTATAGTTTTCATTGTAGGGATCTTTCACATCTTCGCTTAAGTTTATTCCTAGGGTAATAATATTTTATTTTATCTGTCAGTATTGTAAATGATATTACTTTCTTGGTTTCTTTTTCAGATTGTTTCCTGTTGGCATTTAGAAATGCACTACTAATTTTTATATGTTGATTTTGTATCCTGCAACTTTACTGAATTTGTTTATTCGTTCCAATAGTTTTTTGGTAGAATGTAGGTTTCTGTAGATGTAAGATCATAGCATCTGCAAGAAGGATGGTTTGACTTCTTTCTTTCCAGTTTTGATGCCCTGTATTTCTTTCTCTTGTCTAATTGCTCTAGTTAGAACTTCCAGTACTATGTTGAATAACACTGCTGAAAGTGGCATCGTTGTCTTGTTCTAGATCTTAAAAAAAAGGCTTCCGTGTTTCCCCATTCAGTATGAGACTAACTGTGGGTCTGTCAAAAATGGCTTTTATTATGTTGAGGTATATTCCTTCCAAGTTTTTTGAGAGTTTTTATCATGAAGGGATGTTGAATTTTATCAAATGCTTTTTCGGCATCACTGGAAACAATATATGGTTTTTGCCTTTGGTTCTGTTGCTATATTACACTGATTGATTTGCATATGTTAACCCCTGTATCCCTGGGATAAATCCCTCTTGATGATGATGAATTCTTTTTAATGTGTTGTTGAATTTGGTTTGCTAATGTATTATTAAGGATTTTTGCATCTACATTCATCATAGATAGTTTTCTTTTTGTTATTGTGTCTCAGGCTTCATATAATCAGTTTGGGAGTATTCCTTCCTCCTTGATTTTTTTTTTTTTTTTTGTAATAGTTAAAGTAGAATTGGTACTAGTTCTTCTTTGAATGTTTACTAGAATTCAGCAGTGAAGACCGAAGGTCTTGGGCTTTTTAACTTTTTATTACTGCTTCCATGTCATTACTTGTTATTGGTCTATTCAGATTTTGGATTTTTTTTTTTTTTTTGAGATAGTCTTACTCCATTATCTTAGGTAGAGTGCAGTGGCATCATCACTAGCTCACTGCAACCACAAACTCCTAGGCTCTAGAGGAGCCCCTTTGTTTTCAGTTTATGCGTGTCTTTATAGGTGAAGTGGGTTTTCTTGGATTTGGGGAGGGGGTTTGTTTTGTTTTGTTTTGAGACAAAATCTCAAGCTGTCGCTGTAGGTAGAGTGCAGTGCTATCACAGCTCAGAGCAACCTCTAACTCTTGGGCTTAAGCGATTCTCTTGTCTCAGCCTCCTGAGTAGCTGAGACTACAGGCACCTACCACAACGCCCAGCTATTTTTTAGTTGTATTGTCATTGTTGTTTGGCAGGCCCAGATTGGATTCGAACCTGCCAGCTCCGGTGTATGTGGCTGGCATCCTAGCCACTCAGCTATAGGCGCTGAGCCTGTTTTGTTTTGTTTTTATTCAGTCAGCCATTTTATGTTGTTTGATTGGAGAGTTGAGTCCATTTACATTCCGTGTTGTTACTGATAAGGACTTAGTACTGTTACACTTGATTTTCTGTTGTTTTGTGGTCCCCTCTTCCTTCCTTCTTTCCTGTCTTCCTTTATGTAAAAATGATTTTTTTCTGGTAGTATTTTTTTTCTTCTGTGAAGGAAATGGTAGCATGTTTAATTTCTTGTTTTTCATTTTTTTATGTATCTGTTGTAGGTTTTTTGATTTGAGGTTACCATGAAGCTTGCAAATAACATTATATAATCAATTATTTTAGACAGATGACAACTATTCTTACAAAAATAAAGAAGCAAAGAGAAATCTAAAAGAAAGTGTATGCTTTAACTCCATCATACTCCCCACCACCCCCTACCCCCGCATTCCTCACCTCTTAGCCCCAGTTTTTGTTTTTTTGTTTTTGTATGGTTTGGTATTTTTTTGGAGACAGAGTCTCACTTTGTCACCCTCAGTAGGGTGCTGTGGCGTCATAGCTCACAGCAACCCCAAACTCTAGGCTTAAGCGATTCTCTTGCCTCAGCCTCCCAAGTAGCTGGGACTACAGGTGCCCGCCACAACGCCTGGTTATTTTTAGAGATGGGGTCTCTCTCTGGCTTATGCTTGTCTTGAACCTATGAGCTTAGGCAATGCATCCACTTCAGCCTCCTAAGTGCTGGGATTACAGGCGTGAGCCACCACACTCGGCCTGCTTAGCCCCAGTTTTTGGACTTTTTTGAGGCAAGGTCTCACTCCATTGAGGTTTTTGACTATTTGTTGTTTCCATTTCTGTAGTTTTATTTATCTTAAAAAGTTGTTGTAATTAATATTTTGGATAGGTTGTCTTGTAGTCTTCCTACTCAAGATATAAGTGGTTTATACACCATAATTACAGCAATGGAGTACTCTGTATTTCTGTACTTACTGTAACCACTGAGTTTTATGAATCTTTACTATTCGTTAACTTCCTTTTCTTTCAGATTGCAGAACTCCTTTTCATGTTTCTTGTAGGACAGGTCTGATGTTGAGGAATAAAATCAATCCCTTTTTAACAAATGAAAAGGCTGAGGCTCGGTGACCGTAGGTCAGTGGTTAGGGTGCCAGTCACATAGACCGCTCAAGCTGGTGGGTTCAAACCCGGCATGGACCTGCTAAACAACAATGACAACTGCAACAAAAAAATAGCCAGTCGTTGTAGCAGGTGCCTGTAGTCCCAGCTACCTGGGAGGCTAAGGCAAGAGAATCACTTAAGCCCAAGAGTTTGAGGTTGCTGGGAGCTGTGACGCCACTGCATTCTACTGAGGGCAACATAGTAAGACTCTGTCTCAAAAAAAAGAAAAGGCTGAGAAAAAAATTAATTGCTTTATTGCACACATGGGTGATTTGTAGCACAGGCAAGAAGCAAACCATCTTACTTTCCAGCTCCCCATCCTTTTGTGAAGACCACGTAGTCTTTAATTATTATATATTTTATATGTATTGCATTATAACTTCAAGGTATACTTTTAGATACAAGAGCTAATTGGATGGAATGTGTTTGGTAGTGAGAAAGAAGTGGAGCTGATAATGGCTTCTCTGGTTCTAATGCAAAGGCTTCTCTTCTCTTCTCTTTTCTTTCTGTTGTTGTTTCCTGATCTTATATGCTTTAAATTTTAATATTTTTTATTTTCCTGATGCTTTTTATTGACATAGTCTCTCATTGCTTGCTATTTGTTTTGGTTTTGATTTTAGTTTTGGTTTTCAGGGAGAAAGTCTTGCTTTATTGTCTAGGTTGGTATGCAGGGGCACAGTCATAACTCATTGTAACCTGAAATTCTTTTTTTTTTTTTTTTTTTTGAGACAGAGCCTCAAGCTGTCCCCCTGGGTAGAGTGCTGTGGCATTACAGCTCACAGCAACCTCCAACTCCTGGGCTCAAGCAAGTCTCCTGCCTCCGCCTCCCAAGTAGCTGGGACCACAGGCACCCGCCACAACGCCCGGCTATTTTTTTTGTTGCAGCCATCATTGTTGTTTGGCGGGTCTGGGCTGGGGATTCGAACCTGCCACCTTAGGTGTACGTGGCTGGCGCCTTAGCCAGCTGAGCCGTAGGCGCCGAGCCATAACCTGAAATTCTTGAACTTAAGCAATCCACTTGCCTCAGCCTCCTGAATAGTTGGGACTATAAGTATGCAGCATTGTGCCGCACTATTTCTTTTTTTTTTTTTTTTTAACTTTTTTGTAGAGAGAGGGTCTTCTTATGTTGCCCAGGCTAGCCAGGAACTCTTGGCCTCAAGCAGTCTTTCTGCCTCAGACTCCCAAATTGCTGGGATTATGGGCATGAGTCACTGTGCCTCACCTGTTTGGTAGTTTTGTACATAGACTATCAATCATCTCTACTTGGGTTCTCTTCTGAATTTAAGGTTTATTTTCAAAGATAAGTAAAGTTTAAGATTTGCTTTCTATTTGGTGCCTGGGATTAGTAACAATTAATTGTTTTTAACTTTCAAATTCTTGATAGTTTATGGTAGGGTTTTTTTTTTTTTTTTTTTTTGAGACAGAGTATGACTTTTGGCCCAGGCTAGAGTGCCATGGCATCATGATAGCTCACCACAACCTCAAACAGCCTACTCAAGTGATCCTTCTCCCTCAGCCTTCCAAGTAGATGGGACTACAGGCATACACCACATGCACGACTGATTTTTCTATTTTTTGTAGAGATATGGTCTCACTACATTGCTCAGGCTAGTCTCAAATCTGTGGCCTCAAATGATTCTCTGCCTTGGCCTCTCAAAGTGCTAATATTATAGGCATGATCCACCATACCCAGTTAGATTGTCTAAGTAATGCTTTTTGTTTTTATGAGCCTTGTGTAGAATAGTGATATATAATGGCTTATTATGGTGGGTGTGGACAAGGAGTTTAATGCTACATTATACCTGTATGAATCAGGTATTGTTGTCTTTCCTTCAGACGGTCAGTCCATCAACAGTATATGCTGTTTATGTTTTCAGTTTTAAGAACTGCTCATAAACCTAGAAATAATCCTTTACTTTTGCCAACTGTGCCTCCATTTTAGTGTCCTGACAGCCTGTGTTGCTTTGGAGAGGCTTACTGGCTTCCCATGCCCTATCCTTCGCTTAACTACACAGAATAGTTAATAAGATTTTATTTGAAGAAAGGTATCTACTTCTATATTTATCTTTGGAAACAAATGGCTTAGCTAGAGTTGTAAATGGGATGGTAGAATTGCTGAAGAAATGGACTACACCCTTTCCCACCCTCTTTCCATTATATCACACACAGCATAGCAGCAGTGTAGTAATTAGTAAACTCTAAGTAGCCATGAACTTTGGAATGGTACATACGAAATATAACTTATATTTTCATCAATACACATTTATGACTATGAAAGTCTTAGAAGTGGTAGCCATTAGAGATGTCATATTATTATCAGTCTTTATTGATTCTTGGATTTTAATTTTATGGATTTCCCTTGACAAATGAGTCATGGCATAACCTTTGATGGTGGGTGTTTTACACCTTGTTTTTTGGGGTCTTAAAGTCTTAGACATACTCTGGCCATAAATAGCTACTTTAGTTGGGAAGCAATTCCAATTTTATTTGTTAAATTAGTAAGGTTCCATGAAAGATTTAGTTGAAAGAGGAATCTGTTGCTAAAGTAAAATTTGAAACCACCAGATTAGTGGAAAGACCTAGCACTTAGGAAACCTCAGTTCCAGTTTTAGCTATCCCTTTAACTAGTTTTGTGGACAAGATATTTAACATTATTTTTCTTATTCTTTTGTATATAAAAAATAAGTAATTCTATCTACATTATAAAGTTATTTTCAGATAGTGGTTTTAGAACTAATGAATGAAAATGTATAATGTAATAAAGACCTTAATACAATATTGCCCAATAAGTGAGATATCAAAATGGATGTGTGGCGGCGCCCATAGCTTAGTGGGTAGGGCGCCGGCCACATAACACCCAGGCTGGTTAGTCCCAGCTACATGGGAGGCTAAGGCATAGAATCGCTTAAGCCCAAGAGTTTGAGGATGCTGTGAGCTATGACACCATGGCACTCTACTGAGGGCAACATAATGAGCCTCTGTCTCCAAAAAAAAAAAAAAAAAAAGTATGTGAATTTTGTTTAGAATTTACTATAACAACAAATGGCTTTCCTTTTCTGCTTTTTGTGATATAGGGCATTATTGTTTCTGCCTTTGTTAAAATAAGATTTTTTAGCCACCCTCTTTAACGTTTCATTTTTAATGGGAGATAGTGGCTGTATACATAGTCATTTATATACAATGTATATATTTGTGGATTTTTAAAACTTACATTGATTTTCTTTCACAGTTTCTCTCTAAGAACATAAGTAGATAAATGAAGCTTAATTTAAAGAAAGCTTTAACTTTCCCTGCAATTCCCAAGAGAAATCAAGTCCAGAATGTTGTCATTCCTTTCCAGCCTTTAAAGGCCAAAAAATTGTGCCTGAAAATTACGTTAACACATTTCCAAATCTGACTGTTTTTAAGTTGCTCTGCTTACTTGTATTGGATGCCATTTGCTTTCTCTTTCCCGTCAATCAGAGAAGACATACCTCACATTTTCTTTTATTTAAATCTGCAGCTTGTGAAATCATGAAGACAAATAGATCTTATTTAGAAAAGTCTCAGTGCCTGTCTCAGCCTTTTTTCCCCCTGATTGATCAATAGTTGCAATGGCATCTGCAATGGGATCGTGCTCACGCTCATCTTAAGCTCCTGGCCTCAAGCAATACTTTCTGCCTCAGGCTTCTACATTGCTGGGATTACAGGGGTGAGCCACCATGCCTGGATCATCCCGACCTTAAAGAGAAGAGGTCTCTGCTAGTTGCTTTTACCTAATGGAGTATCAGAATATTGTCTCTTTGAGAAGTTGATTAGCAAATTTTACTCAAGAGAGAAAGTAAAAATAACACCATGTAGTTAGCTGATGCTGGCTGATTTCCTAGCCCTTGCAGAACATATGCCTTTTAATATCAGGGAAAGTAAACTGCTCTTGTGTCATACCACCAGAGTTGGTTAGCTCAAGTTAGAATTTTCAGCATAGCCAGCCAGTTTATGGTAGGTAATCATGGAAATATAGGAAAGTACAGTTCTATCTGATGAAGTAATATATCTGCATATGTAGTTAAATGTGCAATATACCAGGTATTATTTTCTATCTTCTGTAAGTTAACAGTATTAAATATCTGGGCTTGGCACCTGTAGCTCAGCAGCTAGGGCACCGGCCACATACACCAAGGCTGGTGAGTTTGAACCCAGCCCGGGCCTGCCAAACAACAATGACAACTACAACAAAAAATTAGCTGGGCATTGTGGTGGGTGCCTGTAGTCCCAGCTACTTGGGAGGCTGAGGCAAGAGAATTGCTTAATCCCAGGAGTTGGAGGTTGCTGTGAGCTGTGATACCATGGCACTGTACCCAGGGCGACATAATGAAACTCTGTATACAAACAAACAAAAATAAATATCTGGAAAGAAGTGTTCATGCTCCTTATTTAAACACAAATATCCTAAAAATAAATATTCTCAGAACCAGGAATTCCATAGGAATTATGAAACTTTACTCGTCAGTTATTTTCTGGCACAGTAGCATGTAGTTTTATTGCCCAAAAGCCTTCCTGTGAAAAATTTACATAGTTAGCAACATCCTAATAATTATATCAATAGCCATTTAAGAGTACCTCTTATGTGCCAGTTCTTAAAATAATATTTTATTTTATTTTATTTATTTATTTATTTATTTTTTGAGACAGAGTATTGTTTTGTTGCCCTCGCTAGAGTGCCATGGGGTCACAGCTCACAGCAACCTCCAGCTCCTGGGCTTAGGTGATTCTCTTACCTCAGCCTCCCCAGTAGCTGGGACTACAGGTGCCCGCCACAACGCCCGGCTATTTTTTGGTTGCAGTTTGGTGGGAGCCAGGTTCAAACCCTGGGTATATGGGGCTGGCACCCTACTCCCTGAGCCACAGGTGCCGCCCAAAATAATATTTTTTTTTTTTTTTTTTTTTTTGAGACAGAGCCTCAAGCTGTACCCCTGGGTAGAGTGCCGTGGCATCACAGCTCACAGCAACCTCCAGCTCCTGGGCTTAGGTGATTCTCTTACCTCAGCCTCCCCAGTAGCTGGGACTACAGGTGCCCGCCACAACGCCCGGCTATTTTTTGGTTGCAGTTTGGTGGGAGCCAGGTTCAAACCCTGGGTATATGGGGCTGGCACCCTACTCCCTGAGCCACAGGTGCCGCCCAAAATAATATTTTAAGGTAAATAAATGAATACAAAGGTTCAGACACGTTAGTCCATCCAAGTTAGTAGTAGAGTTTGGGTTTGAACATAAATCTCATTTTCTTTCCCTAACTGTGATGATCTCTCTTGGTAAAGAGTCATTTATGAAATATATCTCTTACTTTTCAGGGTATGATTTCCCTTTAAAACAGGTTTTTTTTTTTTTTTTTTGGTAGAGACAGAGTCTCACTTTATCACCCTTGGAAGATTGCTGTGGCATCACAGCTCACAGCAACCTCCAGCGGCTGGGCTTAGGCCTTCTGAGTAGCTGGGAGTACAGGCGCCCACCACAATGCCTGGCTATTTTTTTTGTTGCAATTCAGCCGGGGCCAGGTTTGAACCTGCCATCCTTGGTATATGGGGCCAGCGCCTTACCCACTGAGCCACAGGCACCTCCCTCCCTTTAAAACAATTTATGTCAAGTGAATCCTACTTTTTTTTCATGGTGAAAGTTAAATTCCAAAAAGATAAAGTTAAAATTAATACAAGAAGTTTGAAATTGTTGGGATTATATCACCAAGATCAAGTGGACTTACTGAGGCTTGAGTACATTCTTGGCAGCTTGCTTTTTGTTTGTTTTTTAGTACAGGAATTGTCCTTGTCCACTGATTACTGTTCACCGTATTCCTCTTGACACTGCTGTTCTCCCTGCTCCTAAGAGATTCTAGGAAATCTTTTTTTATTTTTTTTCCTTGAGACAAGGTCTCACTCTGTCACCTGGGCTAGAGTTTAGTGTTGACATCGTAGCTCAGTGAAATCTCAAACTCCTGGGCTCAAGCAGTCCTGCTTCAGCCTCCTGAATAACTGAGACTATAGGTGTAAGCCACTACCCCCTGCTAATTTTTCTATTGTTTTGTAGAGAGGGGGTCAGGCTGGTCTCAAACTCCTGTCTCAAGTAATCTTCTCACCTCAGCCTCCCAAAGTGCTAGGTTTACAGGTGTGAACTCCTGTGGGGGATCTTACTGGTCCAGAAACTTGGCTCTTTCTTCAGATATACATAACTAATGTAGGGATACAATGTTATAATTAGTCATTGGTACCTTCCTCTAACATATGATGCTGTGGCCTGAAACTTGTTTTATTCATAGCTTTATTTTTTTCTATTTTTATTTTTTTGAGACAGAGTCTTACTCTGTTGCCCTTGGTAGAGTGCTGTGGCATCATAGCTCACAGCAGCCTCAAACTCTTGGGCTTAAGCTATTCTCTTGCCTCAGTCTCCTGAGTAGCTGGGACTACAGGAACCTGCCACAACGCCCAGCTATTTTTTGGTTGCAGTTGTCATTGTTTAGCAGGCCCAGGCCTGGTTTGAACCCACCAGCCCCAGTGTATGTGGCTGGTGCCCTATTCACTGAGCTATGGGCACTGAGCCCATAGCTTTATTTTAAATCAATTACTTTCTACACTTTGGATTAAAAATTCTGGATCTCTAATTGTTTACAACGAAAAATACTTCTGGTTTTCTTTGCTTGGTAATTACATTTGTAAAGTTAATTTGTTTTTTTCTTTGCTAGTTTTATTAATAAAAGAGGTTGAGTATTACTAAGCTGATTTTATGTATTTTGTATGCTGGCAGTGGAGTAATGATACTGCTGATAAAAACAACTCTTTGATGCAGATGAAATAACAGGCCAGTTAAAGCCTTTGCCTCCAAAGGTATTTACAAGAAATTGAAATAATACTTTTTATTTTTAAGGCCAAACAATAGCCCAAACCTTTTTTCTGTGAAGATTTAGACCAGTGGTTCTCAACCTTCCTAATACCGCAGCCCTTTAATACAGTTCCTGTGGGTCACAGTTGAGAACTGCTGATTTAAACACTTGAGAAGATTATCTAGTATCCTCTGACTTTGGACTAAGGTACACTGTTACAGTCTTTCACCCACTAAACACACATTGTTTTATTCAAAGATGCCAACCCCTTTCATCATCTTGAGATTTGTCTATGAGTCAGAGTCTTTGGAAATACCAGCTAAGCTGGTGATACTGGATATAGCTTCAGGCAAAGGGAATAGTTTGTATCTTGGCCAGTTGGAGATTAGACAAGAATGGCAGTTAGTATTCACTGAAGATATCTCCACTTACTAATGGCTAGGTGGTCTAGGGGTGTTTCTTTAAAATATCACATTTAGCTCAGCACCTGTAGCTCAAGCCGCTAGGGCGCCAGCCACATACAGTGAAGCTGGAGGGTTCAAATCCAGTCCGGGCCACCAAACAACAATGACAACTACAACCCCCAAAATGGCCGGGTGTTGTGGCGGGTGCCTATGGTCCCAGCTACTTGGGAGGCTGAGGCAAGAGAATCTCTTAAACCCAAGAGTATAAGGTTACTGTGAGCTGCGATGCCATGGCACTCTACCCACGTGACAGCTTGAGACTCAATCTCAAAAAAAAAAAAAATCAGACTTGATTGTGTTATCTTTGGGGTGTTAATATATTTTATATATATACACACACACATATATATAGCATATAGCACCAAATCTGTTAGAAATCATTTTAAAATGTCATGAGGATTTTATGGTTGTCTTATTTGTCTTCCTGGTATCTTTGCAACATAAAGGTAAGACAGGGATTATTCTTTTTTTGAGCAGGGTCTTTGTCTGTTGCTCATGCTAGAGTATAATGGTGTCATCATAGTTTACTGCAACCTTAAACTCCTGGGCTCAAATGATTCTCCTGCATTGGCTTCCCAAAGTGCTAGGATTATAGGTGTGAGCTATTACATCAGCCTTTTCACTTTTTTTTTTTTTTTTTTTTGAGACAGTGCCTCAAGCTGTCCCCCTGGGCAGAGTGCCATGGCATTACAGCTCACAGCAACCTCCAACTCCTGGGCTCAAGCGAGTCTCCTGCCTCTGCCTCCCAAGCAGCTGGGACCACAGGCGCCCGCCACAATGCCCGGCTATTTTTTGGTTGCAGCCGTCATTGTTGTTTGGCGGGTCCGGGCTGGGGATTCGAACCCGCCACCTTAGGTGTACGTGGCTGGCGCCTTAGCCGGTTGAGCTATAGGCGCCGAGCCCTTTTCACTTTTTTTAAATGCTAGCTGCTAGTCCACAATGTTTGGCTCATCCTTTGGGAAAATATATGAAAAGGCTGGTATAGTAGCTCACATGTGCAATCCTAGTACTTTGGGAGACCGAGGTGGGAAAATTGTTTAAGGCCAGGAGTTCGAGACCAGCCTAAGCAGTGAAGTAAGACCCCTGTCTCTACAAAACATAGAAAAATTGGCCATGCATGGTGGTGCACACCTGTAGCCCCAGCTACTTGGGAAACTGATGCAGGAGAATCATTTGTAGCTGGGACTATAGATGGGTGTCACCACAATTACCTACTTATTTTTATTTTTTGTAGACTTGAGGCCTTGCCGTGTTATCCAGGTTGTCTCTGGAACTCTTGGCCTCAAGCGATCCTCCTGCCTTGGCTTCTCAAATCCCTGGGATTACAGGCATGAGCCCCTTGCCTAGGCAAGTGAAATTCTTATGAAGCAAATGAAATGTTTGATCTCATTATGTTATTTTTGGATATAAATTAGAGGTGGTTGCTACCACCACCGCTGTCTGCAGAAACAAGCTAGATTTTCATACTTGAGATGGACATTAAGAAACATTCATTTAGTTTTGCTGAATACCAAAAAGTTTTCCAGAGAATTAAGATGTATAGTCTCTACTCCCAAATCTGGTTGGGGAGACAGAAATTAAGAACATTAAGTCTATGTATTGGTAGTGCTTTATAGTTTATAAGCACTTTTCTCATACGTGGTTATGCACTGCAGAACATTTCAGTCAGTTGGGCCATGTACACAGTAGTGGTTACATGAGACTATAATGGAACCGAAAAATTCTTATCACCCAATGATGTATGTAATTGTGTAGCACAATTACTTTAATTTTAAAATGAATTCAGTGTAGCCTAAGTGTACAGTATTGTTTGTTTGTTTCTATTTTTTGAGACTGAGTCTCTCTGCTGCCTAGGCTAGGGTACAGAGGTGTCGTCACAGCTCACTGCAACCTTAAACTTCTAGGCTCAAGCAGTCTTACCCTCTCACCTTCCTGAGCAGCTAGGACTACAGGTGCATGACACCACGCCCCAGTAATTTCTTTCTTAATTTTTTGTAGAGACAGGGTCTTGCTATGTTACTCAGGTTGGTCTCAACCTCCTGGCCTCAGATAATCTTCCCACCTCCACCTCCCAGTGTGTTAGGATTACAGGCGTGGGCCATTGTGCCTGGCCTTGTACAGTGTTTATAAAGTCTACAGTAATGTACAGTAATATCCTAAGCCTTTATATTTATTTACTTACCACTCACTGACTCACTCAGAGCAACTTCTAGTCAAGCAAATTCCACACATGGTCAGTGTCCTATACAGGTGTACCATTTTTTTTTTTTTTACAATTTATCTTTGCTGTACCTTTTCTGTGATTCAAATACTTGTCATTATGTTACATTTGCTTACAGTACTCCCTGCAGTAACATATTGTACAGGTTTGTTGCTTAGGTGTACCTAAGGGTATACCCGAGGTATATAGTAGGCTATACCGTCTAAGTTTGTGTAAATACATTCTGAGGTTTGCACAATAACACAATTGCCTTATGTCACATTTCTTACATAACCTTGTCAGTACATGGCATGTGATTGTACTCTATTTAAAGGATTCTCAGAATTACCATATAAGCTGTCCAACTGACAGACAAAAACCACACAGTTTTTAAGTTGATATGATTACCTGAATTGATTTTATAGTATGGGCAGTAAAATGTTAATAGTCACGCAAAAATGAGAGAGACTTGTCTATGGACAGATTTTAGGGCGTTCACAAACTCCCTGAAAGTAAATAGTGAAGTTTATATGTGAGTACATTTTCTTTAGGAAGAAAGTTCAGAGTTTCCATCAGTCTTTTTCTTGAGACAGAGCCTCACTTTATTGCCCCTAGTAGAGTGTCATGGTGTCATAGCTCACAGCAATCTCAGACTTTCGGACTTAAGTGATTCTCTTGCCTTAGCCTCCCCAGTAGCTAGGACTATAGGCACCTGTCACAACTCCCGGCTCTTTTTAGAGCTCAGGCAATCCATCTGCGTCGGCCTCCCAGCGTGCTAGGATTACAGGGGTGAACCATTGTGCCTGGCCCAGAATATTTTTCTAATTAAAAAGGGTAAGGGAAGTACATTTAAGAAATGACAACATAGGTAGTACAAATCATTCTAGTTTAACTAGAAAATTGAATGCTGATTAACTGTCCATTAGTAAGGGTATGTTATGTATATGTTTTAACTCAAAACACTTATCACAGGCCAGAAATTTCTGAGACTACAATTACCAGAAAAAATCAGACTTACCCCTTGCTTTTGTGGAGCTTTCAAACCAAACCTCACAAATATGTGTATAATTTTAAAAACTCAGTTATACTCTTAGATATGTCTTTTTAGGAAAATCCCAAATAAGATTTTCTAGATGAATACTTTAGAGCAGTACTTTACTGTTTAATGCGCACATGAAACACCTCAGAATTTTATTAAAATGTAAACTGTTAATTCAGTAAATCTGAGATGAGGCCTGAGATTTTGCATTTCTGTTAAGCTTCTGGGCAGCGAGTCAAGATAAAGCATTAGATCATTGCACAAAATAAGTACCACTATTCTTTGACCAAAAAGAAGATGACTAATTTTTCTAAGACTTGCTTTTAACTCACTTGTAAATATTTTTTTACATTTTTTACATATAAAAGTGACAAAACTGGCTCAGCGCCTGTAGTACAGTGGTTACAGCATCGGCCACATTTACCAAGGCTGGCGGGTTCGAACCCAGCCCAGGACAGCTGAACAACAATGACACCTGCAACAACAAAAAATGATAGCTGGGCGTTGTGGTGGGCACCTGTAGTCCCGGCTATTTGCTGATGCAGGAGAATTGCTTGAGCCCAAGAGTTTGAGGTTGCTGTGAGCTGTGATGCCTCTGCATCCTTCCAAGGGTGACATGGTGAGGCTCTGTCTCAAAAAACAAACCAAAACAACAAAAAAAGTGACAAAACTGTGTTGGAGAAAATTTGAAAGGTAGAATAGATGAAAAAATCTCTGGTACTAATGTCCAATACCCCACTGAAGTTACTAGTATTTGTATATCTTTTTTCAGTTATTTTATTCTAGAAGACTTTTAAAAATATTCTTCAACACAATATATGCATTATACAGTTTTATATTTGCTT
The DNA here is from genome assembly GCF_000181295.1 of Otolemur garnettii. Lineage (NCBI taxonomy): Eukaryota > Metazoa > Chordata > Mammalia > Primates > Galagidae > Otolemur > Otolemur garnettii. Next base: position 19,094,655 of record NW_003852419.1, read on the forward strand.
TTATTGGGAAAAAGACCAAAAAAAATTACCCTTTTTTTCTCTTCTTCTCTACTACTGTATTTTGTTGTTCAGTTGTGGGTTTTTGTTTTGTTGTTGTTGTTGTTGTTGTTGTTTTTGAGTCTCGCTCTGCCACCCTGGGTGAATTACTGGGGCACCATAGTTCACAGCAACCTCAAACTTCTGAGCTCAGGTGATCCTCTTGCCTCAGCCTCTCAAGTAGGTGAGACTATAGGCACCTACTACAATATCTGGCTACTTCTTCTTCATTTGCTTGTTTTTTGAGACAGAGTCTCACTTTGTCACCCTCTGTAGAGTGCTGTAATATCACAGCTTACAGTAACCTCGAACTCTTGGGCTTAAGTGATTCTCTTGCCTTAGCCTCCCAAGTAGCTGGAACTACTGGTGCCCACCACAACACCCAGGGTTTTTTTTGTTTTTGT
>NW_003852419.1:19095114-19096357 GCF_000181295.1 Otolemur garnettii
AACTCTTGGGCTTAAGTGATTCTCTTGCCTTAGCCTCCCAAGTAGCTGGAACTACTGGTGCCCACCACAACACCCAGGGTTTTTTTTGTTTTTGTTTTTTTTTATAGACAAGGTCTCACTCTGACTCAGGCTGGTCTCAAACTCCTGAATTCAGGCAATTCACCAGCTTCCGCCTCCCAGAGTGCTAGGATTATAGACGCGAGCCACCTTTCATGGCCCAGGGCTAGTTTTTCTATTTTTAGGAGAACTGGGGTCTTGTTCTTGCTTAGGCTGATCTTGGAACTCCAAAGCTCAAGCAATCTACCACCTCAGTGTCCCAGAGTGCTAGGATTACAGGCTATTGTTCAGCTTCATTTCATTTCATTTCATTTCTTTATTGACAGAGTCTTACTATGACACCCTCAGTAGAGTGCTGTGGTGTCACAACTCACAGCAACCTCAAACTCTTGGGCTTAAGTGATTCTCTTGCCTTAGCCTCCCAAGTAGCTGGAACTACTGGTGCCCACCACAACACCCAGGGTTTTTTTTGTTTTTGTTTTTTTTTATAGACAAGGTCTCACTCTGACTCAGGCTGGTCTCAAACTCCTGAATTCAGGCAATTCACCAGCTTCCGCCTCCCAGAGTGCTAGGATTATAGACGCGAGCCACCTTTCATGGCCCAGGGCTAGTTTTTCTATTTTTAGGAGAACTGGGGTCTTGTTCTTGCTTAGGCCGATCTTGGAACTCCAAAGCTCAAGCAATCTACCACCTCAGCGTCCCAGAGTGCTAGGATTACAGGCTATTGTTCAGCTTCATTTCATTTCATTTCATTTCTTTATTGACAGAGTCTTACTATGACACCCTCAGTAGAGTGCTGTGGTGTCACAACTCACAGCAACCTCAAACTCTTGGGCTTAAGTGATTCTCTTATCTCAGCCTCCCAAATAGCTGGGACTACAGGTGCCTGCCACAACACCCGGCAGTTTTTTGGTTGTAGTTGTCATTGTTTGGCAGGCCTGGGCTGGGTTTGAACCCACCAACTCTAGTGTATATAGCTGGCGCCCTATTGGCTTAGGTATAGGTACCAAGCCTGTTGTTCAGCTTTAATAATTTATTTATTTATTTATTTATTTTTTAGAGACAGAGTCTCACTTTGTTGCCCTCAGTAGAGTGCTGTGGCGTCACAGTTCTCAGCAACCTACAGCTCTTGGGCTTAGGCTATTCTCTTGCCTCAGCCTCCCAAGTAGCTGGGACTATAGGCGCC
>NW_003852419.1:19096377-19103879 GCF_000181295.1 Otolemur garnettii
GGGACTATAGGCGCCTGCCACAACACCTGGCTATCTTTTTGTTGTTATTGCAGTTTGGCTGGGGCCGGGTTTGAACCTACCACCCTCGATATATGGGGCCAGCGCCCTACTCACTGAGCTACAAGTGCTGCCTTGCTTTAATAATTCATTTCAGGAAAGAATTTTTCACTTAGGAAGAGGTCAACTGAGAAAGATCAGATCACATGCCTTGTAGAAACCTCGCTTTGTAAGCTGACATCGTGTGGCAGATAAAAATATATTTCTCATTATTGGGAAAAACTAAAAGGAGAAAAGTCTATCTCTTTAAATTCGATTTTGTTTCTTTTTGAATATCCATGACCAATGTTCTGGAACATGACCTAGTCACAAAACATATTCTTGCTATTTGAAATTGAACTTACTTTCTTAAAGAAATACCTTTTGTTCCTTAAAGAAAGCTTGGTGACAAATGTGGGAATGAAGTACAAGTTCACAGTTACTTAATCTGTGAGTTAAATATTTGTTACTGTGAATCTTGCTTTCCATTTACTTATTAGTTCAGAAATGCTGTCTAATGAGAAGGTTGTAATTTCCAGATTGTTAGAGAAAATTGCCCTTTGCTCTATGCCTTTGATACAGCTTATTTATTTTATTGCCTGCACACCTTAGATAGGCTGTCCATATTTCATGATAGGTTTCTAGATTGACAAGCTTATGCTCTGGAGATTTAAAAAATTATTTTAAAAGTTTGTTTAACTTCTAAGCCATCTCAGATCTCTAAGGTTTTAATAAACTGTATATGCTTCTGTAGTCTCAACTCATAATTTATAGAAAACATCTCTTTTCTAAAAATGGTAGTAATTTTATAGAGTTGTAAGAGACTTTATTGCTGTGCTGAAAACTTTTAACATTTTTTCATATGTGCATCTTGATTGTCAATCTAAAAAATCAGTGATTATAACAGACTTTCTTCTGTTCATCTTTGGTCTTTGTCTTCCATGATACCTTTATCTTTCAAACCTCTTGATAGTGTCTTTAAATTGACAGATTTCTGAGAATGATTATATAATGCAGTGGTTCTCAACCTTCATAATGCCGCGGCCCTTTAATATAGTTCCTGTGGGTCGCAACCCACAGATTGAGAACCACTGATATAACATGTCCTGTTGGTTAGTTAGTCCTGTTACACTATTGATTGTTCTATGGACTTTCTCAGGTCTGATTCTTTTAGGAATAGATATTTAAGCTTCCTATGGTTATATCATAATTGGTTCCATTTGGGCCTCCTGGACTTGATGGAAAGCAAGGCTGTAAGTAGCCCAGAGGTTTTAAAAGCCATATGTTCAGTAAAGTATATTACTGCTCAATAAGTTCATACACTCTGTAAAGTTATCAGCATGATTAAGCTTAAATACAACTATTAGTATTCTGTGAATATGCTAAAGACTTAGTTCATTTGCCCAACTAAATTTACCCTTTATACAAAACAACCCTTCAGATTTGCCACAATATATTGGAGGAATAGCAATAAAAAAATTCCTCATCTCCTTTGTGGAGAATATAACATCTACTTTTTCAGTCTTTTTCATTGGTGTGAATGTGGCTCACTCAAAAGAGCTCTCTCAGCCCTCCTGTTTTTCCTTATCTATTGGATCAGTTGAGATTAAGTTCCACTACTAGTAATAGAGATCCAAATTAACAGAGGTTTTAAAAGATAGAAATTTAGGCTTTGTGTCTGTAGCTCAAGTGGCTAAGGCGCCAGCCACATATACCTGAGCTGGCTGTTTTGAATCCAGACCGGCCCGCCAAACAGCAATGAGGGCTACAACCAAAAATGTAGCCAGGCGTTGTGGTGGGCGCCTGTACTCCCAGTTACTTGGGAGGCAGAGGCAGGAGAATTGCTTGAGCCTAAGAGTTGGAGGTTGCTGTGAGCTGTGATGCCATGGTATTCTACCCAGGGTGACAGCTTGGGGCTCTATCTCAAAAAAAAAAAAAAGAAGAAGATAGAAGTTTATTTCTCTTTTATGTAAAAGTCTAGAGATAATCTTTGCTCCACACATCTTCAGAGACCCATGCTTTTCCATTAGATTATTCCATTGTCTGTTGAGTGTGAGCCTTGTCCTTAAGGTCCAAGAACCCTTTCTACAATGTATTCTTATCTTAGGTAATTAGAATGCAGGAAGGCTTATTTTGTTGTTGTTGTTTGTTTGTTCTTTTTGTTTTTATTTGTTTTGAGACAGTCTCACTCTGTTGTCCAGAGTCTCACTCTGATGCCCATGGCATCAGCCTAGCTCACAGCAACCTCAAATTCCTGGGTTCAAGCAATCCTTCTGCCTCAGCCTCCCCAGTAGCTTGGACTACAAGCACCTGTGACCATACCTGGCTAATTTTTCTATTTTTAGTAAAGAAAAGTTCTCACTTTTGCTCAGGCTAGTCTCAAACTCCTGAGCTCAAGGTATCCTCCTGCCTTAGCCTCAGAGTACTAGGATTACAGGCACTGTGTTCAGCCATATTTCTGTTTTTCCAGGATGATAACTTGAAACTACCACAACTTTTCCATTTATAACCCATTGGTTAGAACTTAGTCACATGGCCAGATCTAGCTGCAGGGGAATGAAGGACATGTTTTTATTTTGTTTATTTTTATTGTATTGTATTTATTTTACTTATTTTGAGACAGAGTCTCACTGTGTCACCCTTGATAGAGTGATGTGGCATCACAGTTCACAGTAACCTCAAACTCTTGGACTTAAGCGATTCTCTTGCCTCAGCCTCCCAAGTAGCTGAGACTACAGGTGCCTGCCACAATGCCCAGCTATTTTTTTGGTTACAGTTGTCATTGTTGTTTGGCAGGCCTGGGCTAGATTCAAACCTGCCAGCTCCAGTGTATGTGGCTGGTGTCCTAGCCGCTGAGCTACAGGTGCCGAGCCTTATTTTATTTTTTTGAGACAGAGTCTTACTTTGTTGCCCTCTGTACAGTGCATAGCATCATAGCTCACAGCAGCTTCAAACTCTTGGGCACAAGTGGTCCTCTTACCTCAGCCTCCTGAGTAGCTGGGACTATGGGCACCCACCACAATGCCCGACTGTTTTTTAGAGGTGGGGTCTTACTCTTGTTCAGGCTCATTTCAAACTCCTGAGCTCATGCAATCTGCCTGCCTTGGCCTCCAAGTGTGGGATTATAGGCATCAGCCACCACACCCGGCATTTTTTTTTTTTTAATCACACTTGGTAGAGTGCTGTGGCGTCACAGCTCACAGCAACCTCCAACTCACAGGCTTAGGCAATTCTCCTAACTCAGTCTCCCAAGTAGCTGGGACCACAGGTGCCTGCCACAATGCCCATCTATTTTTTGTTGCAGTTTGGCTGGGGCCAGGTTTGAACCGCCACTCTCCATATATGGAGTTGGCGCCCTACCCACTGAGCCAAAGGCGCCGCCCCTGGCATGTGTTTTAATTTTGGATAGCTACATGTCCAATTTATTACTGTAGAAAAAGGAAAGTGAATATTGAGGGACAAATGGCAACCTGCCATATTCACCATATTTACTGTTTCATCCACTGACATTGAGTAGAATAAATTTTAAAGCAATTTTACGTCAGTTTTTACACAGGTCCTTAGTATGTTATTAAGAACTTTGGTGAGAGGAGATTACAATTAGGGGAAAAAATAGAACTAACGAGCTATGTGACAGAATAATTACGTAATCTCTCTTTTCTTTTTGAATTTCCATATTTCACTACAGAGTTTATTCTCCCACTAATCACTGCAGTTTTTTTTTATCATTTGGGCCAAAGGGACAGCTGACCAGAAGTCATGTTTATGGAAGATTCTTCAGTCATCAAAGAATCCTGGGCATAAAACCTAAGCTGATTAGAAAGTATTATTCTCAATATTTTTCTAATTCTGATGCCTATCTTACCTCCTTAGAAAGGTGAGAATGCCTACCTCACCTCCTAAATGCATCAGAATATTAAAATATGAGTCACAAAATAATGAGAGGAAGATGATGTGGGAGCAGTTACATAGAACAAAATGACAGGAACAATGTTAGTAAAAAAGTTTCCCAGTGCGTTTAAGGCAGGATACTATCCCTAGAAACAGAACTTGGGCCTTGAAGAAGTTGGGGTCCCTGGAAAAGAAATGAAGACCAAAACAAGATAATGGGAAACAATTTGCCCCTATATTTTTGGAGGTACTTAAGTTGCTTTATTTATTTTTTTTTTAGTGTCAAATTTTTATTAATAGGGTTTTATGCAGTGAAAAACAAAATAAGGTGATACTTCTACCTTGCTTTCCCAGTAGATGAGAGGAACAGTATTCATTCTCAACTCTTAATGGTCTGCATGCATTTTTAAGGCTAATAAACTGAATCTAAGATTAGGAGTGTGAGGGAAAAAAAAGAGGGCCATTTCCTTCTTCTGAGGTGTCCAGACGAGCTCAATGAGTTCCTGTAGGACTGATTGGCGTCAGCAATGGATTTCAAGGATGCCTGAAATGTTCAGATTGGCTGTAATCCAGATCAGCAGTCCTTGGATATCACAATGTCCTCATATCTGTTACCCCAGAAAAAGAGCTGCATAAGGTATTACGGTTGGCATATTTTTTGTGTACATGGGGTATTTACATATGGATGAACATTTCATTCTTATTTTTTAGTTTTCATTTTTGTCAATTTAGAGTGATTAACTAAAATGCTTTAATTTTTTTCTAAAAAAAATATGTTTTATTATGAACATTTTCAAATATACAGAAAAGTTGAAAGATTTACATTACAACACTTATATACCCACCTTGTATATGCTACAATTGTTAACATCTTGCTATTTTTGCTTTACTCTATTTCTTCATCCAACCAACCACCATCAACCCATTTCACTTTTTGGGTATATTTCAAAGGTACATTGCAGGCATCTATACACTTCTCCCTAAACTCGTCCACTTGCATTTCATTAACTAGATTTTTTATTTTTAAGGTAAAATTTTCATGAAGTGACATGCCTAACGCTTAAGTGAATCATTTCATGAGTTATGAAAAATGCGTACACTTGTGTAACCAAATCCCCTTCCAAGATAAAGAACATTTCCATCAACCCAATAGTTCATGCCTCTTCCCAGTTGATCCCAGCTTCCAAAAGCTATCACAATTATGCTTTTAAAAACATCATAGATTAGTTTACCTAGTCTTCATTTAGTAGAACTTCATTTCAATAAAATCACAATATCTATTTGCCTCATTTTTTCCTAATTAACTTTATGATTTCTTCTTGACCCATGGTTTACTTTAAAATATTATGTTTAATTTCCAAATACTTGGGATTCTTGTAGGTATTATTGACACTTTCTGATTTAATTTCATCATGTCCAGAGAACATACTCTGTATTGGTTTTTTTTTTTTCATTTTTTTCTTTTTTTAAATGGGTGTTGTGGCATCACAGTTCACAGCAACCTCAAACTCTTAGGCTTTTAGCGATTCTCATGCCTCAGTCTCCCAAGTACCCAGCACTCTAGGCACCCACCACAATGCTCAGCTGTTTGTTTTTTGCAGTTGTTGTTGTTTAGCAGGCCCGGGTTGAGTTTGAACCCACCTGCCTCGATGTATGTTGCCAGTGCCCTAACCACTGGGCTATGGGCACCAAGCTTCTGTATTGGTTTTCAGTATATCTTCTGAGATTTATCAAGATTTTTCTGGCTTACATTTGATCTGTGTTGGTGAATAAACCATGTATACTTTAAAAGAATATATTCTGTAGAGTTGCTGGGTGCAGAAATGTATAAATATTAGTTAGATTAAGTTAATAGTGCTGTTCACATGATCTGTCTCCACACTGATAGCCTTTTTGGAGGGGTGCCTATTCATCATTTCAGTTACTATGAGACGGGTGTTGAGTCCACAATTATAGTTGGAGATTTTTTTTTTAAATCTATTTGTCCTTTTAATTCTTTCATATTTTCTTATATGTCAAAATTCTGTTATCAGGCACATACATATTTATGATTATATCTTTCTGATGAATTATCTGTTTTATCATTATGAAATGTCGCTCTTTTTTTCTGGTAATACTCTATCTTGGAGACTGTTTTTTTTTTTTTTTTTTTTTTTTTTTTTAGACAGAGCCTCAAGCTCTCCCCCTGGGTAGAGTGCCGTGGCATTACAGCTCACAGCAACCTCCAACTCCTGGGCTCAAGCGAGTCTCCTGCCTCAGCCTCCCAAGTAGCTGGGACCATAGGCGCCTGCCACAACGCCAGGCTATTTTTTGGTTGCAGCCGTCATTGTTGTTTGGCGGGTCCGGGCTGGGGATTCAAACCCTCCACCTTAGGTGTACGTGGCTGGCGCCTTAGCCGGTTGAGCTATAGGCGCCGAGCCCTTGGAGACTGTTTTATCTGATAATAATGCAACCACTCCTTTCTTGTTTTTTTCTTTTGAGACAGATTCTCACTTTGTTGCCCTCAGTAGAGCACTATGGCATCAAAGCTCACAGCAACTTTAAACTCTTGGGCTTAAGCAAGTCTCTTGCCTCACCCTCCCAAGTAGCTAGGACTACAGGTGCCTACTATAACACCCAGCTATTTTTAGAAATGAGGTCTCACTCTGGCTCAGGCTGGTCTTTTTTTTTTTTTTTTTTTTTTTGAGACAGAGCCTCAAGCTGTCACCCTGGGGAGAGTGCTGTGACATTACAACTCACAGCAACCTCCAACTCCTGGGCTCAAGCGAGTCTCCTGCCTCAGCCTCCCAAGTAGCTGGGACCACAGGCGTCCGCCACAACACCCAGCTATTTTTTTGGTTGTAGCCATCATTGTTGTTTGGCGGGCCTGGGCTGGATTTGAACCTGCCACCTTAGGTGTATGTGGCTGGTGCCTTAGCCACTTGAGCCACAGGCGCCTAGCCATCAGGTTGGTCTTAAACCTGTGTGCTCAGGCAGTCCACCTTTTCTGGCCTCCCAAGTGCTAGGATTACAGGTGTGAGCCACTGCAGCTGGCCTTGTTTTTTTCTTTTGAGAGATAGAGTCTCACTGTGTTGCCCTGGCTGGAGTACAGTGGCTATTCACAGACTCAAGCATAGCATGCTACAGCCTCAAACTCCTAGGCTCGTGATCCTTCTGCTTCAGCCTTCTGAGTAGCTGGGACTCCAGGCATCACCATTGCACCTAGCTGGCCCTTTTCTACTTACTGTTCATATCAAATATTCTTTTTCTAAATATTGCTTCTGACTTTTCTTCATATTTGAAGTACATCCATTGCAGATAGTATATTGTTGTTCAGTTTTGCTTTTGAAGTGCATAGTCCATTTATGTTTATTGTATTAATATGGTTGGATTTAGGTCTAATATTTTGCTTTGTGTTTTTGTTATTATTCTTGTTTGTTTTTGACTTCTTTTAACAATTTTTTTGAGAATTTATTTTAATTTCCCTCTTGAGTTTTTAGCACTTTTTATTTTTTTAACATTACACTAGAGGTTATAATATCCATTCTTAACTTTCACAGTATATTTAGAATGAAAATAATGGCTCGGCGCCTGTG
>NW_003852419.1:19104150-19105279 GCF_000181295.1 Otolemur garnettii
AAAAAAAAAAAAAAAAATAGAATGAAAATAATGCCATTTTTTTTTTTTTTTTGAAACAGAGTCTCAGGTACCGTGGCATCATAGCTCACAGGAACCTTACAACTCAAGCAATCCTTTTGCCTCAGTTTTTCTATTTTTAGTAGAGATAGGATCTTGCTTTAGCTCAGGGTGGTCTCGAACTTGTGAGCTCAAGCAATCCACCACCTCGGCCTCTCAGAGTGCTAGGATTACAGGCGTGAGCCACCTTGCCTGGCCTTCATCTTGATTCTTGATAAATATTTTTGCTACATATGAAATTCTGTGTTAACAGTTGTTCTTTGTTTACTTATGTTGTTCCACTATCTTCTGGTTTCCATAGTTTATGTTGTAAAATGTATTGTCATGTGCATTTTTCTGTGTATAATGTGCCATTTTTCTATGGCTGCTGTCAAGATTTTTTGTTTTATGTTTGCCTTTCAGCAGTTTCAGTGTGTTATGCCTTGGTGTGGGTTTCTTTGTATTTATCCTGCTTGTGATTGACTATGTTTCTTGAATTTGTGCACATACATCTTTTGCCCAATTTGGGAAACTTTTAGCCATTATTTTTTAAAATATTTTTTTTCGGCTTGGCGCCTGTAGCTCAAGTGGCTAGGGTACCAGCCACATACACCAGAGCTGATGGGTTCAAATCCAGCCTTGGCCCGCCAAACAACAATGACAACTACAACTTTAAAATAGCTGGGCATTGTGGCAGATGCCTGTAGTCCCAGCTACTTAGGGGGGCTTAGGCAAGAAAATCACCAAGAGTTTGAGGTTGCTGTGAGCTGTGACGTCACAACATTCTACCCAGGGTGACAGCTTGAGACTCTGTCTCAAATAAATAATAAAATAAAATACTTTTTTTGCCTCATTTTTTTCTCCCTTTTCTTATCAGGGCCCAATTACATACATGTTAAATCTTTTAATATTGTCCCATATGTTTCTCTGGCTTTCTTTTTTCCAAATTGTTTGCTCTCTTTTCAAACTGGATAATTGGCTCGGCGCCTGTGGCTCAAGTGGCTGAGGCGCCAGCCACATACACCTAAGGTGGTGGGTTGGAATCCAGCCCGGGCCCGCCAAACAACAATGATGGCTGCAACCAAAAAATAGC
>NW_003852419.1:19106679-19142133 GCF_000181295.1 Otolemur garnettii
CAAACAACAATAATGGCTGCAACCAAAAAATAGCTGGGCGTTGTGGTGGGCACCTGTGGTCCCAGCTACTTGGGAGGCGGAGGCAGGAGACTCCCTTGAGCCCAGGAGTTGGAGGTTGCTGTGAGCAGTGAAGCCATAGCACTCTACCCAGGGGCACAGCTTGAGGCTCTGTCTCAAAAATAAATAAATAAATAAATAAATAAATAAAACCACCTAAAAATGTTTTAGGTCACAGGCATCCTCAAACTACGGCCCGCAGGCCACATGTGGCCTGCCTAGGACCTTTATCTGGCCCTCCAGGTGTTTTTGCTGCCGCTGCCTGTCCTGCTTAGCAGCTGACTTGTCCCAGGGTCTGCAGTCTGGCCCTCCGACGGTCTGAGGGACAGTGAACTGGCCCCCTATTTAAAAAGTTTGAGGACCCCTGTTTTAGGAGAAGGGAATAAAGAAAGAAAATGTAAAGCAATGCCTTAGAGTTTCTCTTCTTGGCTATTCTAGATACCAGGGACATAGATATTATATATGTTTATTATATATATTTCATATCCATTACTAAAAGTTGGATATAAGGCCAGGCACAGTGGCTCACTCCTGTAATCCTAGCACTTAGCACTTTGGGAGGCCAAGATGGGAGGATCACTTGAGGCCTGGGCAACATTGTGAGATCCTATCTCTAAAAAAAAAAAAAAAAAATAGCCAGTTGAAGTGGTATGCAACTATAGTTCCAGTTACTTGGAAGGCTGATTGAGGCAGAAGGATTGCTTCAGCCCAGGTGTTTGAGGCTATAGTGAGCTATGATGCCATCACTGTACTCCAACGTAGGTGACAGAACAAGACCCTATCTCAAAAATACTTTCAAAAATTTAAAATAAAAAAAAATTGGAAATAAGATGACAACATAGTATGGAAGAAGACCTGAGTATGAGTTTCAAGAGAGTTAAACTGTATTCCCAGTTCTTCTATTAACTAAATATTTTCCTGTGATTCCAAGGTTAATTTAACTTTTTATTTCCTTTAAAAACTTTAGAGGCCGGCTTGGCACCTGTAGCTCAAGCAGCTAGGGTACCAGCCACATACGCTGGAGCTGGCAGGTTCAAATCCAGCCCTGGCCCACCAAAACAACAGTGGCAACTGCAACAAAAAATAGCAAGGCGTTGTGGCAGGTGCTTGCAGTCCCAGCTTCTTGGGAGGCTGTAGCAAGAGAATCGCTTAAGCCCAAGAGTTTGAGGTTGTTGTGAGCTGTGACATCACAGAATCGCTTAAGCCCAAGAGTTTGAGGTTGCTCTGAGCTGTGATGTCACAGAATCACTTAAGCCCAAGAGTTTGAGGTTGCTGTGAGCTGTGACGTCAAAATACTCTACCCAGGGTGACAGTTTAAGACTCTGTCAAAAAAAAAAAAAAAAAAAAAACTTCAGAGGCCAAATGTGGTGGAGCATACCTGCAATCCCAGTACTTTGGGAGGCCAAGGCAGAATTGCTGAAGGCCAAAAGTTTGAGACCAACCTGGGCAAGATAGCAGGACACCCTGTCTCAAACAAAAAGCTTTAGGGTGGTGCCTGTGGCTAAGAGGAGAAGGGTACCGGCCCAATATGCCAGAGGTGGTGGGTTCAAACTCAGCCCCAGCCAAAAACTGCAAATAAAAACTACTTTAGAACAAATGTCTCTATTTATATTTTAATTTTTATCAGTATGTCCATATATTTTTGCCTAGATGTTAAAAAAAATTTTTTTTTTTTGAGAGGAGAAGTCTCACTTTGTCACCCTTAGTAGAGTACCCTGGTGTCACAGCTCATAGCAACCTCAAACTCTTGGGCTTAAGCGATTCTCTTGCCTCAGCCTCCCAAGTAGGTGGGGCTACAGGCACCCGCCACAACGTCCAGCTAGTTTTAGAGACTAAGTCAGTCTTTTAGAGACTGGCTCAGGCTGATCTTGAACCTATGAGCTCAGGCAATCCACCCGCCTTAGCCTCCCAGAGTGCTAGGATTACAGGCATGAGCCATCATAGATGTTCAAATGTTATGAGAAGTATTTTTTAATGATAGATGCAACTTATATTAGTATTTGAAACGTCCTTTCAAACTGTAGAATTTGAGTTATGAGTATAGGGAAAAAAAACTAAGCTCACTGAAAAATAAAAAGCAGTCCATAGTGGGAAATAGAGACTACTTCTCAAAGGAGGAAAGTAGAAGTGTGCCAGGTGCTTACAGCCTCATTTTTCCAAAATGTTGTATATACGCACACATGGACACTTTTTTTTTTAATTGAATGGTAACTATGTATATTCATGCACTTCTGGGGTACAGTGTGGGGTTTTCACGTGCAATCTGAAATACTTCCATCAAACCAGTCAACACAGCCTTCATGTCATTTTCTCAGTTATTGTTTTAAAACGTTCACATTCTACTCTTAGAAAGATTCACTTGTACCCCTGTAAGAAAGACCTCAGAAATGATCCCTCCAAACCCCCTCCCTCCACCCATACCTCCTTCCCTTCTCCCTCCCCCCTCCCCATATTCTTAGGCTATTTGGTTATAGAAAAATATGGAACGCTAAATGAATTTGCGTGTCATCCTTGCGCAGGGGCCATGCTAATCTCTGTATCTTTCCAATTTTAGTATATGTGCCGCTGAAGCGAGCACTGGACACTCTTAATATCAGGAACATTTATCTCTATATAATTACCTCAGTTTGTAAGACCTAAATTACTCAATTCTCTTGAAAGGTTAACAGACAAAAGTATTGCAGTTTGGTTTTAGATTGTTTTTTTTTCTGGTTCTTTGGAGCCTGCAAATTTACAAGATTTGTTCTGACCTTCAAATATTGCTCTTGTGATGTGCTGCTAATAAAACATCTGCTACTTGTACTATTGTGTCATCATCACCTAGTACATTGCCCGCCAAGTACTCAGTTTACAAGACAGACTAACAAGCCATAAAGGCACACCTGTTTAACCAGCTGTTGTTGAGTAATACGAAACTGTTAAACACATCACATCTGGACAGTCCCTGGATAATAAACTTACTCTAATTGAGATCTGCACATTGAGTTGTTTTTACATTAGCAAGCATGCACTCATATAGATCTCTTTGGGTTTTTGTGTGTCTTGTGCCAAGTGTTTTATGAGGAAAAAATATCTCTAGGTACTAAAATGTTTCAAAACCAAATTTCATTTACATGGTGCTTTTCACACTGCTGATTTATTTTTTTCTTTGAGACAAAGTCTTACTTTGTCACCCTTGGTAGAGTGCTGTGGTATCATACCTCACAGCAACTTCAGACTCTTGGGCTCAAGCGACCCTCTTGTCTCAACTTCCCAAAGAGCTGAGACTTATAGGCGCCCACCACAAAACTCAGGTATTTTTAGAGATGAGGTCTCACTCTTGCTCAGGCTGGTCTCTAACTTGCGAGCTCAAGCAGTCCACCCTCCTCGGCCTCCCAGAGTGCTAGGATTAGAGGCATGAACTACCACACCCGGACTTATTTTTTCTATTCTTATAACTCATATTCTGTAGACTCAGAAGGATGTTTCAGATGCTGACTTAAGGCTGGACACTGTGGCTTACACCTGTAATCCCAGCATTTTGGAAGGTTGAGATAGGAGGATTTCTTGAGCTCAAGAGTTCAAGACCAGCCTTTGCAATATAACAAGACTCCATCTCTATGAAAATGGAAAGAATTAGCCAGTGTGGTGGTATGCACCTGTTGTCCCATCTACTTGGAAGGTTGAAGGGGGAGGATCTCGTGTGCCCAGTTCAAGGCTGCAAGTGAGCTATGATTGTGCCACTGCACTCCACCCTGGGTAACAGAGAAATCCCATCTCTTAAAATAAAAAGGTAAGCAGACCTGACCTCTACTCTGAGGGGTGATGTTTTCTGTGTCTTCCAAGGCTGTTCACTCTACTAACATTCTTAAAAAGATAGTTTGGAAGAAAAGCAGTCAGTGCTTTTGCTTGCAAAATTTACAGGGACTTCAGGCGTCTGCCACAAAACAGTGGCTAATTATGTGTATTTAGCAGTGGCTAATTATATGTAATTAGCAGTGGCTAATTCCTGGGCTCAAGGGATCCTGCCTTGGCCTCCCGGAATGCTAGGATTACAGGCGTGAGCCACTGCACCCAGCCAAGCTTTTCTTAGAGTATAGTCAAATTATCAAGTTCTAGAGCACAGGACTATATTCCTTTAGGCAATGTTGCTATATTTATTATGCTATTTACTTTTGAGTAAAAGATTTGACTTGCATGTTTGTTAGAATTTTCAATCTACAAATTAATCTAATAATCTCTTCTGTGTAAACTCTAACATTACTGTTGGCATTTTTAGCATTTTTCATTGTGATTAGAACCTTTAATTTGATGATTTTATGTATATGTGTGTGTGTGTGTATATATATATATTTTTTAAAGCCCCAGCTCCTAAGACCCTGGTGATTATATTTTTATTTCTAGAAATTCTGCTTGGCTTTTTTCAAATTTGTCTCATCATTTAAAATAATAACATTATTCTTCATTCTGTGTCTGATAATACCATTTTGTAAAGTTCTAGAAGCCTCCCAAAGTCCTGGGATTACAGGTACCTGGATGGTAATTTTTTTTTTTTTTTTTTTTGAGACAGAGCCTCAAGCTGTCCCCCTGGGTAGAGTGCCATGGCATCACAGCTCACAGCAACCTCCAACTCCTGGGCTCAAGCAAGTCTCCTGCCTCCGCCTCCCAAGTAGCTGGGACCACAGGTGCCCGCCACAACGCCTGGCCATTTTTTTGGTTGCAGCCATCATTGTTGTTTGGCGGGCCCAGGCTGGGGATTCGAACCCACCACCTTAGGTGTATGTGGCTGGCGCCTTAGCCGCTTGAGCCACAGGCACCGAGCCTGCAATTTAATTTTTAAATTAGAATTTGAAAGCTATGAAACTGAATCTTAGAAAGACTTAAAGAAAAAAAAAAAGCTATGAAAGAAGAGAGAAGAAAAAAATAGAAATGGGAAGTAGCTAGTCACAACGGAAGGCGTATGTGACAGATCTACCTGCAGTAATTGGGTGTTTCCAATTACCACCCTAGAAGTGCATCTGAATTTCCCACTCAATTTGACTGATGACAGGCATCACTCAGTTTAATTTGAATTGACTAAAGGTACTTGTCCTCATTTCTTTTGAAAGATAAAATTAGGGAGAGGACCAACTGGATTCTTGGATTATCATTTCTAATCTCACTTTAATTTCTTGAGATAACCTATAGAAACTCAGTAACCCCACTTTTTTCCCACTACTTTGCTCTGGCTCTTAAGATCTTTATTCTGGGAGGCTGAAGCAAGTGGATTGCTTGAGCTCAGGAGTGAGAGACCAGCCTAAGCAAGAGCAAGACTCCATCTCTAAAAATAGCCAGGTGTCATGGCAGGCGCCTGTAGTCTCAGCTGCTCCAGAGGGTGAGGCAAGAGGATCACTTGAGCCCAAGAGTTTGAGGTTGCTGTGAGCTGTGATGCCCAGCACGCTACCGAGGGTGACAAAGTGAGATACTGTCTCAAAAACAAACAAACAAACAAACAATATGATCTCTGTTTAGTATTTAAACACCTATGTTACAGACTGAAGGAGGAAAAGAGGGCAAATATCATGCATGAATATGATTATGAAAATGCCTAAACTTCCAGAGAACAATGAGGGCAGATTTTGACTACAGCTGCTTCACTTCTGTAATGACTGATCAGGGCTGCAAATCAAGATCACATCTACCTAGATTTGGTACGCAATTTTTTTTTTTTTTGAGACAAAGTCTTAACTTTGTCATCCCTGGTAGAGTGCTATGGTGTAATAGCTCACAGCAACCTCAGACTCCTGGGCTCAAGTGATTCTCTGGCCTCAGCCTTCAGAGTAGTTGGGATTACACAATGCCTGGCTATTTTTAGAGGCAGGGGTCTCACTCTAGCTCAGGCTGGTCTTGAACTTGTGAGCTCAGGCAATCCACCTGCCTTGGCCTCCCAGAGTGCTAGGATTACAGGCATGACCCACCACATCAGTCACGGGTCAGCAATTTGTTATTGTTAAAGTCCTAGGTTCATGTCACAATATCAGTTATAGAAAAAAGGATGGAATCTTTGGTATAGTTTATTCAAGACATTTTCCTTTTTTCTCACCTGACCTTCTACATTCTTTTCTTTTTTTTTCTATAGACAAGGCATTGCTCTCACTCTGTCACCCAGTCTGGAGTGCAGTGGTATGTCAATAGCTCACTTGTAACCTCAAATTCCTGCACTCAAGTATTCTCCTGCCTCACCCTATTGACTAGTTAGGACTGTAGGTGTGCACTGCCATGCCTAGCTAATTTAGGGAGGGGTTTTTGGTGGAGACAGGGTCTTGCTATGTTGCCTAGGCTGTTCTAGAATTCCTGGGCTCAAGCAATCCTCCTGTCTCTGCTTCCCAAAGCACAGAGAGAGGAATAAGCTAGCATGCCTGGACTGACCTTCAATACATTTGTTATTAGATATCATTTTCCCCAAAACCTGTGGAGTTATGTGACTTCAGGTTGGAGGGGAGAAAATGTAATATTTTTTTCTCACTCGTTGCCTGGCTCATGACTGACATTCTTTAACAAGACATATTAATAAGAGAAAAGCACATATATTTATTTAATACCATAAGATTCACATGACATGGAAGCCTTCAGAAATGAAGATTCAAAGACTCAGGGAAAACCTTATTTTTTAACACTTAGATTTGATAAAGAATGGACAGTTGTGTAGAAGTATATGATTGGACAAAAGAGGGGTATAATCCATGGTATTTAACTGGAGGAACTTAGCAAGGCCTGTTGGTTAAGATTCTTCTTGGATGCCAGGTGAAGTGGCTTACATCTATAATCCCAGCACTTGGGAGGCCGAGGCAGATGGATTACCTGAGCTCACAGTTTCAAGACCAGCCTAAGCCAGAGCAAGACCTCATCTCTAAAAAATAGCCAGGCGTTGTGGTGGGTGCCTGCAGTCCCAGCTACTCCAGAGGCTGAGGCAAGAGAATTGCTTGAGCCCAGGAGTTTGAGGTTGCTGTGAGCTATGACACCATAGCACTCTAATGAGGGTGACAAAGTGAAACTCTGCCTCAAAAAAAAAAAAAGATTCTTCTTGGCTTCTCTATGTAACATTCCTTCCCTCTGGGTATAGGGCCAGGATACCTGTCACTTCAGAGTCTTCAAGAAAGGTCAGAGAGACCTTATTGCTCTAAGCTTTACTCACTTTCCTTCAGCTTAAAATACTATGCCAAGGTTGTCATAATTCAAGATACTGTGCTCTGATCCCTGGCAAGGTCACTGATGCTAGGACTTTTACTCAAATTGATTTGTATTAATCTTTAGTCCCATTTTCTATTTATAGGATACTGATTACCCTATCACATTCCAGTTTATGAAGAAACATACCATAATGTAGCTACCAAATCAAAGCCATTCAGTTTGTAGTCCTAGTTAATTGAAAAATGTTAAACACAGGTGAATATAATAGAATATAGAGTCCAGAATTAGACCCATAGATTAATTCTGTGGGTCTAATCAATTTTGTGGTCAGTTGATTTTCAGCAAAGATGATTCAATGGAGAAAGAATAATTTTTTGAAGAAATTAAACTAAGGCAATTAAACATCTGTGTGGGTAGGGAAAAAAACCCTCAAGCTATACTTTGAATCACATACAAAAATTGACTCAAAGTGAATCATAAAATTCTAAAACCTCTCCCAAATGTCTGACTTGTCCTTTTATTCTCTTAACAGGGTCATTTGCTCTACAAAGAAAGAAAACTTAGGAGAAAATTTTTGCAACTTTGGGCTAGGAAAAGAATTGTTAGATATAGCATCAAAAAGCATGGTCCATAAAAGAAAATAATTAGTAAATAAGACTTCCGTCAGAACTAAAAACTGCTGGAGTGAGCATGGTGGCACCTGTAATCCCCAGCAACTCTGGAGACTGAGGCCGGAGGATTTCTTGAGCCCGAGAGCTTGAGACCACCTTGTGGAAAATAGTGAGACCCTATCTCTAGAAATACAAGAAAACAAACTAGCCAGGTGTGGTGGCATGCACCTATAGTCCCAGCTACTCAAGAGGCTAAGGCAGGAAGATTGCTTGAGCCCAGGTATTCGAGGCTGCAGTGAGTTATGATCATACCACTGCCCCCAAGCCTGGGTGACTGAGACCCTGTCTCTACAATAAAAAAAAATTTAAAAACTTGTGCTAGAATTAAAAGTGAATGCTGGAAGTTACTACAAGGATAGTGGTTACCTCCAAAAGTAAGATGGGAGAATACACTTGGGAAGAGAGATGCAGGGGCTTCTAAGACAATTGTATTAATTCTTAAGCTAGGTGATAAGATACTGAAGACCTTTTTTAGAGAATGGGAATACCACTGTCAGTCAATAAGTTCAACTTTATTAAATAGGTTTGTCCAGATTCATAATATTTGGGATTTAGGAAAACTTGGCTTAGCATAACAAAGTGCAGACATTTTATATTCTGGCTCAGAATAGTAAAACTTTTTCTGATGCTGACATTAAGTTTTGGGGTTTTTTTTTGTTGTTCTTTGTTTGTTTGTTTTTGAGACAGAGTCTCAAGCCCTGGGTAGAGTGCTGTGGCATCATAGCTCACAGCAACCTCCAACTCTTGGGCTCAAGCAATCCTCTTGCCTCAGTTTTTCTATTTTTAGTAGAGACAGGGTCTTAATTTTTGCTCAGGCTGGTCTCAAACCTCTAAGCTCAAGCTATCCACCTGCCTCAGCCTCCCAGAGTGCTAGGATTCCAGGCCTGAGCCACCTCATCCGGCCTTTACATCAAGTTTTAACATGACAGTAACTCTATGTGTTTTGGGACTCTGTAGAACAAGGACAGAAGCAGGTACAGGAGATTTGAAGGTTTTTAGTGAAACAGCCAAAATGAGTTAACAACCTGATAGGAAATGATATGATAGGAGAAGAGTTTCTCATTGATTATAGCCAGGTGCTTTATTTGACTTGAGAAGATAATTAGAACTCAGATAGTGTGAATATTAGAGATAGAAACTTAGGTGGAGGCCAATTGAAGAGGAAGGAGTGAATGGGGGTGGTCAGGAGAACAAGTTGAATGAAAAAAGTAATAACACATCTTCTGGGACCTGAAGGACAAACCCTCATTGGTTGTATTTCTTGGCTGGAAGGCTTGTGACAAGAAGTTTGAAAGAGGGAATGAACATTAGTTTTTTATTTTGCTTTAAGAAAGAGATAATTTCCAAACGATTTTGTCTTCTTGGTGTAATATTACTTGAGTATTACAAATTTAGTACAGTTTTTTCTTTCTTAAAATACATATACCTCTTTTTGGCCCCCTCTGTATTTAATTTGGTTTAAGATAAGGAAAAAGATTACTCATTGTTCCAATTTATAATAAAAATACAAATTTATTTTAAGTATACTTGTTAGAGTTAATATTATAAAAGGACTAAACAGTGAGTTTTAAATAGACAATTTTAGGGTTAACCTAATCAATCCCCCCTTCCTATTTTTGAGACGTGACTGATGGAAAATAAAAACACCCCAGTTAAAGGTATTTTTATCTCTCGAGTGAGGATTTTCTGGAGTCGGCCAGAAGTTGACATCGTTACTCATGTCACAGGCAACTCTCATAGCCTCCCACACATACTTCTATTGTACTTCACTTTATGGACAGCATCTATTTATATTTCTGTATCCTTCAGAGAGTTGCAAATTCCAGCATAGGGACCTAGTCTTAGTACTTTTGTGTTTTTAGGGAGTAGCATAGTGAGTGGACATGGTAGGTGCTCAGAAACAAACCACTGTTCCCTCAGAGTGGACTGCATTCCTGGAGACATTACTTAAAAAGAGATCTTTGCTATACACTAATCAGTATTTTTAAAAAACTGATTTATAAGTAAATTTTGAGATATAAATTTTTTTATGTCTCAAATCCACTTCAAATACAGAAAAAAATAATTAAATCAAAGAAAAAGGGAGATCTTTCCAAGGCAAAGGCAAAGTTCTCTCTGCTAATGCCTTTATCAGACATCAGTAGAAAAAAAATGGAGTGAATTAAGTAAATATGGCGTGGTAGAGTATGAAGCATTGAAAAGTATTATCTCTGAGTATAAGCCTTCTCAAAGGTCTAAAGTAAACACTCCAGTGACTTCTACTTCCTGGGAAATGTACGTGGTTGTGTGCTTCAGATTTCCTTCTATAGAAATGGCTGGCATTTGGTGTGATTTTCTCTGGTACCTACCTGTGGTATAAATCATAAAAAGAATTTGCTTCCAAAGAATGCTCATAAAAAATGTCAGGGTGAAGATGAAGGCTAGTACTATGCCTGCCTTATTCAGCACACTGTTCCTAGTACCCAGTGGAGTTGGCTAAAAATAAGTATGCTGTGAGAGAGTAGATAACCTGTACACTTGGTGTTTGTTAATTGGTGCCTGAGATACACATTTGGGTCATGTTGTTGTCAGAGAAGAAAAGCTAGTGAAAAATAGAAAAATATGCAAAACTTCAGTAAGATATCCAGTTCTACCAATAGTAGTAGTCTTTCGCATAATTTTTCTTGCAAATACAAACATAATTACCCTTATGGAAGGCTGGGGAATGGTTAGATGTTTTTATCAAAATTGTATTATGTTTTACATATTCTGAAGAAGGTTGCTTTACCACTGAATAGATCATGGACAGCTCTCTAACTCAGTAGATGCAGATATAACTTACTCTTTTTGTAACAACTGCATAATACTTATTCTACATCCTAGTCAACTATTCTCCTCTATTTAATGACATTTAAGGTGTTTCTGCTTTGTTGTTCTTATTGATATTTTTGTACTACAAACAAGTCAGGAAAAAAAATCCTTAAATATGTATATATTTGGAGTGTCCAGAAAGTATGCAGGCATGTATGTCTCTATTTTCTTTTAGGACACTATTAAAATTTGCTTTAATACTTCTTTGGGGGGAAAAAAATCACACTTTTAGTGAATGATGAGAAACAGTTTTACATTAGCTGTATGCTATTCTTTTATTTATTTATTTATAGACAGAGTCTCACTGTGTAGCCCTCGGTAGAGTGCTGTGGCATCACAGCTCACAGCAACCTCAAACTCTTGGGCTGAAGTGATTCTTTTGCCTCAGTCTCCCAAGTAGCTGGGACTACAAGCACCTGCCACAACACCCAGCTATTTTTTTTTTGTTGTTGTTGTTGTTTGCCTGTCATTGTTGTTTGACAGGCCTGGGGCCCGTTTTGAACCCACTAGCCCCATGTATGTGGCCAGCGCCCTAGCCACTGAGCTACAGGTGCTGAGCCTAGGCTATTATTTTTAATATCTATTATGCTGTGAATTATAGGGAAAAGGTTCCAGTAGCTCAAGGAGGGACCTTGCCATTGAATGTGACAAAGTGTTGCATGACTTGAATTCATGGGGAATAGGTTCCAACACCTTATATCACTGTTACATGGGATCTATTGGTTATCCTGTGTACTATGCTATACAAGTATTATGCCATGAATTCATGGGGAATAAATAGGTTCCAGTACCTCATAACATGATTCCATTGGTTCTTCTCTGTGCTACGTTATATGCTTATTATGCCATGAATTCATAGGGAATGGGTTGCAGGAGCTCAGTCTCCTTTCCATTGGTTCTCACAAGTGGGCTTCTCTGGGTGGAGTAGCGGGCGCCTCAGTTGAACCCAGGTACCTTTCTCTTTGGCTTCCTTCTTTTTCTGAACATTTTCCTTCACACATTTCAGGAAGCTATCTCAGCTCTTAGACTGCTTAATATACTCAATACTAACATTCATCCTCTTGGCAAGAATCTTGCCCTTAACTTGTTTGTTTACAACAATGCCAGCAGCATGCTGGGTAACATTATAGACTCTTCCAGTTTTGCCATGGTAACATCTGTGTGGCATGCCTTTTTGAACAGTACCCACCCCCTTGATGTCTACAATATCACCTTTCTTGTAGATTCGCATATATGTGGCCAAAGGACTAACTCCATATTTTCTAAAAGGCCTAGAGAACATGTATCGGGTGCCTCTCCTCTTACCCTTTGTTTTTGTTATTTTGGTGAATTCCTAGAAGATGGTGTTTCCGGCCAAAAGACATATGTCTCTATTTTTATATTACATGCCTAGATACTTTCTTGACAGCCCCCCAGAGGTGTGTGTATATCCATATCCTTAAGTGCTGGTGCTCCTGTTTCTGTAAGAGAATCTCCGGAAGTAGGATTTCTCTTGGAAAGTGTATATACATATTTTTAATTTTTTTTCTTTTCTTTTTTAGAGACAGAGTCTTACTTTGTCGCCCTTGGTAAAGTGCCGTGGCGTCATAGCTCATAACAACCTCTAGCTCTTGGGCTTAGGTGATTGTCTTGCCTCAGCCTCCCAAGTAGCTGGGACTATAGGCGCCTGCCTGCCACAACGCCTGCCTATTTTTTGGTTGCATTTGTCATTGTTGTTTAGCAAGCCCAAGCTGGGTTCGAACCCTCCATTCTTGGTGTATGTGGCTGGTGCTGTGTAACCACTGTTCTCTGGGCGCCAAGCCTGTTATAATTCTTTAATCTTTTTCAATCTAGATTTTTTTTTTTTGAGACAGAGTCTCACTATATCGTCCTTGATAAAGTGCTGTGGCATCACAGCTCATAGCAACCTCAAACTCTTGGGCTTAATTGATTCTCTTGCCTCAGCCTCCTAAGTAGCTCGGGCTACAGGTACCCACCACAACACCCAGCTATTTTTTGTTGCAGTTGTCATCGTTGTTTAGCTGGCCTGGGCCAGGTTTGAACCTGTCACCCTCGGTGTACATGGCTGGTGCCTTAACCACTGTGCTATGAGTGCTGAGCCTTCAGTCTAGATTTTTAATGAATTACATCCCATTGTTGTTTTACTTTGCATTTCCTTGTCCATGAGTAAGACTGAGTCTATTGCCATATGTCTTTTAGCTATCTTGATTTCTTGTTAATTTGCCTATGTACATCTGTGCCTGTTTTTCTCTTGGATTGTTTATGAGTATCCTTATCAGCTTAGAGCAGCGGTTCTCAACCTGTGCATCACGACCCACAGGAACTGTATTAAAGGCTTGCAGCATTAGGAAGGTAGAGAACCACCAGCTTAGAGAAACATTTTATATTCTAAGAAGATATACAAATGGTCAACATATGAAAAAATACTCAACATGACTAATAATTAGGGAAACGCAAATTAGACTACAGTGAGATACAACCTTACTCCATCACAGTGGCCATTATTATAAAAATAAAAAAATAGCAGATGTTGGCATGAATATGGTGAAAAGGTAATGCTTATACACTATTCATAAGCATGTAAATTAGTATAACCTCTATGGAAGACAGTATGGATAAAGAACTGAAAATAGATCTACCATTTGATTCCGCAATCCCACTACTGGTTATCTACTCAAAGGAAAAGAAGTGATTATGTTAAAAACACAACTGCACCCAAGTGTTTATTGCAGCATGATTCACAAATGCAAAGATATAGAACCAACCTAAGTACCCACCAACCAAGGAGTAGATAAAGAAAACATAATACACACACACCCCTCATGGTATATACTACTTGGCCAACAAAAAGAATGAAATAATGTCTTTGGTAGCAACTTGGATGGAACTGGAGCTTGTCATTCTAAGTGAGCAAACCCAGGAGCAAAACCCCAAATACTCATGTATAAGTGGGAGGAACTAGCAGGTATGCATAATCATACAGAGTGACTTATGGACATTAGAGACTCAGAAGCAGGAGGGAGGTACAAGATAAAAAATTACCTATTGGGGCTCAGCACCCATAGCTTAGAGGCTAGGGCACCGGCCGCATACACCGGGGCTGGTGGGTTCAAACCTGGCCCTGGCCTGCTAAACAGTAATGACAACTGCAACAAAAAAATAGCCAGGCGTTGTGGTGGGCGCCTATAATCCCAGCTACTTAGGAGGCTGAGGCAAGAGAATCACTTAAGCCCAAGAATTTGAGGTGGCTGTGAGCTGTGATGCCATGGCACTCTACCATGGGTGACATAGACATAGTGGGACTCTGTCTCAAAAAAAAAAATTACCTATGGGTACAATGTACACCATTCAGGTCACAAATGAATTAAAAGCCTAAACATTTCTACTATGCAACATGGGCCTGTAGTCTCATCCATGTAACAACAACAACAAAACAACACTTGTACTCCCTAAATCCACTTAAATAAAAAAGGAAAAAAAAAAGTCTCCTATTTGAGTTTTTTTGGTTTGTTTTTGGCATTAACATTAAATTTGTAATCCATTAGAAATTTTTTTAAATGTAGAATAACTCAGAAGTCTAATTTCCTTTTCTGATAGCTAGAAAAGTATAATTTAAACATATATACTGGCCAGGCATGGTGATTCACACATGTAATCCCAGCATTTTGGGAAACTGAAGTGGAAGGATCAGTTAAGACCAATAGTTCAAGACTAGCGTGGGCAACATAATGAGATACAGTCTTTATTTAATTAATTAATTAAAATTTAGGCTGGGTGCTATGGCTCACACCTATAATCCTAGCACTCTGGGAGGCCGAGGTGGGTGGATTGCCTGACCTCACAGGTTCGAGACCAGCCTGAGCAGGAGTGAGCCCTTGCCTCTAGAAAAAATAGCCAGGCATTGTGGTGGGTGCCTATAGTCCCATCTACTTGGGAGGCTGAGGCAAGAGAATTGCTTAAGCCCAGGAGTTTGAGGTTACTGTGAGCTGTGCTACCACCATACTCTACAAAGGGCAACAAAGTGAGACTCTGTCACAAAAAAAAAAATTAGAAGAAATATGTATGCTACACTTATCATAAAACCTAATGTTAACCTTGTATCTATTAATTTAACACAGTTTAACACTGGATGAGGAGTTAGAAATTAGATATAGGCTCTCCTCCACCATGACCAAATTCCAAAAGTTGTGATGCCGGATTTTTTTTGGTCCCAGTGATGCTAAAGAACAGAACAGATCTCATAAATGGCATTGTTAAGCAGAGAGGCCTCAGAACACTTGAATGGTAATTCTAATGCTGGCAGGTACTAAGAGTTGCTGAAGGAACTGGAGGAGAAAGGTTGGTCTTGGTGTCTGGGAGGTAGCACAGGCAGAAGAAAATCCATATAAAAGTGGACCCGGCTCGGCGCCTATAGCTCAACCGGCTAAGGCGCCAGCCACGTACACCTAAGGTGGCAGGTTCGAATCCCCAGCCCGGACCTGCCAAACAACAATGACGGCTGCAACCAAAAAATAGCCGGGCGTTGTGGCGGGCGCCTGTGGTCCCAGCTACTTGGGAGGCAGAGGCAGGAGACTCGCTTGAGCCCAGGAGTTGGAGGTTGCTGTGAGCTATAATGCCACAGCACTCTACCCAGGGGGACAGCTTGAGGCTCTGTCTCAAAAAAAAAAAAAAAGTGGACCCACATAATTTAAACCCATGTTATTTATTCCAGGGTCAGCTATATTCAGGTTTATGACGTATCAAAAAGTCTTATTTGGTATTTTTTTGTAACTAAGTAAAAATATGCCACCGGCAGTGGTTTTCTACTTGGGAGCTATTGTTTTTATAATGTCTTATTAGCATTCTTTTAAATGCTCTACATAAGCTCTATAATTGTTATAACTGGGCTACATCTAGATTAGACAAGCCATTTTTTTTTTTTTTTTGGTAAACTTTTCCAAGTACAGACTAAGAAAACTTGAGTAGGAAAAATGACATCAGAGTAATTCCACTGATCATTGATAATTAGGGCCTTTCATCTGTACAGTTAAAAGAGCTATAAGAACATTATCTCATAATTCTCAAATGGCCCTCTTAAGTGGACATGCAGATACCATTACCCTAATTTACAGAAGTAGTTTGTGGTCTGTAAGAGGTTAGAAACTTCACATAGAGTTAAAAGCAAAAGTAGAGACGAATTTTAAAAACTGTTTCTTAATCTTTCTAGACTACTCTAAGTCCACAATTGCTCTTTTTAGAACTGTAAGGATTGTTACAATATAGTTTGGAATCAAAAAGATACACATGAAATGAAAATTTCCCATCAGTTCTGGTTAGTGCATTTCATGCTCAACTAAACATTTCTAGTGGGTGCTTAATAAATACTTAATGATGATGTTCCCTCTTATCAAAACTATTGAAGATTTTACAAAGAAAAATGGGCACACTGTCATTTATTATTTATCACCTAAGTGTCCTCAGTGTGAATAGCATTTTGTTCTCAAATGTTCCCCGGAACTAGACAATGTACCTAGCATCCAAATCCTATTTTGGTTACACATTTTTTTGTTGTTAACTTTTAGATAAAGACTTTGTCTATGTGTAGAACAGCAATCTAATATTGGAACAATGTGTGAATAATGTTCTACAAGTAACAGTGTATTTTTAAATTGCATCAAAATTACCAAAATTTGATAATCGTTAAACAGTCTTTCTAAGAGTCTTCATAATTTTTGTTCAAGTATGCTATAGTTTTTTTGTTTGTTTTGTTTTGTTTTGAGACAGAGCCTCAAGCTGTCGCCCTCAGCAGAGTGCTGTGGCATCACAGCTCACAGCAACCTTCAACTCCTAGGCTCAAGCCATTCTTTTGCCTCAGCATCCCAAATAGCCAGGACTACAGGTGCCTGCCACAATGCCCGGCTATTTATTGGTCGCAGGCATCATTGTTTTTTGGCGGGCCTGGGCTGGATTCAAAACCCACCAGCTCAGGTGTTATGTGGCTGGCGCCTTAGCCACTTGAGCCACAGGTGCCAAGCCATATGCTATAGTTTTAATGCGTTGGAGGTGAAGTCTACCAGGACCATGACTGTGTCAGGAGCCATTAAAGAAGGGGCTGAATGCAAATACAGGGGAGATAATACATCCTCATACTGTAACCCTGTACTTGGCCATGGCATACTTATAGAAAAATAGAACCCAATGTTGTTAATTTTTTTTTTTTTTTTAGAGACAGAGTCTCACTTTGTTGACCTTGGTAGATTGCTGTGGTGTCACATCTCATAGTACCCTCTAGCTCTTGGGCTTAGGCGATTCTCTTGCCTCAGCCTCCTGAGTACCTGGGACTATAGGCACCCACCACAATGCCTGGCTATCTTTTGTTGTTGCAGCTTGGCCAGGGCTGGGTTCAAACCTGCCACCCTCGGTACATGGGGCCAGCGCCCTACTCACTGAGCCACAGGTACCGCCCAAAACCCAGTGTTATTTTCAAAACCGTTCTGAGATAAGGATATTTTCCTAAGTACCCTACCCTGCTGATAACAAACTTACTAAAATCTTTGGTAAGTTTTGTAAAAATACCTATGGATACATTCCCCATATTCTTAGTAGAAGTTAATACATTTTTCTTTTTCTTTTTTTTTTTTTTCATTTTTGGAGACTGGATATCGCTCTGTTACTCAGGCTAGAGTGCCATGCCATCAGCCTAGCTCACAGCAACTTCAAGCTCCTGGATTCAAATGATCCTCCTGCCCCAGCCTCCCATGTAGCTGAGAATACAGGTGCTCCCAGCATGCCCAGCTAATTTTTCCCTTTTTTTTCCCCCCTGTTTGTCCCCCACTCCCATAATTTTTATACTTTTTTGTAGAGATGGGTTTCACTCTTACTCAGGCTTGTCTGGAACTCCAGAGCTCAAAGGATTCTCACACCTCAGCCTCCTGAAGTGCTAGGATTGCAGGTGTGAGCCACGGCACCTGGCCAGTATCAGTGTTTTATAACATGATATTAGAGATCCTTCGTCTTACCCTCAAAATTTATTAAAAATAAATTACCTGTGTCTTACTGGTAACCATCTTCTTCCTCCCATTGTTTTTCTTAATCTGTTCTGGCAAAAGTCACCAATAACTTTTTCACTACCAGAGTCAGCATTATCGTTTTGTTTCTCATGCCAGTTCACTTGTCATATTTATACTTTGACCTCTCCCTGCTCTCTTTGATTTTTGGGTGCTGCTCTCTCCTGATATGCTTTCCTTTCTTTCCTTTCTGTCTCCTTCATTGTTGTCTCCTCCTTACTTCACCACTTGTCCTATAAATACACTTCTACCCCCAGCTTTCTCTTTACACTGTGCTTTCACTTGAAAGTCACATCTCCATGTCAGATTGTATTAAAAAAAAATCAAAATCAGCCGCACATATGCATGAATGTATTCATGATCTTTGTGTATTTGACTTAATAAAAAAAAAAATAAAAAGGAAGTCACATCCACCCTCCGCCCTTGCTTTCTATCTTCACTCTGAGAGTTCATTGTGAGCTGCTTCCAAATCTGTCTTTAGCACTGTCTTTTCCTCAGAAACTCTGTGTAAATAACTGTAGGTACTTCCAATTCATGTCTTCTTACTTCATGTTTCTTCCCCTCATTTCCTGTTTTAGTTAGTGGTATTGCAGTCGTACTTAAAATCCCAGGCTAGAAATATAAGCAATCTTCATTGCTTTTCTCTCCCTCACTCCAGGCTGTTTGGTTACCTAGTCCTATATGTCTACAATATTTGGTGTATCTGTTTATTCATCTACTCCTAGGCCCACTGCCCTACATCAGGTCATCTTCTCCTAATTTCTAATCATTTACCTCTAGTCTTTGACAATGCTTCCTGAATTACACACCTGATCATTTCTTGAATGATTTCACTGGGCTATTTTTATTTACAACATCCCTGACACCTACTGTATGGGGTTTTTTGGCCCTCCCCCAAAAACAATTTCCTTAATTCTTTTTTTCTTTTTTTTTTTTTTGAGACAGAGCCTCAAGCTGTCGCCCTGGGTAGAGTGCTGTGGCATTACAGCTCACAGCAACCTCCCAATTCCTTGGGCTCAAGCAATACTCCTGTCTCTGCCTCCCAAGTAGCTGGGATTACAGGCATCCACCACAACACCCGGCTTTTTTTTGGTTGCAGCCATCATTGTTGTTTGGCGGGCCGGGCTGGATTCGAACCCACCAGCTCAGGTGTATGTGCCTGGAGCCTTAGCTGCTTGAACCACAGGCGCCGAGCCAATTTTCTTAATTCTTTGGACACCAACTGGGTATTCTACAATTCTGCTACTATTCAGAGTTAGAGCAGACCCAACAAGTCTCACTTGTGAGCTTAGTCCCATAAGAGCACCCCCACTTCAAATACTAATGGAAAGTATTGGGTCCTCAGGTTACCCAAACTTATGTCTGGTTGCAAATTGGTTATTCTTACGACCTTCTCTTGAGGTTCAGTAATTTACTAGAATGGCTTACCAGCTCAGAAGAGTGCTTTACTTACTGGTTTATTATAAAGGATACAATTCAGGAACAACTAATGGAATAGATGCATAGAGCCAGGTATGGGGTAAGGAATATAAAGTTTTTATGCCCTCTTCAGGCCTACCACCCTTCTGGCACGTGGATGTGTTCATCAACTTGGAAGCTTTCTGTGGTTAAGGGTTTTTCTGGAGACTATTACATAGACACAGTGGATTAAATCATTGGCCACTGGTGATAGGCTCAGTCTCTAGCCTAGTGATTTTTTTATTTTCAGTTGGTGTGCTGCGGCACAATTTTTAAAGATTAACTAAATTATTTTCAAAAGAAGTTCAAAGCACAGTAAGTATATATATTTTTTACTGTTTTTTTTTGATCAACATAATTTAAATGTGCTATGGAAGTTTAACTATAGATTCAAGTGTATCATGAGGTTAAAAATGTTAAAAAACACTGCTATAGCCCCTCAAAGGTCAGTGGGTAGGACTAAAATTTCTAACCCTCTAACCCTGCCTTGGTCTTGCCCATGACAGGCCCTTTATTGAAGCTACTTAGGGGGCCTCAGCCATTAATCATTTCCTTATCATACAAAAGGACACTCTTATCACTGGAGATTCCAAAGGTTTTAGGAGCTGTGTGCCAAGAACAATGAACAAAGACCAAATATATATTTCCAATTAAGTCATGGCTTCTTATCACCCAAAGTATGAAATTCTAATGCCTTAATGACATTTTACCTTGACTGTATCCTACCTTGACCCTCTTATGTGAGACCAGACTTTTAAAATTTATATACTCTCTGCATTATTTTTATAGTTTTGATATTCCCTGTACTCCAAATTAGCCTCTCTTCTATTTCTTCCTATAAAAATCCTAATACATGGCTCAGTGCCTGTGGCTCAAGTGGCTAAGGCACCAGCCACATACACCTGAGCTGGCGGGTTCAAATCCAGCCTGGGCCCACCAAACAACAATGACGGCTGCAACCAAAAAATAGCCGGGCATTGTGGCGGGCGCCTGTGGTCCCAGCTACTTGGGAGGCAGAGGCAGGAGATTTGCTTGAGCCCAGGAGTTGGAGGTTGCTGTGAGCTGTGATGCCGTGGCACTCTACCCAGGGTGACGGCTTGAGGCTCTGTCTCAAAAAAATAAAATAAAATAAAAAAATCCTAGTACATATACTGTTTTCATCATGAAACTGTTTAATTCCTCCAGAGTTAATATTCCCCTAACATATGCACTTGTAATACCTGGACTCTTTTCTATTACATCTTTGACCTTTTGCTTCAAATTATAGTTCATTATGTGTGTTTGTGTGTATGTTTTCAACACTATTATGAGTTTATTTGGGGTATAAGCTATATGTAAAACACAGTCATAATTTTATAACTTAGCCCGTAATACTCTTTGCTTTCAACTTTTAGTTAGATTCTGTATCTAACTAAAGACTAATTGTGCAGTTTCAAGAATTGGTTCATCTTCACATTGCCCCTCAAAAAAAAAAAATGACGAGAAAGAATAATTTTGCTTCACAGATGGTAAAAAGCACAGGAAAGTTGCTGCCTTTGTACATGTTTCTGAATCAGCAGTGTAAACAGAAATAGAATCTTCTATCATCTATAGCAGTGGTTCTCAACTTCCTAATCCATGGCCTTTTAATACAGTTCCTGTGGGTCACGACCACAGGTTGAAAACTGCTGATCTATAGTAAACTATTCTCAGTAATTAAAATTCTGGTGTTGTATATGTTGCATCTGTATTCTTTTTGATGAAGGCTGCCAGGTTTTGACATATCCGATATTTTATTCCATTCTTATGTCCTTTTCACCAGCAATTCACTCATCATTTAGAAGTGCCTGCTATTAGCCATGCATAATTCTAGGTGCTAGAGATGTAACTGTAAACAAAATGCAGTCTGTCATAGGTTCAGAAAACAGTATACTAAGAAAGCAAACACACAACGCACATAGCGTAGTAGTTGAGTTGTGAAAAAATGCTAAGAAAACACAGAGAAACATCTGCATATGATTTTCAGAATCTGGGTTAAATTGCTTGCTGTAAGTTCTTTCAAAATCCTTGCTTGTCACCTTCCTTGCCTATGCTAATTTTATTTGGGCTTTGTAATTTGGGTTTCAGATTACATAGTGATATATAAATATTAAATGTAAATAGCA
Source organism: Otolemur garnettii (assembly GCF_000181295.1). Lineage (NCBI taxonomy): Eukaryota > Metazoa > Chordata > Mammalia > Primates > Galagidae > Otolemur > Otolemur garnettii. The sequence continues at coordinate 19,128,055 of NW_003852419.1, forward strand.
TTTATGAAGCTTGAATATGATTTATTGAAATAAACGTGTTAATTCATGTTAAATATTATGTAAGTTCTTAGAAAAATTATATAAACATTAACAAATATCTGAAATTTTAACTTTTTAGCTATAGGGGATTATATTTTTAAAGATCTATGAAATCCTTTAGAAAATGAACAATCATTTTTTACTTAAATGAAACTAAGTCTTTTTTTTTTTTTTTTTAAGAGACAGAGTCTTACTTTGTTGCCCTTGGTAGAATGCTGTGGCATCATAGCTCACAGCAACCTCAAACTCTTGGGCTCAAGTGATTCTCTTGCCTCAGCCTCCCAAGTAGCTGGGACTACAGGTGTCTGCCACGATGCCCGGCTATTTTTAGAGACAAGGTCTCGCTCTGGCTCAGGCTGGTCTCGAACCCATGAGCTCAGGCAGTCCACTCACCTTAGCTTCCCAGAGTGCTAGGATTAACAGGCATGAGCCACCACACCCAGCCTTGAAACTAAGTCTTTATATATGGTAGTTTGCTTGGATCAGAGGGTGCATATATACCACTTTTAGTCAGATGATCAATCTCTTTCTATAGGTACCAGCTGATCTTAAGCACTTGCTGATCTTAAATGGCCACCACTTCTACTTGGCTGAAAACATTTTTTGTATTCCACCTAGGGTAACTATTTTCTTTTCTTTCTGAGCTATAGCAAAAAATATCTATCATTGCCTGCCCTGCCCTGCCAACTGACCTAAGAGTAACTACTTTTTCTGCATCCTTGCTTTGTAACTAATAGATCATACCAGCTTTGTCAACCTAGCTGGCCAAGCTAATTAGATCAGAGGAAACCCTGAACAAGGGTGGCCTATCCATGCTTAAACAGGCTTTTTATGGTCTGATGTGATGGGCTTTGCTAAGGTAGAGATACTAAGTTTCTGTTTTTATTTTTAAAAAGGCAATATCAGCTCAATGCCTGTGGCTCAAGCAGCTAGGGCACCAGCCACGTACACCTAAGGTGGCGGGTTCGAATCCAGCCCGGGTCCGCCAAACAACAATGACAGCTGCAACCAAAAAATAGCCGGGCGTTGTGGCAGGCATCTTGGTCCCAGCAACTTGGGAGGCAGAGGCAGGAGACTCGCTTGAGCCCAGGAGTTGGAGCTTGCTGTGAGCTACGGTGCCACAGCACTCTACCCAGGGGGACAGCTTGAGGCTCTGTCTCAAAAAAAAATAAATAAATAAAAAGGCAATATCTTGCTCTGTTGGCCAGTCTAGAGAGGCTAGAGTGCGGTGGCATCATCATAGCTCACTGCGATGTCAGCCTGGCTCAGACCATCCTCCTGTTTCATCCTCACAAGTAGCAAAGGCTACAGATGTGCCACTACATCTGGCTAATGTTTTTATTTTTTGTAGAGAAGGGGTCTTGCTATATTGCTCAGGCTGGTTTCAAACTCCTGGGCTCAAGGGATTCTCCCATCTCAGCCCCTCAAAGTATTAGGATTACAGGTGTGAGCCACCACACCTGGCCAGAGATAATAGTTTTTGAGCAACATAGATTCTTCTCAAGATTTTCTTTTATTTTTATTTATTTATTTTGAGATAGAGTCTCACTGTATCACCCTTAGTAGAGTGCCATGGAGTTATAGCTCACAGCAACCTCAAACTCTTGGGCTTAAGCGATTCTCTTGCCTCAGCCTCCCAAGTAGCTAGGACTATGGATGCCTGCCACAATGCCCGGCTGTTTTTTTGTTGCAGTTGTTATTGTTTAGCTAGCCCAGGCTGGGTTCGAACTCGCCTGCCTCATTGTATATGGCTGGTGCCCTACCTGCTGAGCTATAGTGCCAAGCCAAGATTTTCAATTTAATGGTATTGGGTAGCTGCCAGATGGTGATGAGCACTGTAACTGAGAACTCACATAGAGCTTGGGATAGGGTAGTAATTATTGGTCATCTGTATGCTACAGACATTTTCTGAAAGGAAGAAAAAGGAATTGGTAAGCAGAAGCAGAGACTGTATGTGGGAAGTGCACATCCGTAGATGTGAGAGTTCGTAGGTGAGTGAGAAAGACACCTGCCTGCAAGAGACTAGCAACAACTGTTCCTAGTGCTTCCGGTACCCTGTGAGGCCTAAACTGGCCTTCTCCCTAAGACCTACCATGCTCGTTCCCAACTCTGAATTTGCTAAGTTGGTCTCCCTACTGGTGACCTTTTTCACACTTCAGTCTATACTGAATATTACTGCCAAGTTTGTGTTCTTTAAAATTCTGACAATTTTAAGATCATGTTATTTACCCAGCCAAAATTCATTAATGATTCCCTCATTGCCTTATAATAAAGTTTAAGTTCTTTAGCAATATGTATATGGCCTTTTCCAACTCTGTCCTCTAGGATGTTTTCTCTAAAAGAGCTAAGTTCATTGAATTAGGCATTTTGGTTTTGTAGGTCATGGTGAAAGTCAATATCTCTGTTCTCCTGGCTGTTTGTTTTAGAAATGAGAGTATCAACTGGACTGGTCACCCCAGAATCATTTGTTGTAGAAGAAAACAAAAATGGCTGTGAGGTTGAAACATGAGCTGCTGAAGTCATGTCTCTCTAAGGTGAATATAGATGACGGTGCACTCTGGGGCTTTTGTTCCTGGTAAAAACTTTTATGAGACCAGCCTTCCTCACTCAGTTTCTTCCCAACTGTCAGGCAGTCTGATGAGAACTATGCCGGATGATGAACCTGTCAATGTGCCAAACTGTCCAGTAGCCTTTCTTTGGGTTTTAAATTCTAAATATGTTTATTGATCAGAAAGAAATAACTCTCTAGAGATCATTTAATTTTTGCTTTGAAAGCCCTGACCACCACATTGCCAACAGAGTTGACTTAACAGTATGGTTAGTTAAACTGGCATTTATTTGGGAATTTTTCAGAACTCTTTAAGTTTAATGTATCATTGTTCATCCTTATCTTCTATTTTGAAAAGATGCAGAAAACACTAGCGTATCATCCTTGGCACTGTATGAAATGCCATGATCCCCTTCCTCATGATGGCTCTCCATCATTTAGAGGCTATCCTTTAAAGATTATCTATAAAAACCTTAATTGTAGAATTCAACGTATTTCACAAATTTTCCCCCATCCTTATCCTATTCCTTCTCTAAAAGAATCCTACCTTTCAGCAAAATGAGTCTATTTATTCCTCTTCCTCCCTACTATATACCAGGCATATTTCTACCTCAGTATCCTTATATATCATGTTTGCCCAGTCTGAAATGTCCTCTCTCCCATCTCTAGCTTGCAAGGCCCAGCTTAATGTTTACTTCCCCTTATTAGAATAATGATAAATTGTATCTTGGCATCAATAAATACTTTTAAAAAAAATAAATCATCTTTTCACTGCCTGAAGAAATCTACAGTATGAATTTTGTAGGGAAGGAAACAAGTTTTCTCTGCCATCTTAGTTTCAGTGGCTGAGCCCTACAAGTTAAACTAACGGAAGATAGATTAAGAAGAGAAACAGTTTATTACATATATATAGAGAGAGGCTTTCTTAAAAAAAAAAAAAAAAGGTGAAGACACAAAGAAGTAGTTAGGTCTGTGATCTTAAACATCATTTTAAACAAAGAATGATAAATTATAGAAATATGACCAGACTAAGAGCGGTTTGAGGCTGGGCACAGTGGCTCACTCCTGTAATCTTAGCTCTTTGGAAGGCTGAGGTGAGAGGATTGCTCAAGGCCCAAGAGTTCAAGACCAGCCTGAGAAACACTGTGAAACCCCAGTCTCTACAAAGAATAAAAAAGTTAGCCTGGGATGGTGGTACATGAAAGTAGGCTCAGCTACTTAGGATTCAAAGGCAGGAACATTGCCTGAGCCCAGGAATTTGAGGTTACAGTGAGCTATGATGCCATCTCCACACTCTGGCCCAGATAACAGGAGATGCTCTCTCAAAAAAAAAAAAAAAAAAAGGAGGGGCTTGGCACCTGTGGCTCAAGTGGCTAAGGCACCAGCCACATACACCTAAGGTGGCGGGTTCAAATCCAGCCCGGGCCCGCCAAAACAACAACAATGACAGCTGCAACTAAACAATAGCCTGGCGTTGTGGTGGGCATCTGTGGTCCCAGCTACTTAGGAGGCTGAGGCAAGAGACTTGCTTGAGCCTAGGAGTTGGAGGTTGCTGTGAGCTGTGATGCCACGGCATTATATTTGGGGGTGGCATGCTCTGATCTCTTTCAATTTATAGGAGAACCAGGTAACTACTAGTATTTTGTAAATGAAGTTCTGAGGGCATCACAAAAATGCAGTTTCTGGAATCTTCTGAAATAAAGATCTGGCAGCACTGGACCTACTTTTCTATAAATAGCAAGCTAGAGGTAACAAAGAACTGTCCCGTTAGATGACACCTGTACTCACAACTTCAGTCCCAGTGCTCCTCACTCTTTCCCTATATTTCCCCAGCTTTCTTTCTACTTGGCCCTCCTACCCCACAGGCCATTGAATTTAAGGTAGTGGCATAGAAATACCTGGAAAACAAAAGGACAGTATTTCAAGAAGAGAAATTATCAAAGTGCTTGACTGTTAATGTCTTACTAGCTAAGAGAGATGACTTCATACTCATGTTTTACCTCCTAATTGAAAATACTTAGCAAGAGGCTTGGCGCCTGTGGCTCAAGTGGCTAAGGCGCCAGCCACATACACCTAAGGTGGCACGTTCAAATCCAGCCTGGGCCCACCAAACAACAATGATGGCTGCAACCAAAAAATAGCCAGGCGTTGTGGCGGCGCCTGTGGTCCCAGCTACTTGGGAGGCAGAGACAGGAGACTCACTTGAGCCCAGAAGTTGGAGGTTACTGTGAGCTGTGATGCCATGGCACTCTACCCAGGGGGATAGCTTGAGGCTCTGTCTCAAAAAAAAAAAAAAAAAAAGAAAATACTTAGGAAGAATAACTCATAAAGTAAGGACATTTAATCATGGGGCAATAGACCAAGAAATGAAATACCTTTCAGAAAATAATTTTCTGATCTGGCTCAGTGAGGTTGAGCATAGTCACTAAAAAGCACTCTGTATGTTCTGACATCACTTTTTGGGATCAATTTCCTCTAAAAGTGAGCACTTTGGGACAACAAAATGGAAGTAAAAGTTTCAAAACACCTGATATTCAGGAGCAGAGACTCATTTTGGTGTGAAATGTAGCTACTCTTTTCTCAGTTAAGTCTTTCTGTAAACATTTTGAGTAGGCAGTTATAGTTAGCATTTGGCCATTGTTTTAAACATTTTCAAGTTCTTTTTTATGTTGCCTTTTTTTTTTTTTTTTGGCCAGGGCTGGGTTTGAACCCACCACCTATGGCATATGGGGCCTGCGCCCTACTCCTTTGAGCCACAGGCGCCGCCCTATGTTGCCTTTTAAAAACTTCCTAAAAACCCTATGAAGTAGGATAGAATAGATGAAGAAAGTCAGGCTCCAAGAGTATTACCTAAGTTCCTGTGAACATTAAATGACAGAATTGGAAATAGATCCTAGATCTTCTGATTTCTGGTTTTGTGCTGTGTAATTTTATACTGTCTGGGTCTTCATTAACTCCCTATAAATGGTGTCTTCCTGGCTTTTGTGTGTTGCCAAAGGATGGAGGCAATGACGCTAACCCTAGCAACTGGACAGAAATGTGAGAATTGAATTTCCAAATTGGGTCAGTCTCTATAATTCTCAGCCTTCTTTTGCCCCCCTTGAGTAAATTACCTGGGAGGTGGTTAACAGCTTTCTCATGACATCAGAAGTACTAAACTACATGGCCTATTATAATTGCCCTTTAAGTTATTTTAATTTATTGTCCTTTTTTCCCATTAAAATGGGAGCTGCTCAAGAGCAGATGCTCTTGTTTAAACCTGAATACTCATTATCTATGATCATACCTGGCAAGTATAAGACACTCAATTAGTATTTTATGCCTAATTCACTGACGTAGGGTTTTGTGATCCTCACATTGAGTACTAGCTGTGCCAACTCAAATGCTGGTTACTTTTCTGAAGTACACATTCTCCTTCAGGTCTGATAGGAATGAGGAGTGGTCAGTACTGTGAGGGAGAGTGGACGTTGTCCTGAGCTACAGAATTGAAACAATTCTATTTAGATGGTTAAAGTTTCTGTACTCTGTGGCCAATAGGTTTGTCTTTATGTGTGTATACCTTTTCTCTCAATACTGCTTCTACTTTAACCTTTTGTAGTACAGAGGAGGAAAAATAATTTTCTCTCCCACTTTTCATGAGTTTTTATCTGAAACATCCTGTAAGAAAAGAGATCAACAAGAGAAAAAAGGAAGTTTAATAAATTTATGTTCCATATATATATATATATAGAGAGAGAGAGAGAGAGAGAGAGAGAGAGAGATGATAACCCAGAGAGATAAGTAAATATATAAAGCAGGGGTCCTCAGACTTTTTAAACAGGAAGCCAGTTCACTGTCCCTCAGGCCATAGTTTGAGCACGCCAGCTCTAAAGTATATTTCAAAGGGATAGTTTAAACTTCAAGCTTAAATACTATCTTCTCTGAAACAAAGAAAGAAGAGTGTGGGAAAAGGCTCAGCTAAGATAGCCAGGAAAAACATTATTAAACTGAGAAAAGAAAAGAACTTTCATCTGAGAAAGGTAAGACCTTTTAAATTATCAGGCCTAGACTCGGCGCCTGTAGCTCAAGCAGCTAATGCGCCAGCCACATACACCAGAGCTGGCAGGTTTGAATCCAGCCCAGGCCTGCCAAACAACAATGACAACTACAACCAAAAAATAGCCGGGCGTTGTGGCAGTCACCTGTAGTCCCAGCTACCTGGGAGGCTGAGGCAAGAAAATTGCTTAAGCCCAGGAGTTGGAGATTGCTGTGAGCTGTGATGCCATGGCACTGTACCCAGGGCAACAGCTTGAGGCTCTGTCTCAAAAAAAATAAAAATAAGTTATCAGGCCCAGTGGAGACCTCAAAATGAGACAGTAGTTGAAACGGATTTGGCTGTGTACCCAGAGACATGACTAGGAGTGGTTCAGGCCAAGTTTAAGGAAAGGGGATTGAGACTTGCCTGCGCAAAGATGGTGGCTGCACTGAGAGTGGTTGGGGCTTGTTTTTATACTGGGGGGGGGGGGGATTCCCCAGGTTGCTGGAAGGCTAGCATCTTCCCAGCAACTCTTGGGATGGGGCCAGGTAGGTGTTTTGTTCTGTGAGGTGAGATGGGGAAAGGGTTTAGGCCCCTAACAGTAGTCACATCCTATTCCTGCCTTTGAGTTATATATTCATCTCTTGAAACTGCTTGCAGTTGCCACAAGTAGCCATAAATTATCCTAGTAATGCCACTTTGGACACTATAACCCCTACCCTATAGCTTACCAATGTATAACCATCATCCTGAAGTTTTTGGCTTTAAAAAAAATGTATAACCAATCACTGGATCAACATTATATCTGTAAACCTTTGAGAATTCCTGACAGACCACTGTATATCAGCCCACTCTATTACCCCCTATTTTTGCCTTTAAGACCTTACATTCTTTGGAGGCTCTAATTAGCACTCTGTATGTTTTAAGGGAAAGGGGGAGTAAAGGAAGACTCCATTGTGCAGATACCCCTGGGTATGGTGAAGAATGATTGATTGCATCCTGTCTCTATTCTGCACCTGGGAAGATAAGCTTCCGATCAACATTATCAGTGTGGAGGTTAGTTTTAGGAACTAAGCTTAGATTATAGACCTAAAGTTACAATTGGCATGTCCTTGTTTACGGCAGGCCAGCAAAGAATTTCCTTATGAATGATCTGTTGGGGCAGTCTTTTTACCTTTCCTTGGGGATCTGACTAATGCATAATGTTAGTAACAGCTATTCATTTGGAAGGCTTGGCCTTCCCTTTTGCATAAGGAGTTGGGAGGGTGGTCTTGTGATTTTTTAATTTTCCTTTATAGTTAAGTAAAGAATGGAGAATTGTGTTAAATGTAATTGGACATAGGGTTTGATCTGATGGTGATAGACTAAGGGGGAAACCTGCCAAGCCCTGTCTATTCAGATTCTTCTAGGCCTGTCTGTGGCACCTTCCTTCTTCCCAGATGTGGGAAGGATATCCTGAGGACCCCTCAGGGATAAGGGTCTTTAAGGGAGAAGAAAGGGGGTGATCTTTTTCAGTTTTATGGCTTGTTAGGGGTAAAAGAATTCTAGTTTCTATTCCCTGCCTTGGGGAAGAGGAATTCTGGTGGGCAGAGGGTCAGAGAGAGACTTTGTTTCTAGGCCTTCCAGTCTCCTTTCATTCCAAGTACTCAGCATGCCAAAGCCCCATAGTTTGAGATATCCTTTCCTGAGCCCCAACAGCCTCATCTGTAGTCATCCACACTTTAAAGTCCATTTAATTGAGAGCTTTCCAAGAGGTGCCATGTGTCTAGGTCTGTCTCTACCATGAAATGGGAGAAGTTGGGAAGCACTGCTCTATTAAGTTGTACGGTCTGAGATTCACATGGTAGCATGGTTAAGTTCTTTGATAATGCAGGTGAAAAAAATACATCAACATGTTTGAACCAGTGGATCAGCAAGTCCACAATTTCCAAGAACAGAAAGCACAGAAATCTAGATTTTAAGAGGTTAAGGACTTACTATGTAGTTCTGAGATTTTACTACCTCCTACAAGGTTGAACCTGGCCTTTTCTGATTCCTGATATTTGAATGCAGTGGGTGGTCTTGTTGAATAAAGACCTTTTGAGAAAGGAAAAGGTGATGTGTCTGATGCTTGCGAGGAAAAAAAGATTGGAAGAATGCAAAGCTCTCAGGATGTGAAGTAACATTGTAAAAACATGCAGGAAGGGATTTACCTTTTAGGGCTTGTCATAGCCTGAAGCAGTTGCTGCTGTTGCCCAATTTGAGAACTTTTTTGTTTCTCTGGGACAACATCAGGCCCCAGGAGTCTTTTTTGCGTGACTATTTATCACTATTAAGAGTCAAGTGCTTATTTTGAAGAAAACAGAGGTGGTAGTTAAAATGTTTAGCAGAACTCCTTATAAAGTATCTGGGGACACGGTATCTGTAACAGAGTAGAAAGACTAACATTTACTGAGAGCCTGTTTCATACCACAGTGCTGGGTGCTTGTATGTGTGCTATCTTATTTTGTCTTTTTAATAGTCCTATCAGATAGGTATTATTTTCCCATTTTTTAGATTTAGAAAGCAAGATTCAAGAAAATTAATTTTTTCCCAAGGATAAAACAACTAGTAATAGTTGGAGTTGTATCTAAATTCAAGTAGTCTACTCACAAATTATTTTCCTCCCATAATACTGTTTTGGGTAGTGATGGAAAAGACTCACTTTTTGATTTTCCTATAAAAGTAGAGGGAAAGTGAATGTAAACTAGTAGAATTTACATGCAAAGATTCCTTTCTAACTTTCAAAATGCTTTACTAAACTTTTACATATAATAATAAGATCCTATGAGTGATATGGAGGAGTGAGCTGAAAAAGAGTTTTTCTCTTTGAATTAACCAATTTCTACAAAAGCATATATGACTTCCTGGAACTTACTAATAAAGCCATTATATCTAAGGAGCAGATACTAATATACATTTGGGGTATAGTATTTTCTTTTTTTTTTTTTTAATTTTTTTAGAGACAGAGTCTCACCTGGTCACTCTCAGGTGAGCGCTGTGGCATCACAGCTTACAGCAACCTCCAGCTCTTAGGCTCAGGCGATTCTCCCGCCTCAGCCTCCAGAGCAGCTGAGACTACAGGCACTCACCACAACACTTGGCTATTTTTTTGTTGCAACTTGGCTGGGGCCGGGTTTGAACCCTCCACCCTCAGTATTTGGGGCCGGCACCCCACCCACTCAGCCACAGGCACCGCTCAGAGTACAGTATTGTCATTGTTGTTAGTCTTTCTCTTGCGCCAATGGGTCTGCACATTCTTAAGAACTCTCCTTACTTTTCTGGTTCTGTTGAAACATTCCTTCCAGGTTACCCAAGACTTCTAGCAGATAACCCTCTGACCCTTTACAAAATTTCCAGCAGACTACCTTTGATCTCTGTCTTGGCACGCCCTGCCATTTCCTGATCTACACCCATACCACACCCTGAACTGCTTTAAAAGAAGCCCCTTACCCTAACTGGGCATACGCTATGTGTTAGCGTCAGAGTGAAGTATATATATTTTTCTGTCACCATTTTCTATTGTCTGTGGTGGCCCATCTGCTTGCAAATGCTCTTAGTAAATCCTTGCTGTTAACTGTACTAGGCCTGGTTGTTTGGGTACCTTTTAACCTCCAGTTGAGAACTCACATTTCTAAAATTGTTTAATTATTTCTCAGAGGGGCCTCTGTTCTTTAAATAACAGAATTATTAGAAGCTTTATTTTAATGTTTATATTATCTTCATTGATGTAGAAAAAATAAAAGCTTTCGAATTTTTTTTCTCTTTTCAGATTGCAAACATAAACCCTCATTACAGCCCCATTATGAGGATATAATTTTTCATTACCTTTGCTACACACCCTTCTTCACAGTTTGAAATGAGGGATTTTCTTGTTTGTTTTTTATCCTTGACTTTCACGTCAAGGTCTAATTGACAAAAGGAAAAACAGAAAAGTAATGGAATATTTGAGTTAATAACTTGGAAAAACCCAAATTAAATTTGATTCCAAATCTCTAAAGTGGGTTGTAGTTCTATATGTCAAAGAATTGATGGAGCTGCTGAAATTTTTGTTTTGCTTTGCTTTAATCTCTGACATAGAGGATTGATTTAACATAAATGGAATATTTTGATTGATATTTTCCCAGAGATAGAGAGAATGAGGTTATCTTATTAAAACAATACATTGAAAATGTTCTGCATACCAGCTCCCCTGCTCTCTTGGTAAGGGTAAGGGAATTGTGGAAATGAAGTATGAATGGCATCTTAACTATGGACTTCCTGATTTCTCAGTGTTACTATTGAATATTAAAATCATCCCTCAATTTGATAAGAAAATTGCTTGATATGGGTATTCTCCTTTCTTACCATAGACAAGAAGGACAGAGTTAGCACCTGAGCTTCTTACCCTGCTTTTAGTCAGAGTGCTTGTTAGCTAGTTAGCGGGTTTGTGTTCTTGGCAGCTCTTGCTTGCACCTGGTGCCCCATCATACTCTTCTACTTGGCTGCATCGGCCGTTGTCTCAGCCAGAACTCTGAGGGAAGGAAGACATTCAACGGTGGTGCCTCTAATGTTCTACCACTAACTGATGGTCATGTACTTCTTGGGCAACAGCAAGGTATCAGGAAGAACTGCTGGGAGCATCCCGGAAGCAGGATGCTTCTGCAGATTTCAGGGTGCCAAATGATGTTTCTTGGTTAGACTAGATTGCCAGAGACACAGTATGTTACTGTCAGAGTGAAGTATATATTTTTCCCTTTGGGAAAGTAAATAGAGATACTGCTCAACGGACCAATATTATTTTAATGTTGGATATGAGAGACTGTGGTAAAATCAGAGGGGTATAAGACACAGTTTTACCCCAAAGTACTATCAAAAACTGTTAAGTTTCTTTAAATACATTATCATTGACTCTTCATAGCAACTTAATTTGTTAAATCTGTTCAAACCACCATTTTATAGATTAAGAAACTGAAACCTAGCAAACCACGCTGCTAGAAAGGGGTAGAGTCTTGATTAAGATTTGAATTTAGGTCTCTATGACTTGAAAGCCCATATTTACTAATCATTGGGTATAGGAGCTAACAAATAGGCATGTACACACACAAAATCAGACACTGTAAGATCATGCACAGTAATTGTCCCATTTATAAGATCATTACATTTAATGATCACCAACTCAGAGGAGAGAGAGGCCTGTCTCTTAAAAATATATATAGTTGTATATGTACTCATATATATAGTTCTATAAAATATGCTTCTGTACCTGTGTCACATGCACATGTTAACTCAGCTGGGTTGCTATCCCATCCTGTCCCATCATACTGCTATGTTCATGCTAGAAATCTTCCAAATGTAGCCAGTATGTAGTCGTTGCCTATCTATGAAGTGATTTTCATTGGCCACTTAAAGATTGACTTTGATAGTCATACTGGCAACACCCAGCTTTCCTTTGAGTCTTTATCTTAACATTAACTGCAGCATAGTCACATGGGGTACTTAGTGACTATTAATGATGTTTACATTATATACGAATGTGAGTCAGGATTGTGTAATGGTTAAGTGCTTAGGTACTGAAGCCAGACAGACCCAGGTTTAAAACTGGCTCTGCTGCTTACTACTCATGTGGCTTTGAGTAAGTTACTTACCTTTTCTCACTTTCCTCGCCTATAAAATGGGATAACATTATCCTCAGACCATGAAATGATGCATGTAGAGCACTTAGCAGAATACTTGGCATTTTTTATATGCTTAATAAGTGTTAGCCATTATTAGTTATTGTTGCCTATTAATATTATCATCATTAGTTTTTGTTATTTTGTGTAATTTTTGTCTCCTCTGAATTTGCTGATGTCTTCAGATTTCTCACACTTTTCTGACAATCTCTCTTATTTATATTTTCCATGCTGATTTTTCTTTAATTGCAGCATTTCATTTTTCTTGAGGTTCCAGAAATGATCCCTGCATTTGCCTCAAAGTGTTGTTATTTCCTCCATTCAAAGTCTACTGAATGTGTGGTGACCAAGTAAAAAAGACTATTTCTTCACTAGTTAAGACTTGACTCCCTGCTCTTCTGAACTTTTAAACTATAAGTTTATAGAATTGCATACAATTTTAAGTAAATGAGGCCTTACTTTCTCTTTCTCCATAAATTGGATCAGAAGTATATCAAAGCCCTTAAAATCCATTGCATTATCTGATGAAGTCTTTCTGTCAGATGTGCTACTAAAAAGATCTGCTTTGGGTCAGAACGGGCAAATTCTGTCACTTTTATAGTTTTTGTAACTACGTTCCCTTGTGGCTTGATTTCTTCCTAGTTAACAGGACTGTTCTAAGGATAAAATGAGATCGTGCTCTAAACTGTAAAACATGGTATTAATGTGAGCGATGACTATTGTATTTGAAAAAGACCCCAGCAATCCAAGTCATGTCAGTCATAATTCAACCCTAGGTAATAAAGATGTAGTCTCCCCTCTTTCTGCCTCTCTACATAATGCCTCCAAAAGTATGCAGTAAGCTATTTGAGGTAGAAAAAGCTAATGACTAACTTCATGTAGTCCGTGTATTCACAAATCCTTTCTCTCACAGAATGCTATGCCAGATCCTGAATCAGTCCTCAGGGCTCAACTTTGGGACACAGCACGGCCCGCAAGGCACTTAATAGGATCTAGAGGTGGGGATTAGGAGAGATTTCTTTTGTGCTATTTTCTAATCCCCTTCCTGGCTTTTATCCTGGCAGCTCCCACAGATTAAATGACATTTCACAATCAAGTTCATTGAGGGTGAGGCCAGATACAGCTTCTGCCAAACTGGGCTGACAGACCTAGACAATCAGTAGGTAGCTTTGGTGTATGTGTGCTTTTCCTATTTCTGGACTTAACTACTAAAAATTCTTATTTGTATAATATGTATGAGCAGCAAGCCAGGAATTAAGAGTCAGGTTATCATCATCATCAACTATACCTATCATACCTATCAGATGCTATCTAAACACTGGACCCTTGAAGTACTGGGGAATATTATATCAGGTCCCCCTAAAATTCATATATTGAAGTTCCTAGCCTCTGTAACTCAGAATGTAACTGTTTTGGAGATAAGGTCTTCAAAGAGGTGGTTAAGTTAAAATGAGGCTGTTAGGGTTGGTCTCAAAACCAAAATGACTTTGTCCTTAAGGGAAAAGAATAAGATGTCAGAGGTTGTTGTGTACAAAGAGAAGGTCATTTAAGAAGATGACCATCTGCAGGCTCAGCGCCTGTGGCTCAAGCGGCTAAGGCGCCAGCCACATACACCTAAGGTGGCGGGTTTGAATCCCCAGCCTGGACCCGCCAAACAACAATGATGGCTGTAACCAAAAAATAGCTGGGCATTGTGGTGGGCGCCTCTCGTCCCAGCTACTTGGGAGGCGGAGGCAGGAGACTCACTTGAGCCCAGGAGTTGGAGGTTGCTGTGAGCTGTAATGCCACGGCACTCTACCCATGGG
>NW_003852419.1:19142802-19163453 GCF_000181295.1 Otolemur garnettii
TTTTTTTTTTTTGAGATAGAGTCTCATTTCGTCACCCTCGGTAGAGTGCTGTGGAGTCACAACTCACAGCAACCTCCAGCTCTTGGGCTCAGGCAATTCTCCCACCTCAGCCTCCCAAGCAGCTGGGACTACAGGTATCCACCACAACGCCTCGCTATTTTTTGTTGCAATTTGGCTGAGGCCAGGTTTGAACCTGCCACCCTCAGTATATGGGGCTGGCACCCTACTCACTGAGCCACAAGCACTGCCTCCAGCTATTTTTTTGTTGTTGTTGCCATTGTTGTTTGGCAGGCTGGGGCTGGGTTCAAAACTGCCAGCCCCAGTGTTATGTGGCTGGCACTCTATCTGCTGAGCTATAGGCACTGAGCCTATCCTTGGTGTTTTCAACGTTTGCCCTCCTTCCATAGCTGTATTTGCTTCCTCTATGGAGGAGTCAGGGAAAATACTGCTTTCTAACTATGACTGTTTCTGCCCAATGGTACTGTTACAAATACCCTATAAAGAAACCACATTGAGGCTGGGCATGGTGGCTCACGCCTATTATCCTAGCACTTTGGGAGGCCAAGGTAGGAGGTCAGGAGTTCCAGATGAGCCTGAGTAAGAACTAGACCTAGTCTCTAGGAAAAATAGAAAAATAAGCTGGGCATGTTTGGCATACCCAACAGATACTTTGGGAGGCTAAAGCAAGAGAATCACCTAAGTACAGGAGTTTGAAGTTGCAGTAGTTATGGTGATCCCACTACACTCTAGCCAAGGTGACAGAGTGATACCTTGTCTCCAAACAAACAAACAAGAAGAAATAAGAGGGACCAAGCATGGCGGCTCAGACCTGTAATGCCAGCATTTGGGAGGCTGGGGTGGGTGGATTGCCCTGAGCTCGTAGGTTCAAGACTAGCTTGAGCCAGAGTAAGACCTTGTCTCTAAAAATAGCCAGGCATTGTGGCAGGTGCCTGTAGTCCCAGCTACCTGGGAGGCATAGGTTCAAGACTAGCCTGAGCCAGAGTAAGACCTTGTCTCTAAAAATAGCCAGGCATTGTGGCAGGGACCTGTAGTCCCAGCTACCTGGGAGGCTGAGGCAAGAGAATTGCTTGAGCCCAGGAGTTTGAGGTTGCTGTGAGCTATGATGACACGGCACTCTACAAAGGGTGACATAGTGAGACTCTGTCAAAACAAAACAAAACAAAAACAAAAATCCATGCTGAGAATGCTCTGCAATCCCAGAGTTGGTTTGATTAATATCACTTCTCTCTTGTTGCCCTGCAAGGAGTTTGTCATTCATTACTGTTCCTGTGCTCCCATTTTTATGTTAAATGTAGTAGAATGTTTCTTCATCTGAATCTGTAGATTATCAAGAACATTTTAGGAAGCTGGTGCCATTGCTTAGTTTGTGATATTCAAGCAACTCTGGATGACTCTGGGGTGTGTGTGTGTGAGGGGTGGGGGTGGGGTGTTTAAATCTTCTCTATCCTGTTCATAAAAATATACTGTAGTTTCTTTGTCAAAGTGGTTTGCAAATGACTTTGCCCTGGAATATACCTCATCAGGAATGATGAAGGGCCCAAATCTGTACTTCAAACTAAAATCAGCAACAATTTTTCTTAGCGTGCACAGCATCGTTGTCATTTGCTTTCTTTAAGATTTAAGTGAAGTGGCTCAGCGCCTATGACTCAAGTGGCTAAGGCACCAGCCACGTACACCCAAAGTGGTGGGTTCGAATCCAGCCCGGGCCCGCCAAACAACAATGACGGCTGCAACCACAAAATAGCTGGGCATTGTGGTGGGCACCTGTGGTCCCAGCTACTCGGGAGGCTGAGGCAGGAGACAGGAGCTGAGGCAGGAGAGGTTGCTGTGAGCTGTGATGACACGGCACTCCACCAGGGGGACAGCTGGAGGCTCCTGTCTCAAAAAAAATAAAAAAATAAAAAAATAAGTGAAGTGCCGGGTGCTGTGGCTGATGCCTGTAATCCCAGAATTTGGGAGGCCAAAGTGGGCTGATTGCCTGAGCTCATGAGTTCAAGACCACCCTGAGCTAGAGCAAGACCCCATCTCTAAAAAATAGCCAGGAGTTGCGGCGAGTGCCTGTAGCCCCAGCTACTCAGGAGACTGAGGCAAGAGAATCACTTAAGCCCAAGAGTTAGAGGTTGCTATGAGCTATGATGCCAGGACACTCTACCAGGAATGACAAGGTAAGACTCTGTCTCAGAAAAAAAAAAAAAAAAAGATTTAAGTGAAGTGTCTTCCTCCTTCAGTGTGATTTGCCATTCAGCAGTTGTTTCTCAGGCACTCTGTCCATTGTCATATGGGAACTAATTCTACTTAGCCAAAAATTAGAATGATTTCCTGTAGATCAAATCAGAACACTTAACAGTAGTTTTTAATCCAGGTATTTTTCAGCCAATTTTTTTCAAAATACAGAAAATCTTAATAGCAAAACATTAAATCCTACTGAAAATGACAAGTTATAAAATGAACTGGCTACATGAAGTTTTGAGAAAACATAAAAATTAGCCATGACTGGCTCAGCACCTGTAGCTCAGCGGTTAGGGCCACCAGCCACATGCACCAACGGGGCTGGTGGGTTCGAACCTGGACTGGGCCTGCCAAACAACAATGACAACTACAAGAAAAATAGCCAGGCATTGTGGCAGGTGCCTTGTAGTCCCAGCTACTTGGGAGGCTGAGGCAAGGAATCGCTTAAGCCCAAGAGTTGGAGGTTGCTGTGAGCTGTGACAACACAGCACTTTACCAAGGGCAACATAGTGAGACTCTATCTTAAAAAAAAAGAAAGAAAGAAAGAAAGAAAAAATTAGCCATGACTTAATTATATTAAGCTTTATTAAGCTTTTCTCCTTTTTTCTTTTTTGAGAAAGAGTCTCATTCTGTTGCCTAGGCTAGAGTGCCATAGCTGGTACATCCTAGCTCACAGTAGCCTCAAACTCCTGGGCTTAAGTAATCCTCCTGCCTCAGCCTCCCCAGTAGCTGGGACTACAGGCACTGGCCACAATGCCCAGGTAATTTTTTAATTTTTAGTAAAGACAGGGTCTTGCTGTCGCTCAGGCTGGTCTCGAACTCCTGATCTCAAGGAATCCTCTCTCCTACCTCGGCCCCCCAGAGTTCTAGGATTACAGGCTATGAGCCAACACCCTGGCCAACTTATTTTACAGTGATTGATTGATCAATTTTTGAGGTAGTCTCATTTCCTTGGCCCTGGTAGAGTCCTGTGGCATCATAGCTCACAGCAACCTCAAACTCTTGGGCTTAAGTAATCTTCTTGCCTCAGCCTCCCAAGTAGCTAGGACTACAGGTGCCCATCATAACCATCTATTTTTTTTATTGTAGTTGTCATTGTTATTTGGTGGGCCCAGGCTGGATTTGAATCCACCAGCTCCAGTGTATGTGGCTGGCGCCCTAGATGCTTGAGCTACAGTGCCGAGCCAGCTGATTTAATTGTATGCAGCTTTTAATGTTTAGCTAAGTTTTATTTTTGTTGGATGTTTCTAAAAAATCTCTTTGTAAATGCTTAAATCCTGGCGCTTATGTAAATCAATAAGAAGTCAGGTATTCCCATTCTACCCTTTTGAATGTACACTATGTTAACTAAAAAAATTAATAATGAGGTTTATGCTTTGGAAAAAGGAGAACTTTATTTTTCATAAAGGGTTTGGGACAATTCTAAGAGGTTGGGAAGCTAGTTCAAAGGATGGACAAAAGGAACAAGATTTTATATTAAAGTGGTCAAAATACATATTCAATAAGCTATAGGAGGAGTCATAAATATCAATAAAGGGAAATTATGCATTTATAATTGTTTTTTGTCTCTCTCATCCCACCATGGTAAGGAACTCAGTTTTGTTTTTTTTTTTTAAATACATTTTATTCTTTATTTTTTTTGGCCAGGGCTGAGTTTCAACCTGCCATCTATGGCATATGGGACCGGTACCCTACCCTTTTGAACCACAGCTGCCACCCCAGGAACTCAGTTTTAAGGTATCCCTTAGCCAAGAGGGTTCTATTCAGTTAGCAGAGGGCTTAGGATTTTATTTTTAGTTCACAACTAATTGGGTTTGAAAATGTCCAAACTCAAAAGTCAGATGTGGATATTAGGGGGTATTGGTTGAATCAAAAAGCTGAGAATGAGTTCGGCCCCCGTAGCTCAGTGAGTAGGTCGCCAGCCACATACACCAAAGGTGGCGGGTTTGAGCCCGGCCCAGGCCTGCTGAACAATAATGATGACGATTGCAACCAGAAAATAGCTGGGCATTGTGGCAGGCGCCTATAGGCCCAGCTACTCAGGAGGCTGAGGCAAGAAAATCGCTTAAGCCCAGGAGTTTTTTGTTGTTGTTGTTGCAGAGAGTTGCTACACAGCACGGGTTTGAACCCCACCACCTCCCGGTACATGGCTGTCACCCTACTCCTTGAGCCACAGGCACCACCCTTAAGCCCAGGAGTTTGAGGTTGCTGTGAACTATGAATGCACAGCTCTCTACTGAGGGCAACATAGCGAGTGTCTGTCTCAAAAAAAAAAAAAAAAAAAAAAAACTGAAAATTCTGGGCTTCATGTAATTGGGGCAAGTCTCTGGGTTTCTTATGTTTTTTTTAATAGTAATATGAAAGTCGATGGCACCCCTACTTGTATCATCATCCACTGACCTGTAATAGGGAGCAGCATGTATATGAAGCTGCTTTAAAGTGTGAAACATAAATGTCTTAATCCTGTAATTGGGTTTTTATGGTGAAGGCTATGTTGCTTAGTAGGATGTAAGCATTCCAGTTTGTACAAATAAGCAACACATTGAATCCCATAATGGCATAAATGTATTTATGATCTATGTATGAATGACTTAATAAAAAAAATAAATAAAATAAAATCTCTGGGGGAAAAGGAATAGTGATAATCTTGGTCTAGTATTATGTAATTTAGCCAATGAAAGCACCACTCATTCTTGCAAGATCAAAACTATTTTCTCCTTTTCAAAACATGTCAGGGTTGCCTAGAGTGTGTTCCTCCACACACTGGCAGGACAAGCATATCTAATTTTCTTCTAAATTATGACTCTAGCTTTTTTCCAGGCAAGGACTCTAAACCGAAAGAAGAATATCAGGGTCCATTTCTTTGCATAGTCCCACCTTCCCTCTTCCTAGAAACTCAGACAACTTTGAGTGGACAGAGTTCTTGGAATCTCATTGCCTTCTTAGCTCACAGGCCCTGAGCCTGCAGATTAAAATGAAAGCACAGCAGGAGGAGCCTGTGTGTGTGCGTGTGTGCGTGTGTGCGTGCGTGCGTGTGTGTGTGTGTGTGTTATATAAATTCAACCTTTGGTTTTTATTATGATTATCTTGCTAATGCACCCTTTGTAAGGTTCCCTGGGGTTTTCTGATGCCTAGCAGCCTTGGTGATTGAGTGATTAGGGCACAGAAGCCAGGCATGGTGGCTCATGCCTATAATCCCAACTACTCCTGAGCTCATGAGGCTAAGGTGGGAGGATTGCTTAAGCCAGAGAGTTTGGGACTAGCCTGAGCAACACAAGGAGACCTTGTCTCAAACAAAACAAAACAAAACAAAACAAAAAACCAGTCACACAGACATTGAGGGCATAGGTCATGGGATCTGAGTAACTGAAAATAAAATATTTTCACCTTGGATCTGCGTGTGTCTCTGATAGGGGTTATGAGGTAAGGTGAGGGGTTTGCCTTTGGTGTGCTTTATGTCTTGTGCCCTACACCTCCCATCCCTACCCCAATCCATCTTAATGCTTTAATGCAGGCTACTCAGTTCTTTCTTTCTGGGAGAAAATAGATCTCCTGATTTTTCAGTAATGGAAAAGTGTTAATGACTTTTTGTATTACCTCTCCTTGGGGTATTTATGTTTTAAAGACATCATCTAGGCTGAAGGCAGTAGTCCTGGTCACTGAATATGGGAAATATTTGGGAATAAGAACATCTTTCTACCTTAAATTGAAACTTTCTAGCTTTAAGCACCTTTCTAGCTTAAAGGATTTTCAAAAGTAGTTGTGGGAAGTCATGGTTAAAGTTCCTTTCTCTCAATAACTCTAATCTCGTTTTTTTGTTTTTGAGACAGTCTCAGTTTGTCACCCTTGGTAGAGTGTCATGGTGTCATAGCTCAACAGCAACCTCAAACCCTTGGGTTCAAACAATTCTCTTGCCTCAGCCTCCTGAGTAGCTGGGACTACAGGCACCTACCACAACACCCAGCTGTTTTTAGAGATGGGGTCTCACTCTTGCTCAGGCTGGTCTCAAACCTGTGAGCTCAAGCAATCCAGCCTTGGCCTCCCAGAGTGCTAGAATTACAGGCATGAACACCAAGCCTGGCCTTTTAATCTTCTTTTCTATAGAACCTTTAGTAGAGCATCAGAGCTGCTGTGATATGGTCAGATTAACCAGTTTAAATTCACTTCTTTTTTCTATTTCTTGGAAATATCTAAAGATGAGCCAATAAAGGAAGGGAAGGAGAAGCAGCAAAGACCCAGATATTGGAGTAGATTTCTGAATAATTAAGATCTTGTGTGTTATTACTTTACAGTGTTGCCATTTTATATCATACTATGTGTGTTACTTAGAAGATTGAATTTAGGTGCCTTAGGCTTGTTAATGGTAACTCACATTAGTGGTAGATCTGAAATGTCTTTCTTTTTTGATCTGAAATTTCTTAAATATCTAATGTATCTAACTCCCTTGAGTTTCAAAAAAAATTATTTAAAATTCGTGTTTCCTATAAAGTTTATTTTATCTTATTTTTTTGAGACAGAGTATCAAGCTGTCACCCTAGGTAGAGTGCCATGGCATCACAGCTCACAGCAACCGCACACTCTCGGGCTTAAGCAATTCTCTTGCCTCAGCCTCCCAAGTACTGGGACTATCGGTGCCCCCCGCAACACCCGGCTATTTTTGTTGTTGTTGTTGTAATTGTCATTGTCATTTTAACTGACGCAGGCCAGGTTCGAACCTGCCAGCCTTGATGTATGTGGCTGGTGTCCTACTCACTGAGCTATAGGCGTTGCTGTATAAAGTTTATTTTTAATAGGAGTGGGGGCTTTTCAATTTTTTGAACATTCTAACTGGTGTTATCAGGTTGTCCTCACAAAAGTTCTTTGAAATGCCTAAATGACATCTTCAGACAAATCAGGAATTGTCCAGTGATTATTAATACTTTCAACTACACTGCTAATACTCAGCCCTGGTCTTGGAGATTGCAAGCATGTGGATAAACTCTTCCTCTAGCAGCTGCTCTGGCTGTGAACGCACCTAGTTTGTGCTAACACTGCTATGTTCGTGTATTAAGAGTGAATCCTGTTGGAGATCCTGTCCTCCTCCCACAAAGCTCTTAGCACAACATGGATGCCTACTGAATGTGGGGGTCAGTCATTTTAATTGAGTTCCCAGTCACTGAGCTGCAGTCTTGGGGATTTCAGTTCTTTTCACCCTCAGGAGGATGACTTGCCTGTGATGCAGTGATTTTTTGATGTGATGGTATTTCCCCTCTTTTGGAAAATTGGGTCCTGCTCTTTACATAGTAGGCGTTGGACTTGTTGGCTTCTGTGTTTGAAATGAGATGGGTAAGCACTCATGGAGCCAGAGAGAGAAATGAAATAAGAATTGGGGATAAAAATAGCCTGAAGAAGGACTTCAGTGGTATTTGTTACTTAAAATGTTTGTTGAAGGATAAAGAAAAAAGATTATAAATCACAAGTTTTCTTTGTGTCTAAGTGTTATTTTGAGATATAGCATAAGCTATCTGTTGCCTTAGATATAGGGTATAAGAACAGTTTATAAACATGAAGCCTTGTTTCTGTTATCAAGGACCTTTGGTACAAATTCTTTATGAAATCTCATCTTCGTCGTCACTGTTGATGTTCTTCCTCCTCCTCCTTGTCCGCCTGCCTCGCTGCCTTCGTTCCCTCTTTCCTTCCTATATCCTTCTACTATCAAAGTGCTATTATATAAGATTTCAATATCAAATGATAATAGAAAAAATCAAATATATTTTCTGGTTCATCCTGTTATTTGTCACTTGGAAGGCAGACTTCCTACCAACATAGGCATGATGGAAATCCTTGCTCTGCTTATCTTTGGAGTCTGTGTCTGATGATTCTGTACTCTGGCATTCTTAAGAGACTCAGCTGTGTGTGTGTGCAGTTGGTTATGCAAACCAGAAGATAGCAACCAGTAAATGAAGTAGGAAATGAAGAAATGGCACCTCCACATAGAAAATACTGGCAATATCAAGTTTGGGGACTAGTATCATAAACTTTCTCTCCTCTTGCATAAACACAGCTACTCATATAAACTGGGGAACAAGTGAGTAACATACCCTTTAGAAAACAGCCTCCATGGAATAAGGCAGAAAAGGGTAGAAATGGATAGAAAAGGGAAAATGGAGAGTAATTAGCACAGCTTTCAGAGAACTGCAGATTTTTTTTTTTTTTTTGAGACAGAGCCTCAAGCTGTCCCCTTGGGTAGAGTGCTGTGGCATCATAGCTCACAGCAATCTCCAACTCCTGGGCTCAAGCAAGTCTCCTGCCTCAGCCTCCCAAGTAGCTGGGACCACAGGCGCCCGCCACAACGCCTGGCTATTTTTTGGTTGCAGCGTCATTGTTGTTTGGCAGGCCTGGGCTGGATTTGAACCTGCCACCTTAGGTGTATGTGGCTGGTGCCTTAGCCACTTGAGCCACAGGCACCAAGCCAGAGAACTACAAAATTTTAATTTTGAATAGATGGTTCCTTGGGAAGGAACTTGGATGATCTTTTACTTTAAAGAAGGTATTTCTAGGATTCAAGGTCTCCTGAAGTAGTTAAGGAGCAGTATCAGTGATGATGGTGAGAAAGACACAGTAAGTGAGGGCTGCGAGGTGACCACGTGTTTATTTATGAAGATGTTTTGAATTTCTCTGGCAAACAATGCTTGAAGCTACTGGGTACCTTATTATCCTTATTATATAATTGCTCTTCAGGAAGCCATTGCCAGTTTTGACCTCTGCCACATGTTCTCTCTCTCTCTCCTAAATTTTTTTCTTTTTCTTTTTCTTTTTTTTTGAGACAGTCTTACTATGTCACCCTTGAGACACCCTTGAGAGTGCCATGGAGTCACAATTCACAGCAACCTCCAACTCTTGGGTTTAAGCAGTTCTCTTGCCTCAGCCTCCCAAGTAGCTGAGACTAAGGTGCCTGCCACAATGCCTGGCTATCTTTAGAGACGAAGTCTTGCTCTAGATCAGGCTGGCTCCAACCTGTGCGCTCAGGCAATCCACCTACCTCAGCCTCCCAAGTGCTGGGATTACAGGCATGAGCCACCCCACCCAGCTACTTTGTCATTTTTTAAAGAAACCATAATACATGAGAGCCAACATTGCCGATGTTGTATTTAGTGCTAACTATGATTAACATAAAGTGGGGACAAAATTTATTATGACAGTTTTGCATGGGAAATAATGTAGAAAATAGATTATAGGATTTTTGTTTTATATTGAATTTGTTCTAAATGCTTCCACTTAAGTATTTATTAAGTCATAAATCTTTTTTATTTTCTAATTTTAGCATTTTATCACTATAGTTGCAGAAGAATTGCTCAGGATATGTATATAGGCCCAGAGAAGGAGGTCAATAAATGGATGCATTATGCACAAAGAGGTTTTGACATATAGATGGATTAATCAAACGTTTGCTAAGCAGCAGCCTTTTCCTTTACTGAAAAGAAGCAAGTTCTAACTCTTGACTCAGATACTTTAATACAGGCATTTTAGTCTTGTCATCTCTTATTATTATTGCAGCAAAGGAAAGGCCTAGATAAGGAAAAGCAACTTGGCTTGGAGCCTGCAGCATGGTGGTTATGGTGCTAGCCACATACACTAAGGCTGGTGAGTTCGAATCCAGCCCAGGCCAGCTAAAAAAAACAATGACAACTGCAACAAAAATAGCCGGCACTGTGGTGGGTGCCTGTAGTCCCAGCTACTCGGAAGGCTGAGGCAAGAGAATCACCTAAGCCTAGGAGTTGGAGGTTGCTGTGAGCTGTGTGATACCACGGCACTCTACCGTCACGGCACTCTGCCAAGGGTGATAAAGTGAGACTCTGTCTCTACAAAAAGAAAAAAGAAAAAGAATGGAAGAAAAAGTATCCAATGTACTCAGTCCTAGTATGAAACCAATTTATAGCTTTCATATGAAAGCTATAACCCAACTATAGCCCAAGAAGAAGAGATAAGAGGAGAGGGAGGGGAGGGGAGGGGGGAGGATGGGTGGAGGCAGGTAATTGGTGGGATCACACCTACGGTGCATTTTACAAGGGTACATGTTAAATTTAGTAAGTGTAGAATATAAATGTCTTAACACAATAACTAAGAAAATACCATGAAGGCTATGTTAACCAGTTTGATGAAAATATTACAAATGGTATATAAAACCAGCACATTGTACCCCATGATTGCATAATGTATACAGCTATGATTTAATAAAAAATAAAAAAAGGAAAAAAAAGTTTGTACTCTCTTTATCTAGTGTTTGTCTTTACTTAAAAATAAACTGAGATTCGGCTTGGTGCCTGTGGCTCAAGTGGCTAAGACACCAGCCACATACACTTGAGCTGGTGGGTTCGAATCTAGCCTGGGCCACCAAACAACATACTAGTTATTAGACCATTGTTTCCAAGGCCAACTGTCAAAAGGTGGGTTTTGTTTGTTTGTTTGTTGTTGTTTTTTGAGACAGAGTCTCACTAGGTAGCCCTCAATTGAGTGCTGTGGTGTCACAGCTCTCAGCAACCTCAAACTCTTGGGCTTAAGAAATTCTCTTGCCTCAGCCTCCCAAGTAGCTGGGACTACAGGCACCCGCCACAACACCCGGCATTTTTTTGTTGTAGTTGTCATTGTTGTTTGGCAGGCCTGGGCCAGGTTTGAACCCTCCAGCCCCGGTGTATGGGGCCGGTTCCCTGCCCACTGAGCTATAGGCACTGAGCCATGTCCAAAGGTGTTTTAAAGTCAAGCTTAAGGTCTCAGTAAAAACAGAGAACAGGAGCTTTCAAATCAGAGAACTGTTTTTAATTTTGCCAACTCAATTTCCTAATTTGCCATAGATTTGTTTTTCTTCCCAAAAGGAGATAACCCTTCTTAGAGTTTGAATACTGAGAGCTTCCATTACTCATGGTCTTTCTTTATTTAAACTTGGTTTTGCCTTGGACTAAAGGGAAACTTGGCAGAGTTTCTAAACTTACATATGAGATTATACTTTTATTCTACCCAAACACATGTGTAAAGACAGGGTTCCTTCAGGTAGGGAAAATTGCCTGCCTTCTCTTTGGAAGCCTTTCATCCAAGGGTCTCCTTCTTTTCCTCTGTGCTCCTTTCTCCTGGGGGGATATTCAGTGCCATCAGTATAGACTTAGCTCAGTAGCTTAGCAGGAGCACAGATAAATTTCCAAAATCAACTCTTCAGTGTTCTAGCTGATAGCAGAATGACTCCCTCCCTCTGAGGAGGCCTGTTGGTCTTCCTTTATCTGCCACTTTGAGGATGGGGTAGGAAATAGCCGTAGTATTGTAGGGGAGGAAAACTTTTCCTCACTCTCTTAGGTTTATAGATGAGGCCAACAAATTAAGAAAAGATTCCCAGCAGAAAAATTTATAAAGTTCATAAATGTTAATATTTTTAATTTTGCACACACAAGGGCTTCACAGAAAAAAAGTAAAAATCCAAAGAGGCAGTTAGACTTGGAAGCTTGATATCATCTTAACGAAGGGAGATAAATTGTGGAGAAGTGACTAGATAAAGGGTACAGGGGTAGGGTTCCCGGAAGTGGTAAATTAGGGGAAGGTAAATACTGTATGTGGGGAAATTTATGCTAGATAGGGGTTCTTTTAGGAAGGTTTATTTGTGCAAACTCACCTTGGTGCCAATGAAGGCCATAAAACTGACTTATGGCAGTTCTCAATATTTAGAAGTTTCTGCTTAAGTCAGATAAGGAAAGCTCCAAGAATACTTCTTTCTCCATCTGTTGCTTCTCAGTTGCCTTCAGGTCAAAATAATCTATACGCCAAAGTGGCCTATTTAGGTATGGTATATTCAGATCCCTTTCCGTACATAGAAAGAAAAATGTAGAGAGAAAACTTTGACTGGGTGACTCTGCCATCAACAAACACAGGGGGCATTAGGCATAACATCTAGCATGCCTAAGTCCTCAATTTCATTATCTAGAAGGCAAGTGGATCATGTACCCTCCAAAGATTCATAGTGCTCTAAAAATACTTGGTTTGTATTCTTAAGGATCTTGAATGTAGTCACTCTTAACTTATAATTTGCCCTTGTCACTCAAGACAGTGTAAACCTAAGGTTTATCCATTGTACATGAAATTCTAGTTACCATACTTTAAAGATTTTTGGTAACTAGGTTTTTAGGAGCACACCACCGCATCTGTTTGGTGTTTGTTTGTTTGTTTGTTTTTCTATATTTTATAGAGGCAAGGTCTCCCCATGTTGCCCAGGCTAGTCTTAAACTGCTGGCCTCAAGTGATCCCCTCACCTTGTCCTTTCAAAATTATAGGATTATGAGTATGAGCTTCTGATTTTTTTTTTTTGAAGTTTTTGGCTGGGGCCAAGTATGAACCCACCTGTCACCTCTGGTATATGGGACCGGCGCCCTACTCCTTGAGCCATAGGCGCTGCCCTGATTTTTTTTTTAATACTGGTTAACGTCTTTCTGCCTCAGAGTCCTTGTCTATAAAATAGCAATACTTAAGTATTTATCTTAAAAATTATTTTAAGATCAAATGAGATAATAGATGGGAAGAACTTCTCATGTTCATGAGAACACCCAACATTAGCATACCTCTATATCATTTATGAAATACCAGTATGGAAACAGGTTCATTTAGGGCAGCGGTTCTCAACCTGTGGGTTGCGACTCACAGGAACTGTATTAAAGGGTTATGGCATTAGGAAGGTTGAGAACCACTGATTTAGGGTATTTTGTGGATTTCCTTTGCTATGTAAAATATTACTTAGATCAGCGATTCTCAACCTGTGGGTCACAACCCCTTTGTAACATATCAGATATTTACATTATGATTCATAACAATAGCAAAATTACCATTATGAAGTAGCAATGAAAATAATTTTATGATTGGGGGTCAATACAATATGAGGAACTATACTAAAGGGTTACGGCGTTAGGAGGCATTAGGAAGGTTGAGAACCACTGCCTTAGATCAGTTGTCCTCAAACTATGGCCCACAAGCCTCATGTGGCCTGCCTAGGAAATTTATCTGGCCTGCCAGATGTTTTTGCCGCTGCTGCCTGTCCTGCTTAGCAGCTGACTCATCCCAGGGCCTGCCGTCCAGCCCTCCAATGGTCTGAGGGACAGTGAACTGGCCCCCTGTTTAAAAAGTTTGAGGACCCCTGAATAAGATCTGATTGGGTTTGTTGGACTGGGACCCAAGGCCTTTCAATCTTGGTCATGGCAGATAACCTTAGCTATCTTGGGAGTCCTCTCTAAAACATCTTTTTGTCTTTTCCAGGAATCTGAATTTCTGTGTTTGGAATGTGATGAGGTCAAGGTTAACCAAATCCTGAAGAAGCTCTCAGAAGTAGAAGAAAGTATCAACACACTGATGCAGCCAGCCTAACTGTAAATGATGTAGGAAGTAGTTGGCATTGTAGAAACAATGTATTGATGATTCCTCCCCCACTGACCTTTTAAAAAAATATTCCTGTTCCTCCATTGATATTAAATACTCGAAAGCAATCTTGTCTGCCTCTGCTCGTGGAGATTTCTTTCTCTCTCTCTCTTTCATTTATTTCATTTACTCTTATAGTTTGTTCTAGTGCAGAGGTTCTCAGAATTCAGCATGAATAAAGGTTAAAAGGGATGAAAGCATTTAAAAAAAAAAAAAAAAGCAGGTTTCCAGGGCCCTATCCATAGAGACTTGGTTCCAGTAGGACTGGGGTAGGTGGGATTAACTTTTGAACCCTTGCCATGATGGTTTGTTCTGAGTGAGATTTTAGAAATTTATACATGATAAATCATGCAAGAATTAGAAAAGGAAAGGGTGCGGGGGACATTTTAGTCATGCAAATATAGGGCTGACCAAGTACCGTGTGTCCTGAGCTGAGCCATGGAGGAGCCTGCCTAACCTAGAAAGGAAATACCTGACCCTGGTACAACTTGAGATGCTTCTGGCATTTGTATTAGTTCTGCCTTAATCTGGGTGTCTGGTTTGATCTGTACTACTGAGGGAGTTGGGCTTTTCTGGAACCCTGGAACTAAAATGGCCTTGTAACAAAGAGACGCCCTTCGCTCAACTCAAATCAGAATTAGGGAGAGGGGAAAATGCCAAGGTGATTCTTTTACCTTAGAAAATTTTACATGACTCATCAAATAAAACCTCTTTCAGAAATTTCTTCAAGAAGAGCTAGTATAGGATCAGCACCTGTAGCTCAACAGGGCGCCAGCCACATACAATGGAGCTGGTGGGTTCAAATCTGGCCTGGGCCTGCCAAACGGTCCCAGCTACTTGGGAGGCTAAGGCAAGAGAATCACTTAAGCCCAAGAGTTTGAGGTTGCTGTGAGCTGTGATATCACAGCACTCTACCAAGGGTGACATAGTGAGACTCTGTCTCAAAAAAAAAAAAAGAAGAGCTAGTACAATAAAAACTAGGTTCTAGTAGAGAAGTTACCAAACACCCAAGAGTATGCCATTCAAAAGGAAAAGACTGTCACCCTATATATTGAGACAAGGGTCCTTGGTAAACAGGTTTTATCATCTGATACTGAAAATATTTAGAAACTTCAGTTGCTTTTAGGATGTAATATGTTTAAAAAACATTCTCTTGATCTGTGGTTATAGCATATCTCAGTTCTTTTTTTTTTTTTTTTTTTTTTTTTTGAGACAGTCTCAAGCTATCACCCTTTTAAAGTGTCACAGCTCACAGCAACCTCCAGCTCCCGGGTTTAAGCAATACTCTTGCCTTAGCCTCCCAAGTAGCTGAGACTACAGGCATCCACCACAATGCCTGGCTATTTTCTGGTATAGTTGTCATTGTTTGGCAGGCCCAGGCCAGATTCAAACCTGCCAGTTCTGGTGTATGTGGCTGGCACCTTAGCCACTTGAGCTACAGGCGCCACACATATCTCAGTTCTAATGAGTTTATTTCAGGGCAGAAATAAACCATCTTCTATTAAGAAGTTTATCCTGGGTGGTGCCTGTGGCTCAAGGAGTAGGGTGCCGGCCCCATATGCCAAGGGTGGTAGGTTCAAACCCAGCCCTGGCCAAAAAATAAAAATAAAAATAAACTGCAAAAAAAAAAAAAAAAGAAAAAAAGAAGTTTATCCTGGGAGGTCCCTGTGGCTTAAAGGAGTAGGGCACTGGCCCCATATACTGGAGGTGGCAGATTCAAACCCAGCCCTGGCCAAAAAAAAGAAGTTTTTCCTAAATCAGTCTGGAGACATTTCAGGAGCTCTTTTAACACCCAAACTGAAATTACTAGCTTCTTTCCTGATTAAATCCATCTTAGCAGTTAGCAAACAATGATCAGAAGGTTTTAAATGTAGTGCCTGTGGACCCTTCAGAAAACATCTTGAAACAGTACTGCAAATAGATTTAGGAATGGCACAAAAACTATTGTAGTTGGCACAAAAACTATTAAAATTTGCTTTCTGTTTGCAAGGCTACTGCCCTGTAATCTAAGGGAATTTAGACATTATCTCCTGCTATAAAATGGAGGAAATGAATATCTCAACAGATAATGGGATTCTAGATGTCCTAGGAAGGAAGAAATACAGCTACCACATTGATGTTGATTCACATATCCCATGGAAGCTTGAAGGGACAGGCCATGGGCTAGAAAAAGGAAGTCATTGTCATAGTTTGAAGCTCTGTTTAGGTCATCACATGGAAGGAATAGCTTCAAAAGTGGACATGAGCTTTTTCTATTATATCCTTGAGCCCTGAGTCATTAGAAAAACTACTTTTAATGTATATTGAGTTTTTCAAAATTAAAAAAATTTAAAAATAGGGAGGATGGTCCCCACATCTAACACTAAACATTTTTGAATGCAAGTTGTTTTAGACAGGGTATGTTTTATATTTGCTGAAGATTTTTCAATTTTTTCTTATCAAAGGAGTATATATTTATTATAGTCTATTAAGAAAGTACAGAAACATACTAAGAAGAACTGTTAATGATCTATCAACCTAACATACAGAGATAACAGAATGTGAAGCCCAGAACTAGGAGAAGAGTGGACTTTCCGGCTCGGCGCCTGTGGCTCAAGTGGCTAAGGCACCAGCCACATACACCTAAGGTGGCGGGTTCAAATCCCCAGCCCGGGCCCGCCAAACAACAATGATGGCTGCAACCAAAAAACAGCCGGGCGTTGTGGCGGGCGCCTGTGGTCCCAGCTACTTGGGAGGCTGAGGCAGGAGACTTGCTAGAGCCCAGGAGTTGGAGGTTGCTGTGAGCTGTAACGCCATGGCACTCTACACAGGGGGACAGCTTGAGGTTCTGTCTCAAAAAAAAAAAAAGAATGGACTTATGATTAAATTCCTGAAAGTGAAGTACACAGGTTTTAAGAAGACTTTGATAAACATTGCCAAATCATTCTCCAGAAAGGTTATGTCGGTTTGTATTCCTTCTAAGAATCACTCTCCATTCTTGCTTAATTGGTATTTTCTGGGACTAAATTGTGTAAATTTTTGTAAGGGACACTTATATTAAACCAGAACCTCTCCCTGGTAACAGAAGGATAGAGTAAGGATCAGAAAAGGAAAAAACTGGCATAAGGGTCCCTGAGGCCCCAGTAGATTTACTACTTCCACAACCCCACTTTGCTTTGATTTCCGGAAATTTGAAACAAAATAAAAATTCTTAGCCTTGGCCAGGTGCTGTCGCTCACACCTGTACTCCTATAACTCTGGGAGGCTGAGGCAGGTAGATTGCTTGAATTAATGAGTTCGAGACCAACCAGAGCAAGAGTGACACCTCTGTCTCTACTAAAAATAGAAAAAATGGGGCAGTGCCTGTCGCTCAAAGGAGTAGGGCGCCAGCCCCATATGCCAGAGGTGGCGGGTTCAAACCCAGCCTCAGCCAAAAACTACAAAAAAAAAACAAGGCAAGAGGATTGCTTGAGCCCAAGAGTTGGAGGTTGCTGTGAGATGTGATGCCACAGCTCTCTGCCCAGGATGACAGCTTGAGACTCTGTCTCAAAAAAAAAAAAAAAAAAATTCTTAGCCTGAATTGAGACTTGTAGAAATCATCCCTGCTTAAGCAATAAGCACTCCAACATTAGTCTGTTTGGAAACAATCCAGCTAAGACAAAAGCTAGCTTTCAGAATAATGTCAGAAAGTAACTCCAGATGTAACAGTTTCATGTTGATAAGAAGTAGGATTTGGCCTTATTCTCAGGTCTGGTTTTCTTGGAAGCTCTGGTTCTTATCGCTTTTATCAGCGAGGGCCTAATTCTACCACCTTTTTTTTTTCATTATATAACCTCTCTTCCCCCAGTGTTATTTTAATGATTCAAAAGAATGATGGCATTTTAAAAATTTAGCTTAGCTATTCTCCTTCAAATACAAGAAGGTGGTGAAAAGCAAAGAATGACATTGAGTATCTGAAATCTTAAATAGCTGACATTGTGTCAAGCTATTAATTATTGAACTTCTTTTTTTAGAGCTGAGTGAAGATTTGGAAAACAGAATATAAATAGGGATTAAAGGAAAATAAATGCTAAACAGATGTTAGAAAATACTGTTTTCTGAAGTGCACAGTAAACATCTAGACCAAGGTACGGATTATAGAAAGAATCTGTCTAGGGTCAGCTGAGAAATAATTGGATCCTTTTTTATAAAAGAACAGGATGCTGGAAGGGATGGGCTTTTATAAGATGGGCTATCTAATAATTCTTAGCTCTCCAACTTTATAACCAAAGTTTCCAGATATTTTAAATGATGATTATTTAGCCAGCAGAAGGGAAAACCCAGATAGAACATAGCTAGCTTAAGGTTAACTCTAGTTTTAGAATAAATAGTTTTTGATTTCAAATATTAAGAAATAGCAATTTTTATCTCAATGTGGTCAAGTTTTCTTTTTATAAGGATGGCCATAATTGTCTCTCATAGCAACCCAACTATAGGAAACATGGAACTATCCTTTGTTGCAAAGGAACCTCCTTCCTGTCAGATAAATGGTGCCAACTGACATAGCTTACAAGTTTGGTACATAAATTATAAGAATAAAATACTAAAGCTATACATGAGCAGACAGTAAAATATAGGTATTTATATCATACACTAAGGACTGTCACGGGCCTTTTATTTATCCTGCTTTTGGCTGGTTTCTGTTTCCTGCTGGTGTCAGGGTTTTTTTTGTTGTTTTGAGGGGAATTTTTTTTTTTTTTGAGACAGAGCCTCAAGCTGTCCCCCTGGGTAGAGTGCCATGGCATCACAGCTCACAGCAACCTCCAACTCCCAGGCTCAAGCGAGTCTCCTGCCTCAGCCTCCCAAGTAGCTGGGATCACAGGCGCCTGCCACAATGCCTGACTATTTTTTGGTTGCAGCTGTCATTGTTGTTTGGCAGGCGTGGGCTGGATTCGAACCCGCCACCTTAGGTGTATGTGGCTGGCGCCTTAGCCACTTGAACCACAGGCGCCGAGCTGAGGGGAATTTTTGAGACAGAGTCTTACTCTGTTGCCCTGGGTAGAGTGCTGTGGTGTTGTCACAACTCATAGCAATCTCAAACTTCTGGGCTCAAGCAATCCTTTTGCCTCAGCCTCCCAAGTAGCCGGGACTACAGGTGCCTGCCATAAGGCCTGGATATTTTTAGAGACAGGGTCTTACTCTGTCTGGTAAGGGTGGTCTGATACT
Source organism: Otolemur garnettii (assembly GCF_000181295.1). Lineage (NCBI taxonomy): Eukaryota > Metazoa > Chordata > Mammalia > Primates > Galagidae > Otolemur > Otolemur garnettii. Next base: position 19,161,661 of record NW_003852419.1, read on the forward strand.
CATGGGCTCAGGCAGTCTGCCCACCTCGGCCTCCCAGAGTACTGGGATTACAGGCATGAGCCACACCAGGCCTGGTGTCCGGGTTCGAAGTTTTGTTGATTCACAGAATACAGGATCTAGAAGAGATGGAAAGGGAAAAAATACAGGCAATCCTCGCATTAATAACATCCAATTTATGTATAACTCACACTTATGAACAGGGGCTATTATAGGTAATAGGTAAATGTACCTGTTCCAACTTATGTACAAATTCAACTTAAGAACAGACTGGGCGTGGTGGCTCATGCCTGTAATCCTAACACTCTGGGAGACTGAGGCAGGTAGATTGCCTGAGCACTACAGTTTGAGACCAGCCCGAGCCAGAGTAAGACCTGGTCTGTAAAAATAGCTGGGCATTGTGGCAGGTGCCTGTGGCCCCAGCTATTTGGGAGGCTGAGGCAAGAGAATCGCTTGAGCCCAAGAGTTTGAGGTTACTATAAGCTATGACAGAACAGCACTCTACACTCTACTGATGGTGACAAAGTAAGACTCTGTCTCAAAAAAAAGAACAAACCTACAGTCCCTATCTTGTTCATAACCCAGGGACTGCTTATATTCCTTTGATTGCTCAAGTGAAGTAAGATGAAACTGTAATTTTAAGAGAATTCTGGGCTGAAAGATCAAAATAGTTAAACACTTTCCTTTGATGCTATTATTATGCTGTTTTTATATTAACGAAATAAGAATAAATTAGGGGATTTTATATGATTTATATTCTGGCTAATTTTAGAAGCATGGCTAAGTGGCACTGATTTCAGAAGGAATGAATGGGAGGCTTTAGCATTTTGCCAAAAATAAGGAAACATATGGACAGACAGGGCAAAGGACTCACATTGGCCATGGTCAGGAAAAAATTTCACAGCTACTATCTTCCATCTCCATGGAACCCAGTGACTACCTGTAGTCATCTGATTGCCCTTCGAGAGAATAACATGTGCTTATAAAGATATCTGTGTCCTTGCTCACTTGTGTTTAGATGATGACAGTTCCTACAGAGGATTTTGGTATACATATGTGACCTTTGGGTAGGCCTAATGTCACTTGCAGCCTGCCTCCATGTTAGTCCTGCCCCTGTATATGAGGCTGCTCTTGCTGTTTGTAGAGCTTGATGCTGTTTCTGGATAGCCTTAGCCTGACTTTCCACTCATTGCCACCATCTCAGGGTGCAATGTGAAGAGGAATGAGTTTGCAGCCACATGGGGCTTCCTGGCTGTCCACATACCCAGGTTGCCAGCTGATTATCTTAATCCTATTTGAGCAAACACTGACCCAAGCTTGCTAAATACAGTATCACTATTGGACATTATTAATTGTAACCATTTCTGTAGTGAATTCATAGAGGCTACACTCCTCATTATTATGGTTTTCTCAACATAGTGTAGTAGGACAGAGATCAAAAATTTTTAAAGTTTTCATTATAAAAGTAATGTATGCTTACTTAAATATTAATATTTAATTTTTAATTTATTTTTCTTGAGACAGGGTCTTACTCTGTCACCCTGGGTACAGTGCTATGGTCTCACAACTCATAGCGATTTCAGACTTTTCAGCTCGAATGATCCTCCTGCCTCAGCCTCCAAAGTAGCTGGGACTATAGGCACCTTCCACAACACCCAGCTAGTTTTTCTATTTTTTTTTTAAGATGGAGCCTCAAGCTATCCCTCTGCGTAGAGTGCCATGGCATCATAGCTCACAACAATCTCCAACTCCTGGGCTCAAGCGAGTCTCCTGCCTCCGCCTCCCAAGTAGCTGGG
>NW_003852419.1:19164278-19172737 GCF_000181295.1 Otolemur garnettii
CAGGAGACTCGCTTGAGCCCAGGAGTTGGAGGTTGCTGTGAACTGTGATGCCACAGCACTCTACCCAGGAGGAAAGCTTGAGGCTCTGTCTCAGAAAAAAAAAGAATTTTTTGGTGTCAGCGTTTTTATAAATTCCCAGAAGGCAATTTGTGGCCACTCCCATCACATTCTCCAACGTTTCATAGCAACCTAGAAAACAGCAATGATTCATAATGGATTTGGAGAGGATTATTATTTACAGCAAACACCTAATGAATGAGAATACCAGGGTGCTCTTTAGTTTAATTTTCTGGTCAAAAAGAGTTTACCATAGTTCTTAAAGACTTAACAAACTACGAATTCTGAGTCCTCTTCCTTTATGTGACAGTCCCAGGACTCCTAAGCATTCCAATCTCCAGTCACTTTGTGCCTGCTGAACTTTCACACCTGCCTTCACAGCATCAGTATTTAGTATACCTCCTTGTCAGCACTGCATATCTGGAGTGTCAACTCCTTAAGGGCAGGGGCCTTATCTTGCACATCTTGTATCCCCTGTCCCCTGTAAGCTGGTCCTCCAAAAGTCTCTACAAGTGAGCATGAGATCAATGAGCATCAAAAATTGAGATTGAGTTGCATAGTAATCAAATCCATAGTTTCCATTTAGAAAGGAAAAAGAAAACATTAGAGTCAGACCTAGATTTGCACAAGATACTTAATTTCAAGCAAGTTTAGTTTTCTGATCTGAAAATAGGGAGGATAAATCTAATCCACAGGGTTAGATACTGTGCAGTAAATACGATTTAGATGTCTAAAACATATCTTTTTTGAGACCCAAGGGCCAAATATGTGGGTCAAATTCTGGTTCTTTACTTAGTATGATAGTTGTGTAACGTTGGGCAACTTAACATCCCTGTGCCTTTTCCTCATTTTTTGTTAAAAAAAAAAAAAGGTGGGGGGTGATAATAGTACCTCCCTCAGTAGGCATATTGGGGGAATAGAATGAATTAATATTTCCATACTTGGAATGTTTACTGCTGCTGCTATTATAATTATTACTATTGTTAGGAACCATTTGCTTAAGAAGCTAAAACAAGTAACCGTGAAGCAATTTGCAAGTAATATAAGTCAGTAGCCAAGTCCATGCTAAATAGAGCTGAGTATCGCAAACTACAATTATTGTATGGGTTTCAGCAAAGAGAAAGGCTGGCGGGGCCTAAGAAACATTAGGAAAGGTTTTAAGCCAAAATTTTTAATGTTGGACAAATCTGTAAAGAATAAAGAAGGATATTCTAGGCTGGGTGGAGAAGCTAGGTAAATAAAGGTAAAAATTATGCCTTTGGATCTGTGCCTTCACCTCTGGGCTAGGAGACTGACCCAAAGTGAAAGAGATTGTTTAAATAGGCCTGCAGCATCCCTGGACTTCAGAATTCTGGAACATCATTCAAAATAAATAAATAAATAAAAAGTCAGCTGAGCTTGGTAGCTCACACCTATAATCCTAGCACTCTGGGAGGCCAAGACAGGCAGATTGCTTGAGCTCAGAAGTTCAAGACCAGCCTGAGCAAGAGTGAGACCCTGTCTCTACTAAAAATAGAAAAATTAGTCAGTTATTATAGAGGGCATCTGTAGTCCCAGCTACTTGGGAGGCTGGTGCAAGAGTTTGAGTTTGCTGTGAGCTATGATGCCATGGCACTCTACCAAGGGTGACTGAGTGAGACTCTCTCTTAAAAAAGAAAAAAAAAAAACTGTATTCAATCTAAGGCAATGTGGTGACCAAAGCCCCAAGAGATGTATCATTAACTTAATTTTATCTTAAAATCACCAGTCCCTTCTTGCAGTCAGCTTCGTACTAACTTTAAAGTAAATATGGTGGCTCGGCACCTATAGCTCAACCGGCTAAGGTGCCAGCCACATACACCTAAGGTGGCGGGTTCGAATCCCCAACCCGGACCCGCCAAACAACAATGACGGCTGCAACCAAAAAATGGCCAGGCGTTGTGGCGGGCGCCTGTGGTCCCAGCTACTTGGGAGGCGGAGGCAGGAGACTGGCTTGAGCCCAGGAGTTGGAGGTTGCTGTGAGCTGTAATGCCACAGCACTCTACTCAGGGGGACAGCTTGAGGCTCTGTCTCAAAAAAAAAAAAAAGTAAATATAGTAGAAATCAATATTAATAAATACTAATTCTGGGGAAAAAAAGCAATGCCTTTAGATCCAGAGGTGAGAAGAGAATGGATGAAGTCACACCTTTTCATAGAAGGGGCTTTTCTTTTCTCTTGATGGATGTTTACAAACCTGGATCACATCTGGCTCATCATCTGGAGCTCAGGTTCTTGGTGACAAGTTGTTATAAATGGAGAACTAAGGAAGACTAATGCAGTTGTGTTCCCATGGAAGATAATCAAACAATGCTAAACATAGCCACAATAAGGACCTATGGCTGCTAACAGATTTGGAGCTGCGTAACTGAACAAACCCCAAGGCTCCCCCGCTCCCTGGGGAATTGAGACCAAACGCAGTTTCTGTAGCATCTCTGGCAGAGTTGTGGGACTTTGTGGCTTCTTTGGGAAGGAAAGTACTACTAGCTGTTGTTCTTTAAGGTGGTTCTTTCCTGCCTCCTGAAGAGAATTCCAGGGCCTAAATTCTGGAAAGGGAAGGGAAGGTAGACAGAACATAAAAAAGAAGGTTTTATGTTGTTCACTCATGAGATCCATGTCTGTGTTCCCCAACCAGATTGCTGGACAAAGTGAGGGTTCTTAAAAAAAAAAAAAAAAAAAAAAACCCTCTTAACCAGGTGCTGTAGTTCATCCCTATAATCCTAGCACTCTGGGAGGCCAAGGGCGGGTGGACTGCTGGAGCTCACAAGTTCGAGACCAGCTTGAGCAAAAGCAAGACCACTCCCCATCTCTACTAAAAATAGAAAAACTGAGGCAAGAGGATAGCTTGCACCTAAGAGTTGGAGGTTGCTGTGAATTAAGATGTCACGGCACTTTACCCAGGGTAACTAACAGCTTGAGACTCCGTCTCAAAAAAAAACTCATCAGAAAAAAAAAAAAAAAGGTCTGTGCATACTTTTCAAGATATCAGCACCACAGATAAGCAAGAAAAGTCCTTACAAAAATAGCATAAGACCTCGGGTTGGACACCCCTGCTCCAAATCATCTGGGTGCAGATAGACCACATAAACCAAGAAGGTACCTTTATCCAGATCTCCTTTGAGCTGGAAGAAAACAAGTCACTTCATAAGTTACTGCATGATCCACATCCATATAGCTGTTTGCTGGATGGTATACCACCACTTCAAATATTGTCTACAGGAATTTAGAGAAAAATTTCTACTCAGGATTAGGAAGTAAAAAAATAAATAGCCAAATAATCTGAGGACAGGAGTATCTAGTGGGAGAATTATCAGGTCTGGCCAATTTCCTTGCTAAAACAGGTGGAAAAAGCTGACCTTTCTCTTCTTCATTGCTCATGGTGTAATTTCAACGAATGGGGAAACATAATGCAAAAGTTTTACATTTTCTTTCCCTTTCTCTGTACACTTGGGGAACAGCTGAACTAAAAGCTGAGGGAATTTGGTTCTCAAAATCCCTGAAGAGCTGGAGAAATCTCACCAGGCACTCAACCCCGGGATAATGAACTTGTAGCACCTTTGGGCAACCAGCCCAGGAACCATTACTGGAAGGGCAAGACCTGGCAAGTCCCTATTGCCATGAGCGAGCCCTGGGAGAAAGAGGTAACTACAATAATCACAGCCTGTGCTATTCTTTGTAGCTCAAACACCACACCTAGTTTTGCACCTGGAAGTTTACCCAATTATCTGTGTGCATGGAAGCTAGTCATGATAAAACTCTTGTCCTTTTCTTCTATTCTTTTATCTTTCTCTTTGGGGAACGACTGAAAATTGCCAGCTCCACTTTTCAACTTTAGAAGGCAGGTAGTAAATTACCCAGTAAATCAGAATTACACACATGCATCCAGCTAAGCCAAAAATATTTGAGATATTTACAATTATTTTCAAATATCAAAATATCACAGTAGTCATTATGGGAAGAATTAAATCTTCATACAATTTCTTTATTTTCATATTATTTTTATACTTTTCGGAGGCTTTAAGCAATCTTAATCTGATCTGATATCCCACAGAATTTCCACAGTAGGGCTGTCCATGAGGCCCAGGCCTCTGGCAAAGGAGGGATTGTATTCCAGGAATAAGAAGGTGCCTTCCAGGGAACTTAGAATGCTAACTGTTTTCTTGGCCTTTTGGATGGAAGCTTTTGGACAGTCTGTGGTTCACAAAGTTGTTTTGATTTTAGCTTTACACAAATAATACATGCATAGTGGGGATGCCAAAAACCTGTATACACAATGTAAGAGATGTTATCTATGTATCATATATTATGTATGTACTTGGAGCACCTCTTATAATCACAGAAGTCAGATGTGACTTGTATTCATCTTTTGTTGTATGTATATATCGAGAATTATAATTTTAATACAGTTTTTTCTTTTCTTTGGGTGTACCTTTTTTTGGCACCCTCTGTACATTGTTCTTAAGAAGCATTATAAACATTACATGTCATTAAAGATAGAGCCTCCTATGACCAATATCAGTCCAGGGTTCCTACTCCACTTCCCCAGCAGCAACCTCTATTGTCACTTTGAGTGTGTCTCTGTCTAGGTTTTTTTCAGGGTATGTGATTTTTACCTACTTGCATAATGCCCATTGTTTCAGTATTGTTTTCTGTAGGTAACTTAAGTGTAATCATAATTGTCCTGCAAATTGCTTTTTCCTTTAATATGTCTTGAGACTTTTTGGTATTAGTACTGAAGAGACCAACTACTCACTAAATGTGTGTAGAGAGTGTTTTCAAGTGCAAACATCTGAACTACAGAAGATGCAGAAAGAAATCTTATCTGAACTTCCCTTACTGACCAACACAGATCTTTACAAGAGTCAGCTGCCTTAACTGCTCCACTCCCCGGGGAGGTCTCCAGTCAGGAAGCCACTGGCTTTGAGAACTGGAATATTCCAAACAGAAAAAAAGTGTGTAAATAGGCCTCAATAAAACTTTCCACCATTTGAAGCCCCGAATTCCCCCGCCCTTATTAAAGCTAGTACGTTTTTTTTTTTTTTTATTGAATGGTAACTATGTGCATTGATGCCCTTCTGAAAGCTAGTATGTTTTAATACCCTTTGCTGTTCTGGGAGCTTTTGGGGGGGACCTGGGGACAGAGTCTCATTCATGGGTAGAGTGCCATGGCATCATAGCTAACAGAAACCTCCAACTCTTGGGCTCAAGCGATCCCCTTGCCTCAGTTTTCTATTTTTATTATTAATTAATTTATTTGTTTATTTTTGCAGTTTTTGGCTGGGGCTGGGTTTGAACCTGCCACCTCTGGCATATAGGACTGGTGCCCTACTCCTTTGAGCCACAAGTGCGGCCCAGTTTTTCTATTTTTAGTAGAGACAGGGGTCTCACTTTTTGCTCAGGCTGGTCTCAAACCTGTGAGCTCAAGCTATCTGCCTGCCTCAGCCTCCCAGAGTGCTAGGATTACAGGTGTGAGCCACCATGCCCAGCCCTGGGGGCTACTTTCTTTAGGGCACTCCTGCATATGCAATACTTTTTTCTTATGTTAGTGTCTATTGTCAGTTAATTTGCAGGACACTGACCAATTAAACCTTAATTGGCATAGAACTTTTTCCTCCTCATGGTCTATATAAACTTACTCCATTAATTTCAACTGCTGCATAGTATTCCATAGATGTAGCAGGTTAGGGGTTTTTGTTTGTTTGGAGTTTTCCTAGCAATGGTTTTTAGGTGGTCCCAATTTTTCCCCATTGTTAACAATGCTGCTGTGAACATCCTTGCACATCCCTCCCTGTATGCAGGTCAAATATGTCTTAGAAAATAGGAATTAGGGGTGGTGGCCGTGGCTCAAAGGGGTGGGGCACTGGCCCCTTATGCTGGAGGTGGCGGATTCAAACCCAGCCCCAGCCAAAAACTGCAAAAAAAAAAAAGGAAAATAGGAATTAGGAAGGCAGGTCCGCATGCTTCCTCTTGTTTGCTGCAGCAATTCCAGCACCTAGTACAGACAGCACCCAGCACACCTGTGCCGTAGGAGTTCACTCCTCCGACTGCTCTGAAGGGAGAGGGGCAAGATGGCCGGCTGGAGCCAGCCTCTGACAGAAGCTCCCGTCCAGAGGGAAGGATAATGTCCAGAAAGTACCCAATCAAGCTGAGGACTGGGAGCTGAGGCGAGAGAGAAGAGTAATATCTGCAGGTCACCTCTGCTGAGGCAAGCTGCGACTCCAAGAAAGCAAACTTCAGGAGGTTTTCTACAGACGAGTGGTGAACTGAGGACCTCTTGTTTCACCCCATGGGTGAGAGCTGTAGGAAGTGGGGTCTACTTCCCCAGAGGGACCCTGTTGAGACTCCAAACTCTCTCGCCAGGCAGAAAAATTCAACTACCATTTTCCCTGCCATTCTAAACATCCAGTCCACCCTTACCCCCTTGCCTGAGGAACCAGAAGCCTAACCCCTGCAGAGACTGTGGGAGGAGGCCCAAGAGCAGCAGCATCCACCCCAGCCGGCCCCGGACCAAGGCCCGAACCCCGCCTGAGCCTGAGCCGCGCTTCCTGTGCCCTTCACACCCTCACCCCCCCACCCCACCTCCATGCTGTGCCCTTGCCTGGCCAGAATCGTGAGCTGAGCACTTTCCTTGCTGAAGTCACGGAGCACCAGGGACTGCCAGAACTGTGTGTAGAGTCCCCAGCCCTGTGCTGGATCCGTGTGCCCACGCTCCTGCTCCCAGAGCTGCTCCTACAGCCAGAACTTTGTGGCAGTCGCATGGGAGCTGTGCAGGGTCACTTCCCACAAAGATCCAGCAACAATAGAGTGATCCCACTGGGGTCTAATCTTGGAGAGACACATCCTCAACTCTGAGGACTGCCAGAGAAAACCAGAACTCACTCTATAAGGATACCAGTGCTGCAGAGTGGCAGGGGAAAAGGTATGGTGGCTGAGGGAGAAAAGCATTTGCTAACTTAATACCCTCAGGATTAGACTGAGTCCAAGTGGAACACTAGCCAGTGGCTACTGAGTACCCCAGGCAGGCAGGCCTCAGCTCCCCCAGCTGACTGGTAGCAGAGGGTAGTGGCTAGGCTGCGGGGGCAGTGACCTTCCTTTGACTCTGACGGGTGCAAACCCCCAGCACATCCGCTTATTGGAGAGAGCAGGACCTCAATCCTGTTGGGTCACCAGTGACTGGGTGTGAAAGAGGAGCAAAGTGGAGAAAGAGACTCAGACCCCTGGTCTAACTCTGCTACCAGGTGGGTCTTTTTGACTCCACAGAGCACTGGAGCAAGCCAAATTTGATCAGCTAGTAGACCTCTGCCATCTAGTTGTTGGAGACCTTTCGAACTCTACCCCTTGAGAGTTCATACTGACTAGGTCAATTGGTTTGGAACTCCTAACCTGGGCCAATCTCCCAAGGTCCCTCTCGGGTGATTCCCTGGTTGTGTGGTAACAGGAAAGGTTGATTTCCCTCTTTTAGTTGTTGTCCATGGGGTGGTGAGGTGGGGAGTGGGCTGTCTTAATTGCTTGCATTTCTCCACAGCTAAGACTTCAGCAGAGTCACTGATCCACTATGATTGGACAAGAACCAGCTGAATACAAGACAGAGCCACCTAACCCCACCACACCAAGCAGGTTTCCTCAGCCTCAGACTGTAACACTGTATTGGTCCTTTGCAAAGCTATAGGGGAAAAGCTGTAGCCTTCAGTCCCAGATTCTTGACAAAAGGCTGGTTAGCCACAACCCCAGGAGCTCCCAATCCAATTTCACCTTACCTGCCCATCTAGCCAACAGTGAAAAATAATCATGAGGCGGAATCGGAAAAACTCTGACAACATGAATAATCAGAGTAGATCATCTCCCCCAAGGAACAATATGGCAGATACAGCACAAGATCCCATTCATAAACAAATGGCTGAGATGTCAGAAATCAAGTTCAGAATCTAGATAGCAAATAAAATCAACAGAATGGAGGTAAGGATGGAATTAAAATTTCAAGGAATTATTCAAAAGATGTCTCAATAATTCAACAAATTCAAAGACAAAATCACCAAAGATTTTGACATATAGAGGCAAGAACTTATAGCCCTCTAAGAACAGAGAAATACAGTAGAATCCCTCAGTATGGAACAGGCAGAAGAAAGGATCTCTGACACTGAAGACAAAGCTTTTGAACACCCCCAAACACTCAATGAGGAAAAAAAGTGGAGAATAAAAATGGATCATTCTCTCAGAGAACTCTGGGATAATTTAAAGAGATCTAATATTCACCTTACAGGAATACCTGAAGGTGATGAGGTTGCTGTGAAGGATACAGAAGCTTCACTTCATGAAATAATCAAAGAGAATTTTCCAGCCATGCCAAGAGATTCTGAAATCCAGATCGCAGATAGTTTCAGAACAC